>NC_142018.1:2892500-3192500 GCF_049901735.1 Notechis scutatus | reverse complement strand
GTCAAATGTTTTACTAGCTAAGTCCACTCTAATGAGGAGTAACTGATGCCATGGGAACAGGTCTCGACTGATCTTTTGGTATGAAGCCACAGGCTTCTGGGGATAAACACCATCCCTCTCTCTCATCCACCCTCTCAAATCCACCAATCTCCTCCTGCGTGACACATTCTGCTCTTCAGCAGCTTCCAATTTCCAGGGCACTGAGCCTTGAAAGACCATTCACTCTACCGTTATCCATATTTTCATAGTTATTATTGGTGTAAAATTGCTTATGGACACCACTGATGTTCTCAGTTTTACAAGGTCAAACTCTGAGAACAACAGTGGTATACATAAGCAATTTTGCAAAGTTAAAGGAAACAGATACTTAATAAAAGATGTAAAGAGGTTGATAAGGGGGAAAAAAACAAAGAAAAGATAAAGAGCAGAGGAGGTCGCAGAAAACTGGAAAACTGTGCTATGAATCTGTAGAGATTCTCCATCCTCCAGGTCATGGTTGTCCCAAAGGTGCTTTTTCTGGAGGCAACTGGACTTTCTTGTTTTTTCTTTTGAAGACATTTCACTTCTCATCCAAGAAGCTTCTTCAGCTCTGACAGGATGATGGGGAATGGAAGGATTTATATTCCTTGCAGACAGCTGGTCATTTGCATCCTTTTAGAGGGTCATTGAAGCACTTGGAGGTTTACCTGTGTCCTCAGGGTCACCTGAGCGTGTAAATGGTTCCTGTAGCCTGCAATTGTTCATCTGGAAATCTATTCCTACTCCCCCACCATTCCAAGGGTGTTCATCCCAAATTGTATAGCTAAAAGTCTGTAGAGATTCTCAGACATCCAGGTCATAGTTGTCCCAAGGTGCTTTTTCAGGAGGCAGCCAGATGTCCTTTGTTTTTCCTTTTGAAGATTGTAGAGCCAATGAATGGGAGACTTTTATGAAATTGGAGTCTTGATTGCCATCAGTTCTAATATGTGACAAGCATCTGTCACTCTGAGGAGCTGCTCTTTAATACAAGCCTGGAGAAGCTGAAGCTGGTGTGGGATTCACATGAGTCGAGACCTCCCCCACCTCAGTGTGTATTTGGGGGGGATGAGTATTCAAGCCAACTAATTCATTTCCTATTCATCCCCCAATCCTAGGCCTGACAGGACAGGACAGCAGTGGCTCCATTCTCTGCCCCCTTCCAAGCAGCCATGCAAAGAGGAAGAGCAGCTACCAGGGCAAGGAAGGTGTTGCACGTGAGAACAATTCCTGTCAGGTATATTGCTCAGCTTCTTGTAAATCTCAGCTTCCATCAACAGCTCCTGGGACCACAGGTGAGAACCCGATGCATTACAGAATTCAGGATTGGGAGGGACAATTAGAATAGAATAGAATAGAATAGAATAGAATAGAATAGAATAGAAACAGGAACAGGAACAGGAACAGGAACAGGAACAGGAAGAGAAGAGAAGAGTTGGAAGGGACTCTGGAGGTCTTCTAGTCCAACCCCCTGCACAGGCAGGAAACCCTATACCATTTCAGACAAATCTCTTCTTAAAAACTTCCAGTGTTGGAGTATTCACAACTTCTGGAGGCAAGTTGTTCCACTGATTAATTGTTCTCCCTGTCAGGAAATACTTCCTTAGTTCTAGGTTGCTTCTCTCCTTGATTAGATTTTTGTTCTGCCTTCTGCTCTCTCCCCCCCTCTCCCCTTCCCTCCCTCTCTTTCTTTTCAGTATCCTGGGATGGAAACCAACAAACCTGAACTGGTTTAGAGCAGGCAGGTGTTCTTTAACCAATTCCTCACATATTTTCACCTGCATTTCTCTTCTCATAGTGCTGCTTTTGGCAGGTTGGGCTATTTTTATCTTTTGCATTAAAAAAAAAAGTTGCAGAAAAGGAATTAAGCAATTCTGCTAAATCCCTGCTGCTCGTCACCTCCCTGCCATCATCTTCCACTAGACTAATGGATCAACCATTTCACTGATTTTTCTTTTGCTTCTTGAATATCAAAGGAAAGGGTTTCTTTTGTTATTTTTCCGCATAGACAAGTCTTAGCTCATTCTTAACCTTCCCAAACCTATCCTTGCAGATTTATGCTGTTTGCTGGGATTTGGCTTTAGTTACAAGCTCCTCTTTCCATTTTTTTTATACTTGTCCTGGTCAAAGTGTTCTTTTGCAACCATGCTGGTCTTATCAGATGTTTCTTGATTTTCTTTCTCTGTGGTATTGTTTTTGTGTCTTTATTATTTTATTATCCAGAGTTTCCCAAATACCTTGAACTGTTTTTTCCTGTTCACATTTCCATCCATGGAATCCTTTTTATTCTTTCTCTTAGTTTATTGTCATTCTCTTAAAATCCAGAACACCAGAATTTAATCTGATTTCTAATTAATTTAAGGTTATAATCCCATGACCATATGTGTCCTTAATTTATTTTTACTTTATTCATTTATTAAACTTGTTTGCCACCCATCTTGCCATTAAGCAACTGTTGGCATCTTACAACATTAAAATGAAAACATAGACATACGAATAAATACATAAAATCACATTAAAACTACAATACAAGTTATAAATTAATCCACTGTTAACTTTCCAAAATCCAAATTCTAAGCACTCTTTTCAGTTTAATACCAAAAGTAATAATTTTCCAAAGCTTTAAGATTGTTCTTGAAACTAATTTCTTATTTCTCAAGGAGAAGGCAATTCACTCAGCGACTGCAGTAACACTTGCTGGTCTGAAGGGTCCTAATATTTCTGAAGTAATAAAAAAAAATCCAAAGTGTTTAAGAAATGAAGCTTGATTGAGCCTTATGTCCTTCTATACTGCTGCACAGTGCTTTGCAGCCCTCTCTAAGCAGTTTACAGAGTCAGCATGTGGCCCCCAACAATCCAGCTCCTCATTTTCCTGACCTCGCAAGGATGGAAGTTTGAGTCAAGCTTGAAATGGTGAGAATTGAACTGTAGTAGTAGAATTAGTAGTAGAATTAGCCTACAATATTGCATTCTAATCACTGCACCACCACTGCACCTTTAAAAGGCTGTGTTGATGACTATACGAAAACATGGTTCCTCCCTTGACCCCTCACAAGTAGATGGCAAAACTTAGATCCCTGCAGTCCACTCACAGGGAGCAGCTGTATGGCGAGCATGTGTGTTATCTCAAAGATCTTTCCTTACTCGGGAGAGAATTTTGGCAGTCCAGATCTCACGTTCAGCTGCCAACTCAGTCACAATGCCATTCTGCTGTGAAAGCAAAACCTAGCTCACCTTGGCTTTCAACCAAAAGTCCAAGACATCAGATTTCTTATTAAAATGCAGATAATTCTGAATTCTTTTTATTTTTCCTCTCCTCATTTTTTTATCTTAATCAATGTAATATATGTACATTCTTTCTTTGGTATCCCCGATGAATTGTTTTTTTTTTCTTTTTGTTTTTTTGTTAGAATGTACCAATACAGTTTTTTTTTTAAAAAAACTAACCCATGATCAACATGGACATGCCTTTCTCATGTACTACTCCCAATCTCCCATGCCCTGTGCTTTTGCTTTTCATGTTTTCTTTCTTATCGCAGAATTTTACATTTCTCTCTGTTCAGTTGCATTCCATTCATTTCAGCCTTTTAAAATCTTCCTTCTCTCTTTTAAAGAAAACCTCCCAGCTTTGTATTATCTGTACATTTGACAAGCATCCCCTCAGCCCTCATACAAGTCATAGATAAGGTGTTAAACAGGATGAGAACTGCCAAAGACAGATTCTGGGTTGCTCCACTCAATACTTTCTTTCAAGTTGAAGTGGAACTGCTAACCAGCATTCTTTGGGTGGGTCACTCAGCCAACCACGAGTCCATCTATCTAATAATAGCATCATGTAAACCATGTTCAACCATTTTATTGAACCAAATATCATGTGATGCTCAGGTATATTATGTCTACAATCTTCTTCTGACCAAATAAGCTAGAATCATTTTATCTCGAAAAAATGACATAAGATCTATCTAGCAGAAATGGTGACAAACTTCTGCTGGCTCCTGTTAATTATAGCATGCTTATCTAAACACTCCCTGTTGTTTGATCATCTGTTCATGCAGCTTGCTCAATATAGGCATCAAGCAGATGGGTCTGTAGTTTTCTAAGTCCTCCGACTCTCCCTTTTTGAAGAAGTGAGTGACATTTGCTGTCTTCCAGTTTCCTGGGTCCTGGCTGGGCCACTAAGAGTTCACAGTTTGCTAAGAACTCTTTCACAATATCCTCTGCTTGTAGACACCCTGGATGAAGGTGAATCCTTGTGGTCCCAAATTTGTTTGAGTTTCTTTAAATTAGCTACTGACCATCTCCTTCTCTGTCCCAAGCTGTAGTTTCTTCCTTCCAGGGCAACACATTGATTAGCCAGGATGAGTTGCAAAGGAGGAGTCGGGCAGTTCAGACTTCCCACCAGCACCCATTACTTCTTCTTCTTTGTAATCCTCTTTGGCTTGCTTTTAACTTTGACCTACACCCCAAATCCTTGTTTTAGCATCTCTTATGGCTTACTTGGACCCATTCTGACACAGTTCTGACACAATTCCCAAACTTTCTGGAGACTACTGTACATTCTTATTTTATTATATCCTCCACTTTCCATATATGTCTCTGTTCCTCTGTTACATTTTAGAGACCTCTGCATATTTAGATTTCTTCAGTTTTTCCATTTTGCAGAAATAGTTTGCAATTGAACCTTTAATATTTCATTTGATAGGAATTCCATTCCTTCCCAGATATTTTCTCTTTCAAGATATCAAGCCATTGTATCAAACTTCCCTTCCCTTAGAGTGAATCAAAAACCACTTTTCTCATCATACAATTTTGACTCTTCTTGATCCCTCCTATCATGAATTCAAGGATAACATAATCCCCCTCCTTCAGAATGCTGGTTCTCTTCACCTCTTTAATCAGCTCCTACTTGTTGGTGAGAAATACTTCTTTCTTTTGCCTTCCGATATATAAAGTTGTCAGTGGGAGAAGAAATAATTTGATGGGATTCTAATACTTTTCAAAATAATTGTTAAGATAATTGAAATTCCCCATTATGAGTATGATGTGGCTATCAGAAAGGTTCTCACACAGAAAGATTTCCAAAAGATGAGACTATTTGTAGCTCAGGGTTGAACTGTGCCATCCTAGGTGCTCTCTAAACTTGGTTGTCTTCTTGCACACATTTCATGACCCAATTAGGTAACATCATCAGTGCAATAGCAAGCTCAGAGAGCACCAAGGACCCCACCAAAAGGCTTCATGTTCATACATTCTGCCTGTCCAGATCGTTTATATGAAGAAAAAAAACCCTCCCTTGTTGGTAACACTTTTGTTCCTCTCTCCCTTTATTCTTACCCAATCATTTTCAACCAGACTTCCATGTAGAGGAAGAAATTAATGACTATTAGGCAAATATCAGCTTAACCCTGGATAGCAGGCGGGAGTGAGGAAGAAGCTCAAGATTGCCATGCCTTGATTTGCTTTTGTATAAGAAGAGGAATGAGAATCTCTGTCAAATTTTCAAGGTTCTGTTATTAAATCTTGCAATAATGGAGTCATAGTAGTTCCAAAGGGGTCTGTTTTCCTGACTATAGACTAAACTCAAAGAGCTAACATAATACTCTGATTTCTGAATTTCAGTAAGTGTATTATTTTCCCTTTACAGGTAATGTATCATGCTCACCATTGTTGTGGGATCTACTCATTTTGAATAAATTGTAGCTATCACAAATCATTCTATCCAGTTTCAGTGATGCCTATCATATCACGCTTTTCTTCCTGAGTTGGTTCTCTCTGTTTACTTCATGCACTCTGTGCAATGGTGTAGAAACAACAGAATCTTGAGTGACATCGTCTCCTGGCACCTCTGGAATAGTGGTCTGCAAAATTCTTAATTCCTACAATGGCCTCCTGCTGTGTGTGTGTGTGTCCTGCTTTCTTGGACCCAGTCCTTGTCTGAATATTTAGTTCTGGGCTTTTATCAGTCTCCCATCTGTTCTAGATGAATGCCCTCCTGAAGAGACTGGGAGATACCTGCCAAACTCTCTTCACAATGTTTATAAAATACAGGAAGATCTCTTCCTAGGCATCCTTTGTGAAAATAGCAGAGGCCATTATTGCTGGATCCAAATCTCACTCAACAGCTTCATCTTTATAGCCAGTTGTCAACTTCTGTTTGGTCTTCTTGTGCCATGGCCCTGAATTGCAAGGATTGACAGAAAAGGTTCCTGCACTTTTAGTTCCTTTACCTTCCTTCCCACAGTCTTGTCAAGCAAAAGAGAAATCAGGGGATCCAGGCAGTTCAAATGGGTATAAAGATTTTTTACAAGCTTAAGCTCTTCACAAGGATCTGAACTACTAACCATCAAAGCAATTTGGTGGTAGATAAAGAATTCAAGGCAGGCTGGACTTAGTTCTCTTATGGATGTGAAGAGACTATGACTAATGACACATTTGGCTCAGCCTGGTCATCTCCTACATATCTCATAATATCCAGAAATTCTTTGGAAATCTCTTCTGTCTGTGTCATTTTCCTTCACATGCTCCAAAAAGAAAGGCTAATTGGAGGAGTTGAATGGTTTTGGTAACAAGGCTTGTAAGCTGCACAGTCACCTCTAGGCAAAATGAGTTGCAAACAAACCTAATACACAAAATAAATAAATGAATGTTTTTGCCACTGCCTGGATACCAGCACCTGGAAAACAACGTATCACCTGGGATGACATGTAGGGTTGGTACACACAATACATGTAGCAGGTAATTATCTGCAAACACCACCTGCCCCTTTTTCCCAGAGAGGCTCCTGGATTTCTTCAATTTGTGGAGGCCCAAGTGTACAAGGCCCTCACTTCCTCAAGTAATGTCTAGATCAGTGTTTCTCAACCTAGGCAACTTGAAGATGGGTGGCTTTCAACTTCCAGATTCTGAGAGTTGAAGTCCACCCATCCTCAATTTGCCAAGTTTGAAAAACACTGATCCAGAAGATTCTACTCCCTGACCTCCACAGGCACAGATTGCTTTCTCGTTATCTTGCTTCTTGGGGTCACTTTTTTCCATGTGTCATTTGCCATTTTTTCTTGTCCTCTCTCTTCCTCTGCTGAGAGTTCCTGCCTTCCTTGATGCATTTCAGGGGAGCGACCCTCTCCTTACATCTCTTCATGTCCTCTTCTTAAAGGAACACAGGCAGCACCTACAGCAGGCGTGGTTGGGTCCTCTTCAGGTAGGAGGACAAAGAATATACACAGCTTGCCAGTCACAATGACTTCCACTGCTGTCATAGGCTTATAGAATCATAGGGTTTGGAATGGACCTTGGAGATCTTCTAGTTGAATCCTCTTTCCAAAGCAGGAGTCCTTATACCCTCCTGGGCAAATGGATGTCCAATCTCTTCTTGAAACCTCCAGTGATAGAGCACCCACAACTCCAGGAGGTGAGCTGTTCCACCGATTAATTGTTCTTCTTGTCAGGAAATTACTCCTTGTTTCCAGATTGAATCTCCCTCTGATGAGCTTTCACTGGTTGCTTGTCCTCAGGCGCTTTGGAAAATAAACTGATGCCCTCTTCCTTGTGATAGGCCTTCAAGTACTGGAAGACAGGCATTGTGTCTCCCCCAAGCCTTCTCTTCATTAAGTTAAACACACCTAGTCTCTTTAGCCATTCATCATGTGGTTTAGCCTCCAGACCTTGTATCATCTTTGTTGTTCTACTCTGCACTCTTTCTAGGATCTCAGTATCTGTTTTTGTATTATGGTTGCCTGAACTGGATGCAGTATTCCAAATATGAACTCATCAGTGCAATTTAGAGAAGGACGACTTCTTCCTGTGATCTTGATGCTATTCCGCTGTAGATGCAGCCTACCTAGAACTGTGTTGGCTTTTTTGGCAGCTGCAGCACACTGCTGGCTCATATTTAAGAGGTTGTCTGCTTGGACTCCTAGATCCGTCTCGCAGTTACTGCTATTGAGTTATTAACTGTGGCTATTACAGTCGGTCCACTAAAGAGAGAAGATGGCAAGGAAGTAACAGGCAACAGAGAGAAAGCAGAGCTGCTTAACTCATTCTTTGCATTGGTCTTCACGCAAAAAGAAACTATAGCTCAACCCACCAAAAACATAACTGTAAAAGACAGACCAGAAATAAAAGTTAAAATAAGCAAAAAAAAAAAAAAAAAAATAGTAAGAGAACACCTGTCTGATCTTGATGAAAACAAATCACTGGGGCCTGATGGATTACATCCCAGAGTTTTAAAGGAGCTGGCAGAGGTCATCTCAGAACCACTGCACTACATCTTTCAAAAATACTGGAGCACCGAGGAACTACCAGAGGACTGGAAAAGAGCTGATGTGGTTCCCATCTTCAAAAAAAGGAGAAAAAAAACAGACCCAGGAAACTATAGACCAATCAGCCTAACATCAATATCAAGGAAGATACTGGAAAAGATAATAAAAAAAAAAACAGATCTGCCAACATCTAGAAACAAGTGAAGTAATCACTAGCAGTCAGCACGGGTTTGTTAAGAACAGATCATGCCAAACCAATCTTATTTCATTCTTCAACACAGTGACTAAATTAGTAGGCCAGCAAAATACCGTGGACATAATATATTTAGATTTTAGCAAAGCATTCGACAAAGTAGACCACCCCCCCCCCCCCCCCCCCCCCCCCCCCCCCCCCCCCCCCCCCCCCCCCCCCCCCCCCCCCCCCCCCCCCCCCCCCCCCCCCCCCCCCCCCCCCCCCCCCCCCCCCCCCCCCCCCCCCCCCCCCCCCCCCCCCCCCCCCCCCCCCCCCCCCCCCCCCCCCCCCCCCCCCCCCCCCCCCCCCCCCCCCCCCCCCCCCCCCCCCCCCCCCCCCCCCCCCCCCCCCCCCCCCCCCCCCCCCCCCCCCCCCCCCCCCCCCCCCCCCCCCCCCCCCCCCCCCCCCCCCCCCCCCCCCCCCCCCCCCCCCCCCCCCCCCCCCCCCCCCCCCCCCCCCCCCCCCCCCCCCCCCCCCCCCCCCCCCCCCCCCCCCCCCCCCCCCCCCCCCCCCCCCCCCCCCCCCCCCCCCCCCCCCCCCCCCCCCCCCCCCCCCCCCCCCCCCCCCCCCCCCCCCCCCCCCCCCCCCCCCCCCCCCCCCCCCCCCCCCCCCCCCCCCCCCCCCCCCCCCCCCCCCCCCCCCCCCCCCCCCCCCCCCCCCCCCCCCCCCCCCCCCCCCCCCCCCCCCCCCCCCCCCCCCCCCCCCCCCCCCCCCCCCCCCCCCCCCCCCCCCCCCCCCCCCCCCCCCCCCCCCCCCCCCCCCCACCCCCCCCCCCCCCCCCCCCCCCCCCCCCCCCCCCCCCCCCCCCCCCCCCCCCCCCCCCCCCCCCCCCCCCCCCCCCCCCCCCCCCCCCCCCCCCCCCCCCCCCCCCCCCCCCCCCCCCCCCCCCCCCCCCCCCCCCCCCCCCCCCCCCCCCCCCCCCCCCCCCCCCCCCCCCCCCCCCCCCCCCCCCCCCCCCCCCCCCCCCCCCCCCCCCCCCCCCCCCCCCCCCCCCCCCCCCCCCCCCCCCCCCCCCCCCCCCCCCCCCCCCCCCCCCCCCCCCCCCCCCCCCCCCCCCCCCCCCCCCCCCCCCCCCCCCCCCCCCCCCCCCCCCCCCCCCCCCCCCCCCCCCCCCCCCCCCCCCCCCCCCCCCCCCCCCCCCCCCCCCCCCCCCCCCCCCCCCCCCCCCCCCCCCCCCCCCCCCCCCCCCCCCCCCCCCCCCCCCCCCCCCCCCCCCCCCCCCCCCCCCCCCCCCCCCCCCCCCCCCCCCCCCCCCCCCCCCCCCCCCCCCCCCCCCCCCCCCCCCCCCCCCCCCCCCCCCCCCCCCCCCCCCCCCCCCCCCCCCCCCCCCCCCCCCCCCCCCCCCCCCCCCCCCCCCCCCCCCCCCCCCCCCCCCCCCCCCCCCCCCCCCCCCCCCCCCCCCCCCCCCCCCCCCCCCCCCCCCCCCCCCCCCCCCCCCCCCCCCCCCCCCCCCCCCCCCCCCCCCCCCCCCCCCCCCCCCCCCCCCCCCCCCCCCCCCCCCCCCCCCCCCCCCCCCCCCCCCCCCCCCCCCCCCCCCCCCAACATACTTAGTAAGCTAGAAAAAGTGGAATAGATAGCACCACCACAAGATGGACTTGCAACTGGCTGACAAACTGTAGTCAATGAGTAGTCCTTAATGGGTCTAAGTCTACATGGAGTGAAGTAAGCAGTGAGGTGCCACAAGGTTCTGTCTTAGGCCCAGTTCTCTTCAATATCTTCATTAACGACTTAGATGACGGAATAGAAGGGGAACTTACCAAATTTGCAGATGATACTAAGCTGGAAGGAATAGCTAAAAGCCAAGAAGATAGGCTGAAGAATGATCCAGATGGATCTTGGTGGAATTCAATTTTTTTTACTACCTGTTATGTGGGCTTGGCTTGTGGTCATGTGACTGGGTGGGTCTGGCTTAGTGGTCATGTGACTGGGTGGGCGTGCTTGGTGGTCATGTGACTGGGTGGGCGTGCTTGGTGGTCATGTGACTGGGTGGGCGTGCTTGGTGGTCATGTGACCGGGTGGGCATGGCCAACTCAATGTCACTCACATCAACGGGTGCCTCACTGGCCCCTCCCCTCCCAGCCATTCCATGTCACCCAGCCTCAACTTATCTATAGTTCTGTAAAAATGTTGTTCACCTTTTTTGACTTTATTATCTGCATACTATAGATGTACTTTCATGGACGACTGAAAGGAGGAAATGGCTCACATGCTTTACTCAAGAGTGTGATAGGCAACAGGCTTTTAAGGGGCTGCCACAAAGAAATTGGGGGGCGGTGTATTTTCCAAAGCACCAGGAAGCAAACAAGAAGCAATGGATGGAAACTGAACAGAGAGAAGCAACCTAAAACTAAGGAGAAACTTTCTGACAGTGAGAACAATTAACCAGTGGAACTGCCTGTCTCCAGAAGTTCTGGGTGCTCAATCACTGGAAGTTTTTAAGAAAAGACTGGACAGCCATTTCTCTTAAATGGTATAGGGTTCACCCCAAGGTCCCTTCTAAGTATTACTCTGACACCTTTCCCAGGATTTCTACTCAGAGTTTGGCATCCTCAGTTTTCTTGCCTGAGCTGGGGGTTGGACTAGAAGACCTCCAAGGTCCCTTTCAACTCTTGTTAAACACATGTGTATTTTATGCTCTGGACTATTGACATTGAATGCATGTAAACCCTGAAAAATATGCGGTAGCCCTGGGCATAAGAAAGGCAGAAAAATCACTCTAGGAGTAGGGACAGTGTAAAATATTAACACATGATAAATAATGGAACAATGAAAATAATAGCACAGAGTTTTATCTCTCTCTCTCTTCCTATTTTTTTCTTTCTTTCTCTACCTTCCTCTTTCTTTCTTTCTTTCTTTCTTTCTTTCTTTCTTTCTTTCTTTCTTTCTTTCTTTCTTTCTTTCTTTCTTTCTTTCTTTCTTTCTTTCTTTCTCTCTCTCTCTCTCTCTCTCTCTCACACACACACACATACACACACACACAGCACTTAACAGACAAGCATTTTGGAAGCAGCTCCTTTAAATTTTTCCAAGGCTTCAGTGGATTCCCCCACCCGCTCTGTCAGACCGCAGTCCTTCTCACTCCAGACACTTTAACTCACAAGGGGAAAGCGATACTTGCAGCGTCCATGCCTTTCTTCCTTTTCCCTGGGGAGAAAGAGGATGTGGGGGACGGAAAGCTAGGAAAGCGATCACAAGTGAGCGACCGGGCGACTGGGTTGGGGGCGTGGCCAGCCAGGGATTGCCACCGGTTCGGCGACCCATGCCAAATAACCGCTACCGGTTCGCCCGAATAGGTGTGAACCGGTTGAATAGCACCTCTGATCTTGACTGACTAGAACACTGGGCCATAGCTAACAAAATAAGTAAAGTCCTACACTTAGGCAAGAAAAATCCAAAGGACATATATAGACTGGGTGAAACCAGGCTCAATAGCAGTAACTGTGAGAGGGATCTTGGAGTCTTAGTGGACAACCAGCTAAATAGGAGCCAGCACTGTGCAGCAGCAGCCAAAAAAAGCTAATGCAATCCTAAATTGCATTCACAGAGGGATACAATCGAGATCAAGTGAGATACTAATACCACTCTATAAAGCCTTAGTAAGACCACACCTAGTTTTGTTCACCACATTATAAAAAATACGTTGAGACTCTACAAAAAGTACAGAGAAGAGTAGCCAGGATTATTAGGTGACTGGAGACTAAAACATACAATAAACGGTTGCAGTTACTGGGCCTGGCTAGTCTAAAGAAGAGAAGGACCAGGGGAGACATGATAGCAGTCTTCCAGTATTTGAGGGGCTGCCACAGAGAGGAGGGAATCAAGCTATTTTCCAAAGCACTGAATGCCAGACAAGGAATAATGGATGGAAATTGAACAAGGAGAGATTTAACCTATTTTATACCTGTTCTTTTGGTTTTTCTAGCCTAAGTGTAGAACTTACTTTCTTCATCACTGAATTGTGTTTTGTTGGATACGGCCCAGTGTTCAAGTCCTTGAAGATCCTTCTGAATTTGCCAGCATGTGGTGATCTACCATCAGCATGTAGGCTTTCTGAATTCTGGACTAGCTTCCAAGAAACCTTTAAAGGAAAACCCAAGTAGACGTCTTGTTGTAATCCAACCAAGTGGTGATGAAGATCTGAGTACAGTTCTCAGATTTCTTGTACTACAATTGGGTTTCCAGTCTTCTAGATACCTCTTCCACCATTTATTTATTTATTTATTTATTTATTTATTTGATTTTTCAATCGCTTACAAGATAATAGGTATAAATATATACATAGTTATGAATACATGAAATGGGTACATATAAGAAAAATAAAAGAAACAATACAGGGACAGTAGGCATGTTGGTGTGCTTATGCATTAGCTTTTTGGGATGGACCTTGAGTCTTTTAGTTTGTTGTTTACAAAATTGTAGAAAGCGCAGGTGGAATTGGTGTGTAGAAGGTTTTCCTCTTGTTTAATGTGATAATTGGTGCCTTCAGTTTTTATCTGGTGGCATAAATTTTTGTATTGGCTTTTGAAATTGGCAACATGACCAGATTTGTTTTTCTGCCAGAGTGATCTCTTTTTGGATTGAAGCTTCCTTATTGTTATGGGTAATCTGTTTTTTTTTTGGGGGGGGGGGAGGAGTTGTTGTTGGTACGTATAGTTTGATGACTCTTTTGACTTCAAGTAAAAATATGTTGTAATGGTCTTCAACAGTATTGCATCCAGTGAATATAGATTGCCAATCAAGGGATGAGAGATCGTTGTCTATAAGATCATAGTTGCCTTTTTTGAAGTTATAATTGGGGATTACGTCATTGTGATGATTTTTGTGTGGACGTATGTTGAGACAAAAGTCAATCATATTGTGGTCACTGCTGGAAAAGGGTTCTTTAGTTTGTATTCCATAAATTAAATTCAAACTATTGCAGAAGATGAGATCGAGGCAGTTGTTTAGTCTAGTGTTGTTGGTTACTAGTTGTTCCAGTCCCAGATTTGTAACAGCATTGTAGAATGGGTTCAGTTGTACATTCATTTAGGGTCCAGTCAATATGAGGTAGATTGAAGTCACCAAGAAAGATAATCTTTCTGTGGGCAGGATGCTGCCCATGTTAGTAGTGTATTTAGCTTGTTTACATGTTCGATGTCATAATCAGGTGCTCTGTAACATAGTAAGAATCGAAATGTGATATTTAAGGATAGTTCACAGATGATGGTCTCAGGAAGAGCAAGCTCCTGGGTAACTTGGATGTTTTTTAGATGTAGGGACTTTTTATAGAAGATAGCAACACCACCTCCTCTACAAATTTCATGATCTGATCGGTAAACATGATAGTCTCTTACTGTGGTAATGGAGTCAGGGAGAGATGCATTGAGCCATGTTTCACAGACAAATATGATGTCGAATTTAGCCATATTTAGTAAGAGGAGAAATTCAGGTATTTTATTCGCAAAACTTCTTGCATTGAGTAGCTTGCATTTAAGGCCTGCAGTAGTTGGAATTGAGGTAGTTAGGGGCGTGCGTGCCTCGTCTTGGGTGATGGTGGATTGGTTGAGGTAGGGTTGTGGTTGAAGGTTAAAGCTGAGTTGTGGGTTGTGACTTACTTTTGATACAGTCAGCATGGTAGTCAATGTACAGGTCCTTCTCTCCATTGTCTAGACGTTTTTTGAGTTCAGTGTGGAGTACACGGGAGCAGGCACGTTGCTGTATGGTTAGGTCAGGGTGACAACGGAGGTTCTTATGGTTGGTGTTGGTTTTGGTGAGTGAATTTATAGTGTAAATGAATTTACGTTTGCTTGATTCATTTTTGCAAATGACCCTGCAGAAGCGTGGGGCCACAGAGCCGTCTCTGTTTTTGAACTCTCGGCCAATGCGGGAAATGTCAAGTATTTCATCAGGGGAGATGGTTGATGCTTGATAATCACTGATTATGTTTCGGACAGTTGTGATATCATCATTCTCATTGATGTCCTCTAGACCAAATAAGATGGCATTTGGACGTTTCCGTTCATGCTCAACAGCTTCTCTGATGAGGATTGGAATATCATTATTTGTCTGGCTTATGTTTTTTTGTGGATTGGATTGTGGATTGGGTTGTGGTTGTTGGGTAGAGATGTGGTTTGTAGCTATTGGATGTTCAGGTTTTTGTGTTGTGTCTTTTTTTTCAAGGTTGGATAATCTTTCTTTTAAGGTGGTCCAGGGATGCTACTATGGTGTCAAGGGATGTTATTCGTGTTTCTATGGTATCAACTCTTTCCAACAGATCCAGTTTGGGTCTGCATGATTTGCAGAGATATGGAAACTCATTGGATGATTCTAGGTATTGAATCATTTGCTTGGGATTACTCAAGCAGTCATGATGAGCGTATTTGTTACATAGAGAACATTTGATGGAGTTTTCATTATCCTTTAGAGTTGTGTAGCATTTAAGGCATGTGCAGGAGTCTTGTGGTTCATTGGTGGGGATTACTTTCTCTTTAGGTTGTGGTTTGGCATTGGATTTTTTTCTTGGCATGGTAGGTTTGTTAAGATGGTACGTTGATTAAATTAATTAATGGAACAATTTTGGGTAATCAATATAGCCAATATCACACCAATCAATCAATTGTAGTAATCTCTCTAGTCAAATATTTTTCCTAAGCAACCATCAGCCTAATCAATTAATTACACTAACCATCTGGTCAAGTATCAGCCATGACTCCAGAAGGAACCCCTAATCCCCGACTTGTCCTTCACGGGCAGTGCTTGCCCATCCAGAAATATGCCTAATAATATTTGGGGGGTGTGAGTCGGGGCTGAAAGTCCCAACTCCTTCCCCCAGGCTCTGGGCTTGATTGAAGCCCTTTCTGTATCTTTGGCATGTTTCTATTGCTGGCTGGGTTCACCATCTTGTTATCATTATATGCTTTTTGAGATTGTATATTGTTTTGGTTTTATACTGTGAATTGCCTAGAGCTAAGGAGTTTGGTGCATCTAAATCAAATAAGAAAAGGAAGGAGAAAGGAGAAAGTGGCTCAGAATGTTTCCATGGTATAAAAGGGAAGGGAGATAGACCAGCATAGAACTAACAGCATTACAGTTGCACTAAAATAGAAATAAAAAGTCATATTGAGAGAATAAAATGAAGTGAAAATGAAATTATCAAAGTAAAATTATAGAGTACATGAGTTAATATGCAAGAGAATTCTATAAAATTACAGTTAATTTAACAATGAATAAGCTAAATGCTATAAATAACTTGGAAATGTGCACAAGTACTAATGGAATGTATAAAACACTTTGAGAATGTAATGCTATGCTAACTTACATTAAATCTAATGCTTGCTGAAGTCATGCTAGGGTTTGTTCAGATTAGGATAATTAAGGTCCAACCAATTATAAGGAAGAAGTAATAAAATAAAAATAAAATATGTGTATATCTAAAAGGAGGAGAGAAGCAAAAGGTACGAAGAGAGGAAGAAGGAAATGGGGAGAAAGGAAGAGAAAATATATTGAGTTATAGAAGCCAAGTTAAGGCTCAGTAATGTCTTACTTAGGAGTTGTTTACATTGAATCATTGTCTGACCCGCTGCCTGAGAAATGTTTGGGCCTGATCAAATCCCACCAGAATCAAAGCATTGGGGAAGAATCCACAATAGCATAAGGTTGCACCAAGTAATGTTCATCAGGAAGTGTGGAATTTGTCTTGAAGAGTCAAAAACACTAGACAAACTGTGTTGAAAATTAATTTGAGCCAGTAACTAACATGTGCTATTTGGGCACAAGTTTTAACGGAAATCATTTCAGCTTCAGCCTGAAAGTTTGAGTAAGAACACGACAATGAACCAAAACCAGGTTCCTTCGGAAACTGGATTGTAAACCCTCTCATGGTTCTGGATTCTTAAATGCACATCATTGGAAACCTTAGGACAGCTGTGATATTATTTTGGCCTCAAATGTCCAGCACCAGGGAAATCAGGCAATCCAAGCAATTCAAATGTGTATAAAAATTTATTGTAAGCTTTAGCTCTCTACAAGAATCTGAACTACTAGCGGCCAAGGGAACTTAACAAGCGGGAGTTAAGCATAGAAAGGAATTTAAGGTAGGGTGGACTTAGATCTCTTATAGGGCACCCAGGGACTCATGGTGCTTATTATGCCTCCCTTGGGCTCAGCCTGGTCATCTTCTACATCAAATACTTGTAGTCCACCAGCTACCTACCAATTACCTACCATCGTGTGGAAAAATCTTAATATGGCAGCTACGCTTCTTTTGACCCTCTCTTTCAAGAACTGAATTTGGGGCCTTTGGGAGTGTTCACTATCACTCCCATTTATTTGCCACACATGAAGAAGGCATCTAGAAGGCTTCTTTGAAAAAGACCATGATTTCCCCTCACATAATTAATAATCAAATCATTGCCTGTGCAATAGGAGAAGGATGTTGTTAAAATAGCCCTAGCAATAGCGCTTACTGTATACACCACTTCACAGGGCTTTCCAGCCAGCTAATTGCCCCCCCAAAATTAGATCCTCAATTTACCGACCCCAGAAGGATGGAAGGTTGAGTCAATCTTGAGCTGGTCAGGATCAAACTCCTGGCAGTGGGCAGAATTTTCCTGCAATACTGCATTCTAATCACAGATATGCCACCACAGCTCCTAAAAATTGTTTGGACAATTGAAGAGGTTGAAGGGGCAATCCCAGGTCCCAGAATCAGACTTCCTGGGTCTGAAAAGATGCTTGAGAGAAGCTCCTCTGACCCAGGGCACATTCATTGTGTTCTTTTCCTGACAATATAAAAAGGGCCATTTGTTTTTCTCGCTACTACATGCCCATTTTGAGACATAGCCACCCTTCGGTTCACTTTGTTTTTGTTTTTTAAGTAATGTCAGGTTTTATGTCCTCCCTGGGGTTATCACTGCAGAAACAGAAGCTGCATCTAGAACACAATCAAGATTTCTTGCATTTGGAACAAGGTATAGAAGAAACACCACAGGTGATCCTCAATGTAGGACCACAATTGAGCCCAAAATTTATATTGCTGAGTGAAACATTGTTAATTTAATTTTGCCCCGTTTTATGACCTTTCTTGCCACAGTTGTTAAGTGAATCATTGCAGTTGTTAAGTTAGTAACACGGTTGTTAAGTTTGCTTATCAGATGGTTGCAAAAAATAATCACATGATCCCAGGACACTGCAATCGTCATAAAGATGAGTCAGTTGCCAAGCGTCTGAATTTTGATCACATGACCATGAGAATGCTGCAATGGTCATAAGTGTGAAAAGCCATCATAAGTCATTTTTTTCAGTGCCGTTGTAACTTTGAACAGTCACTAAATGAACTGTTGTATTGCAGCATAGTCAGAGGTGGCATTCAGCAGGTTCTAACCAGTTTTGGAGAACTGGTAGTGGAAATTTTGAGTAGTTTGGAGAACCGGCAAATCCCACCTCTGACTGGAGATTCTACGGTATCCTTCCCCTGCCACACCCATGAAACCACGCCCACAGAACCGGTAGTAAAAAAAAATTGAATCCTACCACTGAGCATAGTGGAGGAACATCTGTGAAGAAATATCAAAGAAACCCTAAATCTCACCTACTAGTGTGGACTAAGTTTTCTTTGCAAGCATCAAAGGATTTGATGTGGTCTAAGATCTGTTACTGAATCGACATCCCTGGACTGGCCATTTCCAAGGGAGTCCACATGCTTTGGACCCTTAACCAAAATAACTTAGTAACTTTATTAGTTTTTAGTATTATCAAGATTGTTTTTGCATTGAGAAGCCCAGATAATGGAGTTTGCACTCTTTCTGCTGATAAGGAGGGGTAGGACCAGTTAAGACCCTCATAGGGAAGCTCGGACTGGTATCAGATCAGACGCCTCACTAGCCTTGGAAGGTGGAGTTTTTAAAACGTCACCAGAAAGGAATCAGAGAGTGAAAAAGGAAGATGTCTAAAAACATGCCTAAACACTAGCAAGCAAAATGGCTGGAAAAGGACTCAGATAATAACAGCTGCTTAAGTTGGGTTGTATAATTATTTATTTATATTTATATATCTATTTTATATTATTTCTTTGATTGATTGATTGATTTTAAACCTGAATCAAACAAGAGGAAAGATTGCAAAACAAAAAAAGTTGGATGCCAAACAAAATCAAAGATTTACTAGCCTGAGTAGAGCCATCAAACAAGGATTAGCTGATTGATGGAGGAATACTGACCAATATAACCCTGAGCCCTCCCTTGCCTCTAGATAATTCAATAGCCATATTTAGCGTGCTTATTTAAAGTTCCGTGGCTATAAGTCAGAATGCAGAATAAAAATGCTCATTGTGTACTTTTGCATTAAATTGTGCCAAGCTATAACTTGTGGAGGAAACTGCTGAAAAAGAGTGCATAACAATTAGGAAAGTAGAACTGCTGCAATGTTCTGATTAAGCTTGGTGGAAATTGCTTCTTTCTGATTTTTAAGTACAAAAAAGGAGGAAAAACTGAAATGCTGTAATGCCTCTCTCAATCTATTATACCCATTGCAGAGATCTTCTGGAGCATCTCTAAGGATAAGAGGTTCAGGAATAAGATCACGGTGGATTCTGTCCTCTCTGTGTTAAAAAGTTGAGAAATGGTTTGGGGTGAACATCCCCTCTTTCTCTCTTTCTCTCATAAATGAAAATGAAAAAGAAAAGTTGTTCTATATGAAAAGCTGAGCAGGTAAAGACCTGTTTTTGAAACTTGGGATTACCACATTATTGTTTCCAATCTGATGTAACAAACTGCTTTCCCTGTTACTGGTAATTTAGAATGTGGGTTATGTCTTAGGCTATTTTTGTATATGAGCCTTGCATGTTATGAAACCTTGCGTTTCATCGGTTTAGAAATTCAATCGAATTTGCCCACTGAATGAAAGTGAACAAGCGGGAGTGGATTAATTCTTTGGAGATGCTCCATCTCCCTGCCAAGAAATGTGTTGTGATCTTTAATCTAAGAGAAAATGGCACAAGGAAGAGAGCTCCCAGTCAGTTTCACTGACCTGGCCATTTCACCAGCTTCGGGGAAATCCCTGTTGCTTCTTCTTTCTCAGATAACTGGAGATGCGGGAGCCAATCGGACATAATCAGGCTAGTTTGTAGCTTCCAAAGGAAGATGGGCAGGAGCAGGGGGGGAAAAGAGAGGTGGGAGAACCAATGAGGGTGGCCGTCTGTCATGGTTAAAGGAAGAAGAGCTTACTCTGAGGTGGTGGGAACCTGGAATTCCATCAGGAGCAGGAGGAGCTTTGATAAATCGTTCTCCTGCCTGCTCTCAAAGAAGAAAAGCATCAGCTTAGCTCATGCCAACCATTAGCTCTTGGTTCCACAGAGTCTCTTGTCACAGAAGGCTCAGCTGAGTTGCCAGATAAGACTGAAGACTGAAAGGCCAGCGGTGTGGTCCTCCGGCAGCCTGCGGGGACTGCAGCAGAGTCAGACATTGGGGAGGAATATGGGCCTGTCTGGGAGTCCGGGAAGGACTTAGACGATGGTCCTGCGTCCAATACAGAGATGGGGCCAGGGCCATCTGGGAGTTATATACTGATTCTGGAGCCTCCAGAATCTGACACCAGCGAGGCAGAGGAACAGGGGGAGCCTGTTTCCAGTGTGCACGTGTGCAGAGCTGCCAGAAGGCAAGAGCAGTTAAGGCAAAAGGGGCAACTTGGGAGTAAGGCTTGGAGGTGATTGCCCCTCCCATAAGGTATAAAGGAAGTGCAAAGGGACGGAACCTTTGCAGGAAGCAACGTTGTTCAATCTGGTCAGTTTGGAACCTGGAAGCTCCATGGTGAATTTGTACTCCGTTTGGTTTTGAAAGACTAATTGGTACTTTAGTCGTTGGCAGCACTTCAAGAAAGATAAGGGTGCATTTTTATCAGCCTTCTTTGGCAGGCTTCCATGGGACTATTTATAACTGGTTGAGACTCATTATGGGCTGTAAATGACAATAATTCACAGCCGTTTAACTAAAATAAAAGGGTTTTGGATTTAACCTGTGTTTGTTGGTGTCTCAGGAAGCCTTGGTCAGAACAGCCAGAGAGTGCAGAGGGAGGAAGGGAGATGTAGATCTTGCCCTGCCCTACAACTCCCCACCTCAGATCTCAGGTCTATACCCACCAACCTCCTCTTCCTGGTACACAATTAAGTAAAAGACATCTGGGCAAAGGCACCAATGTTGTCCAGTTTAGCAAGTCTAGGCGAGTTCTTCTGGGTGAGACCTATTCCCAGGGGTGGCCTTCAAAAATTTTAGCGAAGGATTCTCTGCCCGGTTGCTGGGTGGACTTGGCCATGGTGGGGTTAGAAACCAGGAGACAATGAATTCTCATCTAGTCTTGGGCATGAAAGCTGGCTTGGCAACCTTGGCCCATTCCCCTCTCTCAACACAATTCATCTTGGGGTGGGGGGGGGGGGAAATAGGAGGAGAAAGAAATATTAGGTGTGTTTGCTATCTTAATTTATAAAAGTAATAAAGGCAGGAGAAAAATTAAATCAATCAATTAACCGACCCAAATGATAGGCATTGTGAAAAGATGCCTAAAGTTATTTTGTACTAACTATCACATCAGTTTAGAATCCACAGCCAAACAGTATATTAGATAGAATTCTTTTGGGGCCAGAAGGTAAACCAATAAGGAACATTTATAAATTTTTATTGGAATACAAAATGGAAGAGGAACCTGAAAGGAAACAACGGTGATATGGGCTAAGACTTTGGACATAAGATAAATCTGGACAAATGGGAGCAGAATAAAAAAATAATATTAGCCACATTATACAAAGAGAACCTGTACAAAAAATAGTAAAATAGAATTCTTTTTATTGGGAATTATGTCAGAGAAACATAGCAAAGAAGAGACTTATTTAATAATCCATGTTGTTATCACAGTGGCAAGAATGATGTTTGCCCATAAATGGAAGGTTAGAGGAATTCCTAGTGAAGATGAGGTGTTAAATAAGATTTTGACATGTGCTGAAATGGACAGTGACTCTAGAAATGAAAAACAAGAATGAGTCAAAATATTACAAGATTTGGAACAAATTTTATTATTGGTGGGAGCAGAAAGAAAGGACTCAAAACAAAAAAGAGAAATAGGATTTGTAGAAGGGATATCGAGATCATGTGATCTAAGTTATAACTGGTGATGGCGGATGATGTAATGAAGGAAAACTAAATGTATAAAGATTCAATATCTATAAATGTACATAAGATATATATTATATATCATAAGATGTAAGACAAAAAGATGTCAAAACTGATTTCACCATGTTCAATGTTTTAAACAATGTATTTAATAAAATATTTTTTTTAAAAAAAGAATCCACAGCCATCCCCACAACTGCAATAGTCTAGAGGCTGAACTATACGATGAAGTTGGTATGTTTAGTCTAACGAAGAGAAGAACTAGTGGTAACATGATAGTTATCTTCCAATACTTGAAAGGCTATCACACTCTTGCTATTCTCCAAAGCACCTGAGGCCAAGACAAGAACTAACTAAAAGAGCCTCTGTGGTTAGAGTGCAGTATTGCAAGCTACTTCTGCAGCCAGCTGTCTACAATTTGGCAGTTCAAATCCCACCAGGCTCAAGGTTGACTCAGCCTTCCATCCTTCCGAGGTGGGTAAAACGAGGACCCAGATTGTTGGGGGCAAGAGGCTGACTTTGTAAACTGCTTAGAGAGGGCTGTAAAAGCACTAGTCTAAGAGCTATTGCTAATGGATGAAAGATCATGAAAGAGAGAAGCAACCTAGAACTAAGAAGAAAGTTCCTGACAGTGAAAGCAATAAATCAGTGGAACAGCTTTCTTCAGAAATTGTAGCTGCTCCATCACTGGAGGCTCTTAAGGCGATTGGACAGCTATTTCTCCAGAAAGATATGGGCAGTCCATCACTTATGACAACAATTGAGCCCAAAATTTTTGTTGTTAAGCAAGACATTTGGTAAGTGGATTTTGCCCCATTTTATGACCTTTCTTGCCACAGTTGTTAAGTGTTGTGGTTCGCCAGCAGCAGGTGCAGACGGCCGAGATCTCGGAGAGTGAGGACTCAGATGAGGGGCCTGTGTGTGATGCAGGGATGGGGCCAGGACCATCAGGGAGTGGAATGTTGCCTTTGGAGATTGTGGGGGCTGGCAGCAGTGATGAAGAGGTCCCCGAGGAGCCTGTGCCCAGAGCACGTACGCGCAGGGCTGCTCGAAGGAAAGAGCAGCTGCAGCAGCAGGGGTGACTCGGGAGTAAGGCTGCAAGATGATGGCCCCTCCCTGAGGAGATAAAAGTCAGCTGAGAAACTGCAGTTCTTTGAAGAAGGCAAAGAAATTTTACACTTGAACTGGGTGGACATTAGGAATATCTGAGTTGGTGTTTGGAGACTCTTTGTGTTGGAATTATTGCCTAGTAACTTTAAGTGTTGTTCTTGGAAGCCTTGCAAAACCTTGGCAAGGCTCTTTATTATCGGACCTAATTGGTTTGAAGCAGCCTTTTACTCGTGAAGGAACGGGATTAAAAAAAAACATTAAAAGGTTGTGCTGTTACCTTTGTCTTGTGTTTGCTTCCTTGGCACCAGGTTTGGATCAGAACATTAAGTGAATCACTGCAATTGATAAGTTAGTAACCTGGTTGTTAAGTGAATCTGGTTTCCCCATTGACTTTGCTTGTCAGAAGGTGGTAAAAGGTGATCACATGACCCTGAGACATTGCAATTGTCACAAATATGAACCAATTGCCAAGCAACAGAATTTTGATCATGTAACCAGGGGGATGCTCCAATGGTCATAAGTGTGAAAAATGATCATAAGTCACTTTTTTCAGTGTCATTGTAACTTTGAACAGTCACTAAACAAGGATTAGTGAACTGTTCTGTATAGGGCCTTCAGCTTGGGCAGGTGTTGGACTAGAGACTCCATTATTCTATGTTCTATGTGCCATCAAACAATCATTGTTCCAATACAGCCATTTTCCCTTTAGGCCAGAGGGATGTCTACGTAGGCATGGAGTGACCAGGTCCTTTAACTGTTCATAGTAAGACTTCATTTCTGGTCCTTTGGCCATCCTGGTATCCTCCTCTGAAATTCTTCCAATTTGTTGATGTCCTATTTAAAATTCAACAGCCAGAGCTGTAGACAGGACTTCTAGTCAGGTCTGACCACAGTGGAATAAAAGTGGACCATTATTTCTCATGAGCTGCACTCTGTGAAAACTTCCCAAAGCTGTTAACTTGTCCTCAATCTTGTGACCTACCAGAAGGTGGAGGTTTTACACAGCCAGTCAGGCTCCCCTCTTTCTATGCTTCTGCCTTTCACGTTTTGCTCTCTGGATGCAAGAATCTGTGACTGAATTTCATCCTGTTTGTTTCAGCCAATTCTTCAAGACATTTGAATCTTTCGGAATCTGTTATTTCTCTTTTAAAGTCTTAGTCCCTCCTCCAAGGTTTCAATCATTTGCAAATGTGATAATTGGCCCTTCCACCCCTTTGTAGGGTCATGAATAAACATTTGAACAGCACAGCAGCCACTAGGCCAAATTTTACTCTTTTAATCAACAGGAGAAACCTTATGGAAAGCTTTGCTGAAACCAAACGTACTATGCCATGAATGATGTTAAAAAGGAGATGAGGTGAGTTTGCCTTGACTTATTTATGATGGTTAATGGTTCTTAGTAGATGCACATCCATATATATGTTCACAAATACACTGTTGAAAACTTCACCCATTATAGGCTTCAAGCAGACAGGACTTAATCTTTCTTTTCCCCCTTTCCACTTTTTTTTACAGATAATTCTTTTTTAGCATTTTAGAAAGCTCTGTCTGTGTCCACCCTGATGTCTTTGAGGGTCTCCTAATTAAAATCTGGAAACTTGAAATCAATGAAATTTACCCAAGATTCTTTCATCTCTTTCTGCTCACTACAGAACAACTCACTGTGGGACAATTCAACAATTCAATTTAATTCTTTAAAATAATTTAAAAATTATTTTATTTTTATTTTATTTTTTTGTCATTCCCATTTCATTTTGTCCCTCCTTTGGCATTCCTTTTTTAATTATTCTATTCCACCATTTCTTCAGTATCGGTGTAACTTTTGTCCCACAGTGTGTTATCCCACAACAAGTTGGCCAGGGCAAGTTGGCTGCAGTCTGTTGTCCTAGACCCTCCTGCCTGTCCTGACCCCCAGTTTCCTCCTTTCCCTGGTGGCACAAGGATGTTTCCTTAGAAACAAAGAGGGCACAAAGCAGAAGGTGGCACTCTACGTTCTTTGCCTTTCCTTTTCTTTATGACATACCTCAAAAGCATGTCTGTTCTTTGTGGAAATTCTTGCAAGTCTCAGCTCATTCTGCCCTTCAGCCTTTCTGTCACGATCCTTATAAGGCTGAGTTTTCTAATGGAGGAGAATTGGAACAAAATCAGAGCAGTTTCTGCCTCTTCTGGGAATATTTGCAGAAAGGGAGCTAAAAATTGAGTGGGGCGAGGGAGGCCCCTCTCCTCCTAATCCTCTGGGCCAGAGTAGGAGCAGAACTGGATCGATGCAAACTAAGGAGCCATGGAAAACTGAGAGCAGCATTGAGGGTTCAGCTCGGCCCTCCCTGCTCTGCACTGTGGCAAGGCCGAGAGAGCAGACTTCGTCTTCTACTTGACCCATCCAGGAATGCCGCAAAGAGAGTGGAATGCCTTCACTTGCGTTGGGTCCAGCTATCACTCCTTGATCATCCAAATATTTAGACTCCAGAAAGGGCTGAGATAGAAACATCCATAAAAAAATAAATATTTTAGCGAAGCAGTAACCAAAAACCTAAATAGGAACCTGGTGTTCTCCTGGCCTCTCCATCTTTCTTCCTCTGTGCTTTGCCTTCAGGACCGAAGTGGAGACTGATGGCTGCATATTTCACAGCCGGGCTCCCGACATTTCACTTCCTTACAAAGAAATGTTATGTGCCTACACAAAAACATCAGGCAACTTTTATTAGATTTGGAGAACAAGGATAAACTTTTAAAAGGCCTCCAATTCCCTTCCAAAGCCATAATGCTGTGCTTGTGGGATTGCATTAGGGCAGAAAGAGGTGGGTTCATATTATGCCAGTAGAAAAGGTTGTCCAGTTTTTTTTTCCTAGGCTCTGTGGGGAGATTTGCTTTATTACTATGGCTGTTTTGTTTTAAACATCTATAAAACAACAGGTTTCAAGGAGGAAGAGACTTGGTCCTAAATGAACTGGCCTCACTGGTAAGCCCTCTACTGTACCTTTCATGTTGGGATGCAAGGCAGACACAACTCTGGTGAGAAGTCAAGTGCCTGCTTTGATGACAAGGGATTCTAGATTTCCTTTCCCCATTATCAAGTAGACATGATTCTGGCTGGTATATTCTCTACAGAGGCCATTCCTGAGCCCTGAGAATCTCATATCAGATGGAGACAGGCATGACTGAGCCTTCAGCTGGATTGGAAGTGGGTGGGAGAAAATAAATCCCTAGGTGGAAAAGGGCCACTTGATCCTCAAACTGGAAAAGAAGATCTGAGATTTTTGAAGGCATCTGGATAATCCAAATCAGGTGGAAGAAAGGGCTGCTCTGCAAAAAGAGGACTCCTGCTTGGGCAGGGGTGGGGTTGGATTAGATGAGCTACAAGGTCCCTTCCAACTCTGTTAATCTGTAATCAGATTAACAATTCAGTGGTACAGTGGATTGGTCAAATCATTCTGATTTCAGAAAGCTCAGTGAGTTCTCCTGCCTTCGAATGCTCAGATCCAACTTCCTTGACTAGTTCTGAAGGAGCTGGCAGATGTGATATTGGAACCACTGAACCGTGTCTTTCAAAGCTCCTGGAGCACCAAGGAATTACCAGAGGATTGCAAAAAGAGATGATGTGGTTCCAATCTTCTAAAAAGGAGAAGAAAACAAAAGACCAACCAGCCTGGCTTCAATACCTGAGAAATACTGAGCACACAATAGATACAAACTCAAGGTTAACCTCACCAAACTTGATTGCAGGAAATACGACTTCAGCAACAGAGTGGTCAATGCCTGGAATACTCTACCTGACTCTGTGGTTTCTTCCCCAAACCCCAAAAACTTTAACCTTAGACTGTCTACTATTGACCTCACCCCTTTCCTAAGAGGTCTGTAGGGGGCGTGCATAAGCGCACCAACGTGCCTACCCTCCCTGTCCTATTGTTTCTTTTATTTTTCTTTTATTTTTCTTATATGTACCCATTTCATGTATTCATAACTATGTATACACTTATACTTATTATCTTGTAAACAATTGACAAATCAAATAAATAAATAAAACCCTGGGGAAGATAATCAAGTAATGGATCTGTGGACACCCAGAAGCCAAGTTATTTTTAGAAGCCAACATGGATTTGTCAAAAACAGATAATGCCAAACAAATCTTATTTCATTATTGGACAAAGTGATTAAATTAGTGGGTCAGTGAAATGCTCTTGACATAGTATACTTGGATTTCAGTAAGGCATTTGACAAAGTAGGCCACAGCCTACTTTTTGGTAAACTAGAAAAATGTGGGCTAGACAGCATCACTGGATTCATAACTGGCTCATCAACTGCATTCAATGTGTATTTCTCAATGGAATTACACCTACATGGAGTGGAGCATACTGTCAGCATTCCAGCAAATCTCCATTCTAATCAGTAACTCCGAGACAAACATATCTCAAAAGTACCTTTATTAGAATAGCACCTGGCACATCTGGGGAATCCCAAATCTAAAAGGTTTTTTTGGCTTTCCACAATTTCCTAAACTACAAATCCACCCCTCTTTGGTCGTCATCACACCACATGGCCCAATCACGATCTGTCCAAAAGTAAGATCCTTATTTCATCCTGCGCCATACTCAATGACCTTGGAATAACAGAAGAATTTTATTTTGTCTACTTAGAGCTACTTAATTGAAATCACCCCCTTTCCACTTTCCTAGGCTATGTGTCAGTGTGGAATATGGCTTCCAAAGCTGACACATACGGTGGAGTGCACTCAATTTGGGTTCCCACCATATAAAAAGATGCTGAGACTCTAGAAAGAGTGCAGAGAAGAGCAACAAAGAGGTTTAGGCTAAAACGTATGATGAATGGTTGCAGGAAGTGGGTGTGCTTAGTTAAATGAAGAGAAGGGCTAAGGGGGACATGATAGCAGTGTTCCAATATTTGAGGGGCTGCCACAGAGAAGACGGGGGTCAACCTATTTTCCAAAGCACCCAGAAGGCAGGAGAAGAAATAATGGATGGAAACTAACCAGTTGAATGACTTGCCTTCAGAAATTGTGGGTGCTCCTCCATTGAAGGCTTTTAAGAAGAAACTGGTCTGGAATGGGATAGGGTCCCCTGCTTGAGCAGGCAGTTGGACTAGATTCACTAGACTTCTAGTGACTAGAAGATCCAAAGTCCTCCTATAAGAGGTGGCTATGAGCAGGTATGGGGCAAATACCCAGCCCCTTTTACATCCGCTTTCACATTCCCTATTTACTTAGTAAGACTGTATTACTATTCTTCTTCTTCTCATGCTTCCTATTACCTAACTCTTCCACTTATTACTATAACTGTGTGGCTTGCTTTTACAATTTATATTGTTTTATTTGATTGCATATTAGTAACCTATGATGATCATTCAGTGTGGTATCTTATGATTCTTGATGAATGTATTTTATTTTTTCTTACGTACACTGAGAGCATATGCACCAAAATCAAATTCTTTGTGTGTCCAACCACTCTTGGAGAATAAAGAATTCTATTCTATCCTATTCTATACTGTCCTTTCATGTCCTATCCTATCCTATCCTATCCTATCCTATCCTAGACAGACCCTGGCATGCCTCCATTTTTCTCTGCCTGCTATCAAACTGGGAAGTTCTGACCCCAAACTCTTTTTAAAAAGAGGATCCCTGGAGACTTCCGGTTTGAGCTTCTTCAGCAACAGACCGAAACCTTGTCTCTGCGAGGCTTCGATCCGTGCTCGCCACTGGAGCGCTCCGAGCCAGCTGGTTTTGGGGCTAAGCCACCCCGTAGAGGTGGTGAAGAGGGGGGAGACTGCCTGCAGGGTTGAGGAGAGCCGCATCTCTCCTCCCCAGCTGCCCATTACTCCCTTTCCCGAAGGCGGTTGTAGCGGTGGTCAGAAATGGCCACCATAAAGAAGAACTCGACTGGAAAAGAATGTGCAGGAGGAAGATAAGAAGAGAAAGTTTTGGTTGACTGGGTCAAACAGCAAAAGCAACAAATAAGGTACCCTGGAATTGAAACTGTTAAAAAACAATAACATTGTTCCCTAAGAAGACTTTTAAGCTGCGAAGGAGAGAGAAAAGGGAAAAGATTTTTTTTTTTCTCCTTTTCCTATACTAACAGCTAAGAGACTTAAGCAAGAAATTGGAAAAAAAATCCACTTTGACATCAATAGGCATTTAATGCTGAAAATAAAAAGTCAAAGGGATAATAAAGATTTCTGGATAATTAAAAGCTTTTGAAAACAGGAAAGGAGAGAAAAAGAATAAAAGGGTAGGATCTGGAAGGGAGGAGACTGCCTGGAATTAAAAAAGAACTTACAGCAAAATCTCCACAAGACTTCCAAAAGATACATTCTAACTGAAATATCGCAACAAAAACCCCAGGAAGAGAAAGTCGAAAAAGAAATAAGAAGGTATAACTTGGGACTATCTGGATTACTTGATGATTTCTGGATTCTTGGTTATTGTTTGGAATGACTAAAATCAATCGGGTGGTTGTTTAAAATGGCCCCACTTTTAGAAGAACTGAAAATGGGACTTAAAAAGTCCAAAGAAGATGCACAAGAAGGGAGAGGTTCTTTTGGCTTTGTATTTCAGTTTTTATTGGAATTATGAGAAACAACAAGAAATGCCTGCAGAACAAGAAGATTGCGACAAAGAAGAAGCCATCTTTAATGAACAAGTAATCTTAGATGGGGGGGAGGAAAGGGGGAAAGAGAATGGAAAGTTTAAGATTGGGAAAAACAACTCCAAAAAAAAATAGAGCAAAAAATAAGTATAAAATCAGAAAGCAACAGAAGAGGGAAATGCAGAAGAGAGAATTAGAAGTAGAGAGTCAAGTGGGTAAAAAGGGGAGGGAGAAGATGAGAGGGAAGAAAGAAAGGAAAAGAAGTCATAAAGGACAGAAACAAAATATAGAGAAACAGGGCCTATTTAGAGATAATGGGTGAAAACTTAATGGAAAAAGGGATTCTGCAAAGGTACATAAGATAGTATTGTTATATTAGAAGCAAAAATAATTTTAGAAAATATGAAACAATGTATGGTTAAAATGTCTGATAAAATAGTTATTGTAATTCAGTGGAATGCTTGTCAATAAATAAATGTAATAAAAGGTATATTTAATGATTTACAAAACATATGTGAAGAGAAATAAGGGAAAAATTAATTATGGAGATTATATGTGTTTTTAAGGAAGTATGATATTTAATTGAAAAGAAGTGTTAAAGATGTTAAGATTTTAATTATCATTAATGATAGAACTGAACTGGAATGCAATGAGGGTTTATAATTACATATATTTACAATCTTTTTTTTTTTTAAGAATATAGTGTGTATTATAAGAATGTACCAAGCAGAATTCGATTGGAAGTTATGTATTATGTATTATATTGAAGGTCACAACCTTATGGTATATATTGAAGTTTAAATAAGAGTTGAATGGATGTAATTAAAAGATATAAAGGTGTCATACTCCAATTAGTAACTACAGGAGAAAATTTGTTTAATGAGAAAAGATAATATGAAATTGAAACAGAACAGACAAAAGTATAAATATAATGATTTGAATTGAGATGAGATAATCAAAATAAAATTGAGAAAATTAAAAGAGGGGAAAAACTATATAGAAAATGTAAAATAGTATAAGATATGGAATAGAATACAAAAAGGAGCATGAAATTGAGTTTTGTGTCTGTATAAAGAAGTTCAACCTGGGACCATGCTATTTTCAAAAAAGATGTTTTACTTGTATTTTGTATGTGTGAAACCCAAATAAAACTTTATTAAAAAATAAATAAATATGAGGATCCCTGACAACAAACAATTTCAGGTCAATTTCATCAGCAAAGCCTCTTAGGCTAAGAGACACTCAAGTTGTTATGCTGCTTATTCCATCATTCCACCCCCAGTTTCAGTTCAGTAGGGCAGGTTTGGCTTTAGAGATACTGCAGGAGAACCATCCTTTGAAAGGGGAAGGGTGGACCTCGTGGAATTCCAGACGCTTCTTTCTTAGGGTCACTCAAGGAGCAAGAGGTGCATTTATCACATGGGGAATTCTCTGCTTTTCATCTTAGGTTTCACCATCCCTTTGATCCAGTCATATGGCAAATGATTTTTGGTTTTGTATGAGGTCTCAAGATAGGAAACAGTCCAAGTGTATTTATATATGCATCTCCTTTCTTCTTTTCTGTCCTCCTCCTCCTTCCTCTCTCTGGGGGAGGGAAGGAGGGAAGGAGGGAAGAGGGGAAGGAGGGAAAGAGGGAAGGAGGGGGAGAGAGAGCTGAGTAGAATGGGAAAAACAGTAGATAGTTTTAGGCAGAGGAGATACCAGACTTTGAGACAAAATTGGGTTCCTAAAGATGCCAACCCTTTCACACATGTGCCTGACACAGGGCAATGCCTTTGAATGGGAGTGTACTTTGCTTTGTCAGTTGAGATGGAAAAATTAGGCGCTGGAGGTTTTTATGCTCATTCCTATTTACAGTGCAGCTACATATAAGAATTTTCAGCTGGCATATCCAAGACAGTCACCTAGTATCAGGTCTCCCTCCCAGAAATGATTCCCTCTGTTTCTCCTGCTTCCTTTGCCTTTCCTTTGCCTTCCTGGGCTTATTGGGGAGGGGGGTGGAAGAGTGAAAAGAAAATTCCCCCAGCCAGGAATCCAGAAGAACTTAAAGAAATGCATCCCATATGACTTGAGGAACTGATAAGGGACCAGCATGGTTCAACATAGCTTAGCATCAAGGGCTTATAGGGGAAAAGAAGAACATGAGACATGGATAGTGAACATCTGGAAGAGGATGTTCAAGAGCAACTCTATATCCTTTCTTGGAGGATTCTGAATAAAAGCTCCAGAGTAAGAGTCTGCAGAAATGTCTCACCAACCCTTTGGTTTTCCCCTTGGCTATTGGTTCTGCTTCTTTGGTTAACCATACCTCCCCTGCAAGGTCCTCCCAGCAGCACTTCATCCCAAATGAAAGGCACAGCCTCCTCCATGCATTCAGTTGAGAGGGAATCTTTCTCAGGTCCTTCTTATAGCTAATTAAACTCTACCATCTTTGTGTTCAAACACTCTGGAGGTTGACAAACGTTTCTAAGCTGAAGTTTAAAACTTTAAAATTCTCGCTTAGCTGTGTGCATGATATCAACATAATGTTTCATTTGTCCACAAATTTCTGATGAAGTTGTCTAACATCTGAATCTGAATGATTGGAAGAATTGGTTATGTCTAGTCCAATGCAAAGCAGGACAAGGAGCATCATGATAGCAGGGTTCCAATATCTAAGGTGTTGCCTCAAAGAAGAGGGAGGTCAATCTATTCTCCAAAGCATCTGAAGGCAGGATAAGAAACAATGGATGGAAACTAATCAAGGAGAGAAGCAACCTAGAACTAAGGAGAAATTTCCTAACAGTGAGGACAATTAACCAGTGGAACGTCTTGCCTTCAGAAGTTGTGGGTGATCTATCACTAGAGGTTTTTAAGAAGAAACTGGACAGCCACTTGTCTGAAATTGTACAGGGTCTGCTGCTTGAGCAGGCGGTTGGACTAGAAGACCCCCAAGGTCCATTCCATCTCTGATGATGTTCTAATTCAGGGGTCTTCAAACTTGACAGCTCTAAGACTTGTGGACTTCAACTCCCAGAATTCCTCCTCCAGTCATGTTAGCTCAGGAATTCTGGGAGTTGAAGTCCACAAGTCTTAAAGCTGTCAAGTTTGAAGACACTTGTTCTAATTGATTTAATGCACCTTTAAGTCTGAGATGGGCTTAACTCAAAAGAAATTGGAAGCTCTTTCTTTTTAAAGGCTTGTGTGGAGAAGAATAATATGCATAAGGTTTGATTTAGGCAATTATTTTTTTCCAATTTCACCAGGAAGGAAGACTAATAAGACTAAGGCCATAAAAACACACAAGGGAACAAGCAATAGCAATGATCAATTTGATCCAAGGATCTAATGGCCGTGGAACAGAGCATCACGTAGAGGTAGAAATTTGCGTGTAAGCATTGCTGTTCTTTATCAAGTGTTCCACTGAGTCCATATTTGGCTGGTAACTGTTAGCACGTAACAGATCACTGTGTACAGAATATTCAGCAGCAAGATGCTTAAGGGAACAGGAATTATTTATGGCCATTTGTTGCAGTGAACAACATGTTGAAATCCTTCAAGCCAAGGTGTTTTTTTTTTTTTTTAAGAAGCAAGGCAGAGTTCTCTTAATGATGATGCCTCAAAATCCAGTGCTCATAAACCAACAACCCTAACTCACATATTCTTCTGCCAATGAAAGTGATCCTGAATCAGGAAATGGAAGACCATGTAAGAAATCACCTACATTCATTTTCTAGCAAACAAAATCATAAGGTTGCATTCTTCAGTGGAAACATTGGAAATTACAGAGCAAAACAGTGGTTTTATGTGGTTGCAGCATTTGTATGAACAAACTGTGAACCTTTACTAACATAAATGGTTATCTCAAGGCTAAACTTTCATTTTTTTCTAAATTTATGAATAGCTTCACTGTGGAGAAAAGAAAAGAAAATGGCTGGCCTAGGCAAAATACTTTTTTGATCCACTTTCCTGAATCTGCACCATGAACCACAGGACTTGCATGAATCTCTACACAAGTTGGAGTGTTTTATAACAATGTAAATCCTGAATCTGCACCATGAACCCCAGGACTTGCATGAATCTCTACACAAGTTGGAGTGTTTTATAACAATGTAAATCCTGAATCTGCACCATGAACCCCAGGACTTGCATGAATCTCTACACAAGTTGGAGTGTTTTATAACAATGTAAATCCTGAATCTGCACCATGAACCCCAGGACTTGCATGAATCTCTACACAAGTTGGAGTGTTTTATAACAATGTAAATCCTGAATCTGCACCATGAACCCCAGGACTTGCATGAATCTCTACACAAGTTGGAGTGTTTTATAACAATGTAAATCCTGAATCTGCACCATGAACCCCAGGACTTGCATGAATCTCTACACAAGTTGGAGTGTTTTATAACAATGTAAACAAGATTCCCTTGTTAATGCATCTTTCATTTGCTAAAATGTAGATGTGGCTGCTCTTAACCCAAGCTGAGCAACTCCTTTTTTGGCCATTAATTGGAGTAGGTCTATAATAGACACATAATTAGGAGAAAATTTCACAAAGTATCTACAAATAGCTAGAAAAGGACACAGCAGTTTTAGGTTCTCTGGAATTGAGATTTATAGAATAGCCTCTACCTTTTTTGAAACGGGTTTAATTCAGTTGTCTTCAGTGGAGACCACCAATCCTAAAGTAATAATAACAGAATAACAGAGTTGGAAGGACCTTGGAGGTCTTCTAGTCTAACCCCTGCTCAGACAGGAAACCCTATACCATTCCAGATAAATGGCTGTCCACTTCTCTTCTTAAAAGCTTCCAGTGATGGAGCAGCCACAACTTCTGAAGGCAAGACGTTCTACCAGTTAATTGTTCTCACTGTCAGGAAATTCCTCCTTAGTTCTAGTTGCTTCTCTCCTTGATTAGTTTATGTCCATTGCTTCTTGTCCTGCCTTCTGTTGCTGTGGAGAATAGGTTGGTCCCCTCTTCTCTGTGGCAGCCCCTTAGATATTGGAACTGCTATCATGTCTTTTTTTCACTAGACTAGACATGCCCAATTCCTGCAACCATTCTTTATATGTTTTAGCCTCTAGTCCCCATATCATCTGTTTTGCTCTTATCTATACTCTTTCTAGAGTCTCAACATTTACATTGTGGCAACCAAGTATTTCAAGTGGGATATTGGATTAAATGCCATAAAAGTGGCATTTGCATGGGGTTGGGGGAGTTGGTGCCATTATGTCAGTGAAGGTGACTGCCTGGACTAATCTGACTGTAATGCCACTCTTCAACAATTTGTCTAATTAAGAATTCATAGCTTCTGACATGGCATATGGTATACATCTCAGTTCCATGCAACCGTCAGAATAGACTAACCAACTGTATCTTTGTGAGAATATTCAATAATTGAGCCAAGTCTCTTAGACAGGGAGTTGTGCCATCCAGTTGACCCTGACAGAAGCCAACCATGTCCTTTGACTCACATTTCTGGGGAATATTGGGGATAAAGGAACTGTTTGGCCAAGGATGGTTCCAGACCTTCTTTGAGAACAGATACAATATCATCAACCTCGTTATTGTTCTAAGACAGGAGTCCACAACCTTGGCAACTTTAAGACTTGTGGACTTCAACTCCCAGAGATGAAGTCCACAAAGTCTTAAAGTTGCCCTGGTTGGAGACCCCTGTTCTAAGAAACTCAGATGCAACATGAGCAGAAGCAGTTGGGCTAAATACAGGCAAAAATGGTTTGTTTTTTGGCAATACTTGCTTTTAGATAATGCTTCATTCAATTTGTTGCAGGAACCCCCAAGGTCAATCACCACGTCTATTCTCTTTGCATTTATGCTCATAATTTATTTTTCCTCAGAAGCCATAGGAAATCTTTCTCTTTCATTTTCCATTTTTCCTGATGGTTTTCACAAGCTTTCGCCTTGCTTCTGATGGATTATAAGATGTCACTGTGACCTTCTTGAAATAAACCTGAGGTAGAAGTTTGACTCTTTTGCAATATAAACAGGTTGTGTTCAGTGCACTGCATTGTTCTCCGAAAGACACAATAATCCAGAGCAACAAAAGAGACTTCAGCCTGTGACTGAGGGAAATCCTGGCTGCCAACTTCCCCAGGTGCCTTTCACAGGCACCTGGCTGGCCTTGCAACCACCTTTTGCTGATGAAGATGCCAATCAATGCTGCCGTGAAGCGACTTCCTTCTTAAACGTGTAATTTCACCATGGCAACTGCATTACTCATTGTCAGATCTTCCTGCTTCAGATATTCATCACAGATTTATTTGTTCAGATAATCAGAGTTGGAAGGGACCTTGTAGGTCATCTAGTCCAACCCCCCACCACAAATAGTTTGATCTTCGATCTGATCTGGTTCTGAGCCTGAATATGTATACCCTCCTTAGGCATCTCCAGAGTCACAAAGTTTAGATCATCTTTTAACTGAATTCACATATACAGGTAGTTCTCAACTTACAATAGTTCATTTAGTGACCATTCAAAGGTACAAGGGCACTGAAAATAGTGACTTATGACAGTTTTCCACACAACTGTTGTAGCATTCCCATGGTCATGTGATCAAAATTCAGATATTCGGCAACTGACTCATATTTATGACCAATTGCAGTATCGTGGAGTCACATGATCCCCTTTTGCGACCTTCTGACAAGCAAAGTCAATGGGGAAGCCAGATTCACTTAACAACCATGTCACCAACTTAACAACTGCAGAGATTCACTTAACAACTGAGGCAAGAAAGGTCATAAAATGGGGCAACATTCACTGAACAACTGCCTCACTTAGCAACAGACATTTTGTTCGTAAGTCGAGGACTACTTGTATATGTGAATTCAGTTAAAAGATGATCTATAATCTATAGATTTGTTGGGTACTATACCCCAGGTGCCAATGTAACCATTTCATGCCCTCCTTTATGAATGGAATATAATAGTTACTCAGAGCAGATTTGGTTACTGGAAGATAGAATTTTCCTTGAAAAAGTCACTTTCCTGGAGCTTCTTGAGCAGCCTCAGGAGAACGGAGCTCTCCCAAGAGCATCCATCCTCTCCCATGTTCACCTGACCACAATTCCACAAAATGTCAAGGGCTCCAATCCACGTTTAGACTCTGCAAACAGGTAATCGGCATCAATATTCAGAGGCTGGGGAGAAGCAAGATTAGTGGATTGTGTGCTTAAATGTTGTCCTCTTCGTCACCAGCTGTATTTTGTGAACTCCTTGACACAGATTCCAGAAGTCAGCTCTAATCCCATAACGATAGAGCTCACAGTGCTCACAGTTCTCCATCTTGTCCCTTTCTCCAGCTTTAATTAGCCAGAATAGAGCTGGAAGAGACTTTGAGGTTCCTCTAGTCCAACCCCTTGCCCAAGTAGGAGACCCTATAGTATTTCAGACAGGTGGCTTGTTTCTGACTCTTTGGTGCTTTCTGGTGCCTTTTACTTACATAAAAAGGCTCTTACCTTTTAAACTAAAATTCTGATTTCTGATGCAGCATTACACAATGTATCACAATACAATAAAACAGTATTAAGTTGTATAAGATTAAACTTTCCAGTATCTATGTTTAAGAGACATACATACCTAAAGAAAAAGTAAAGAAAACGTACATGCAAATAGCAACCATCACCACTGTTCAGAAACATAGCTGATGCACAGGAATGCACCTGAATCAAAGACACAAACATGCAGTTTAAGACAAACTACATGGTTCCCTGTATTTCATAAACAATGCAATGTTATACAAATAACAATACAAGAGCACACAATAGATACAAACTCAAGGTTAACCGCACCAAACTTGATTGCATTGACCACTCTGACTTCAGCAACAGAGTGGTCAATGCCTGGAATACTCTACCTGACTCTGTGGTTTCTTCCCCAAACCCCAAAAACTTTAACCTTAGACTGTCTACTATTGACCTCACCCCTTTCCTAAGAGGTCTGTAGGGGGTGTGCATAAGCGCACCAACGTGCCTACCGTCCCTGTCCTATTGTTTCTTTTATTTTTTTCTTATATGTATTCATTTCATGTATTCATAACTATGTATATACTTATACCTGTTATCTTGTAAGCAATTGACAAACAAACAAACAAACACATAAATAAATAAATATATGATTTTGGATATTGCCTATTTTAAGCAAGAGTGTATGAATGAGTGTGGGTTGACTAGTTCTATAGCAATCAGTAGTTCTATATGATCACTAGTTCTAATCAGTTCTATACCTGAAAATAATGATTCTGGAGGGGGAGAAAACAGCAAACAACATCTTAGAAGAGTTATTCTCTCTTACAAGGAGTAGATCTTCTAAAAGGGATCCCACCAATTCAACCAAGCAAAGACATAGAATCTATGACTTTTTAATGATTTAGCTCTCCTCCTAAATCCCACTTCTTCCCATCGGTGGCAATATCTCTGGGGACTTGTAAGCAATATACTACCAGGACCATCAGGAAATAGGCCTGACCTTTGACCCAGTACCACCATCAAGACCATCCTCTTTGCACCTTGGAGCGGAGGGCCTGCCTCATATCAGAGACAGGAGCCTGAATAAAAGGGGCTGGTTCACTCAATATGGAAGAATAAGCAGAAAAGTCACATTGTAAAATGAGGAATCTTCTGTTATTGTGTGTCAAGCTCTATTAAAATTGAGAGATCAAATTCCTGTCTCACCTTGCAGACAATCTCATTTTCCGAGGCAAGGACATCAGTAATCTTATACCTGATCTTCGCTGACAGGAAGAACTGAGGGAAAAACTGAGAAGACATTGGGTGGAAGTGATCCCACCATCTCAGGATCTATGATATTATGGAAATGAAAGAGGAACATGTCAAATGTTTCCGTGTGTAGGCAAAAAATAATAATTGTATGCAGTTTCTCATTTTTCCAGCCTTACACCCATCTCTCCTATTTCTTTATCAAGGAGTGATTCTTTTGTAAAAATTTCTATGAACACTGATGGGCATTTTCATGTCCATTTCTCAGTTTTCTTTAGAGTGCAAATATTCTAAAAATTATTTTCTCCAATATGTCTATGCATATACTTTTTGATGTCATGATTTTCCATTTTTTAATGCATGTTGTACCTAACTTTGTGTGACATGCACTTTAATGCATTTTTGGATTGCAACATGCATTATCAAATTGAGGAAAGGGTTCAACTGCATTTCTGTTTTGCATTTTCACTTGGAAAGTGTGCATGTTAATAGGCTTCCATTAACATGCACACTGTATGATTCTTGCCCTTTTCCTGGATCCTGATTGCAATTAGCTTAAGATAATCCTGGCTATAATCTCCTGAACAGAAATACTGAAGTAGAAAGAGTGTCTGACAGGTGGGGGCTTCTTAAAAGCTATGAAAAATAGAAATGGAACGGAACATAATGGAACGGAACAGAACAGAACATAGTACAGAACAGAACATAGTACAGAACAGAACAGAATTATTGAGACCACTCACATCCTGCATATAAACTGTTTCAACTGTTGAAAGAGTGAAGGATGACGCTATAGGGCATTATGTTCCAAAGCAACTAGACACAGAGACAGTTTTTCCCTCATTCCATCAATATGATAAATACCTAATTTTCACAGTGCTGTTTAATGTCTATGTGTATTTACCCATGTAGTATGGTTATAGTATTATCATTTATCCTTCTTATTATCTTCTTTACTTCCCCGTCTTATTGGGATGAAGATGATGATGATGATGATTCTCTTGCTTTGCATGTACACTGAATACTTCTGCACCGGAGATAAATTCCTTACGTGTCTAATAACACTTGGCCAAATAAAGTATTCTATTCATATAGAATACTTATAGTATAGAATTCATACAGTCCTTCTCTTAGTCACACTAGATATACCTAGTTCCCTCAATTTTTCATCATATAATTTAGCCTCCACACCCTTTCCGATAACTTTCATTGTATGTTTTATCTTCCAGTCCTCTAACAATCTTTGTTTCACTACTGAGTACTCTTTTGAGAGTCTCAACCTCTTTTGTTGTATTATGGTGACCAGAATTGGATGCAGTATTCCAAGTGTGGCCTCACCAGTGCAATCTTTCAACTTGGAAGTGCCTCGGCGCTTCCGACAGAATATAATGATGACCAGTGCAGTATAGAGGCAGAATATTACATCACATAATCTTGAAATTATCCCTCTGAATCTTAGTCTATCCTCTAAAGTGTTAACTATTCCCCTCATCTTGGTGTGGTCTGCAAATTGGATGAGTTCACCTTCTATCCCTTCATCTAGATCGTTTATGAAGATTTGAAGAGCACTGGGCCCAAGACAGAACCTTGAGGTAGCCCGCTGCATGTTTCCCTCTATGGCCTCAGATAGCCCATTTCTGAGGGAGATGGGTGATTTAGAAATAGGAAATATAATTAATGAATGAATGTCCATATAGTGCCATTAAGGATTGCATGTTGAATGCAGTTCGTCAGCCAGTTACAAATCCATCTGATGGTGGTACTGTCTATCCCATTTTATTCTATCTTACTAAGTAGTAGTGTGTGATCTACTTTGTCAAATGTCTTACTGAAGTCTAAGTAAATTATGTCCACTGCATTTTACTGGTTTAGTCATGTTAGCAAAGGCATGTAGACTTACATGCTGCTCCATAGTACTTCAAAGCACTCTCTGAGTGGTTTATCAATGTCAACATATTGCCCTTAACAATCTGGCTCCTAATTTTACTGACCTTGGAAGGATGGAAGGCTGAGTCAACTTCAAGCCCTGTCAGGATCAAACTCCAGACTGGGAGCTGAGTTTGCCTGCAATTCTGCATTCTACCTGATTGGTCTATAGTTTCTTGGATCCATTTTTTTACCCTTTCTCTAGTTTGTAATCTCATCAACCTTTTTCCAGTCCTCTCTCGTAGTTCCCTGATGCTCAGGGAACTTTGAAAGGTATCAGAGAATAACAAATTTGGAAGGAACCTTGGTTGTCATTGAGTCCACCCCCAATTGAGCAGGAGACCCTAATACCATTTCAGACAAATGACTCTCTAATCTCTTCTTAAAATCCTCCAGTGATGGAGCACCCATAACTTCTGAAGGCAAATTCCAATGGTGGATTGTTCTCACTGCTAGGAGGTTTCTCCTTAGTTCTAGGTTGGTTCTGTCCTTGGTTAGTTACCCTCCATTGTTTCTCATCTTGCTTTCTGGTGGTTTGGAAAATAAGTTGACCCCTTCTTCTCCAAGACAGCCCCTCACGTGTTGGAAGATGCTATTGTGTATTATAGTAGCTGCCCCAGGGCCTTTCATCTTGGGTCCAGAATCCAATATCTCTCCTTTCTTCATCTGGCTTAGAATATTTGTGCTACCAAATTCTGGATGGCTGAGAAAGACACCCTGAAATAAATCCACTTTGTGCTTCTTTGTTTATCAGAACCATTTGCCATTGACGTGTGTGGCTTACAACCGTGTAGAATAGGATAAAACCATTGCAATATCAACAGTATCATGTAGGAAAAGAAAAACCCCAATAAATCCAATTTCAGACAGCACAGAACTACTCCCCAAATACTCATCTGCTTTACCTTCTGGAAGGCCATGATTTGTGGAAACGAAGTGTATGAAAATGTTTGGAAAACCAAATGCTGAAGAACTTTAGTTGCCCTGAAAAACATTCCAGCGTTGTGAAGCACATTCATTGTTGGAACTTCTGGTAACCCAGAAGGGGGCTTGACAGGACCCTGAAGAAGGGGACACTTTTGACTTAGATTGTAGGGGGACTCATCCTCGGGGATGCCAGCTCTGTTCCGCCCCATTAGGTGAGAAATGTTTCTCTGAGAAGATTTGCCCGTCGGCAAGCCTGCCTTTCCTCAGTTTCCGCACCTGCAGGTTCTCCTGTGCAAAGAGCAGCTGGGTTTGATTTCTGGGCTTCTCAGAGGAAAAAAGAGGCCAAACTGCGTGACCAAGAGTGAGTCAAGCCTCTAACGAGGACAGTTTGCTTAAAAGTGCCCAGCTGCCTTTTCTTCCTTCTTATTGCAGAGGTCCTACACATTTCAGCAACAGGACCCAGTAGCTGCTGGACCGTCGGTGAGTCTCCTTACCCGAGATCTACACCTAGTGGCCAGAGAGGAGTAGGAGGCCTCGGAGGGGCCAGGGGCTCTCCTTGGAAACAAGCAGCCTCTCCTCCCAGGCAGCCTGCCAGGCTCTGCCCTTCCAACCAGAGGAAACCTGTTTCTCCCATGGCTTCCTGCCAGCTCTGCTACCTGTGGGAGGACCGAGCCCTGAAAGGGGCAGGGTGACAGTTGAGAAAAGAGGCCTCGAGTGGCTGAAGAGGAGGCCACGGGAGGCACCAAATGCCAGCCCTGAGACCTTCCCGAGCCTCAAGGCTAATTTCTTCTTGACCTTGTTGATTATCCGGAAAGGGGAAAGATCAGATTGGTTCACTTAAAATGCACATCAATTTCATCAAGCCACATCCCTGCCTGGTTTTACATCGCTTCAGTTGCCCTCCCTTCGTCACCCCCTCCCTGCTTTCCTCCATTTCCACGGCTCAGCCCAACCCCCTTCCTTGGGACCCTCCCCCAACAGCCTCTACTGCAACCGCCCGAGAGGAGCATATTTAACAATGGACGTAAAATGAAGTGGCCTTTTTAAAAGAAGGACTGGCTACAATTGTGTCTCTGTTTATCTGTGGGGATGCTTAAGGGCTGTGTCCTTAAAAGCCGACAAGGCACTGCCATCTTTCATAAGAAAAACCAGCAAAATATGAAACAGGTGAAAAATCCTAAAGCAAATGGATGACTTTCTCACACAGAGATGCGAGTCAAAGAGACTTGGGATTAAAATCCTCAGAGTTACCTTCGCTGCCCTCCGTTCTGCAAAGGTGAGGGATGGGAGGGCCTCTTGCAAAGATCCTCCCACTCCAAAAAATAAAAGGACTGGAGAAGGAGTGAGGAGGCAACCCCAAAGCCTTCAAGCAAGCAAGTCTAGGAATTGGGCATCCCCACACTAATAAGTTAACCATTTAAAAACTAACAGTGATCACCAATCCGCTTTTATAATCCTTTATTGTATCAACCATCCCACTCAATCATCCGGTAAAGAAAGATTCCCGGCCCATTATTTTCACCAAGAGGATACTTTACTAAAGCTTAAGTGGTTACAGAAGTAGCAAAGCTGGATCTGGTGTTTTCACATGCAAACAATACACTTAACTTTACTTTTTCCCTGGCCATCCTTCCCATTATCAAGTAATATCCAATTGGGTGCGTGAATGTTGTTTGGGTAATGGACCTTCAGTTTGTGGGCTTTCCAGCTCTGCATACCAATGGTGACCTTGGGCTGGCTGGTGTTTCTCAGGCTTCAGACCAGCACAGCTTGGTTTCCATCCCTCCCCTAATTCCCCCACCCCACCCCAAATTCCAACCCTCTCTTCCCTCCCCCACCCTCCGTTGCTAATGTCAGGTTGTCAGCTTGCTATGCTTGACTAGCAGAATGGCAGCCATGGCATATTGTCTGTGGAAAGAGAAGGTTAGCAAGCAGGTAGAGAAGGTTTAGCTTAATGGAGCACATGCTAAACTCTGATAAAGATGGAAAACTGGAGAAAAAAGATGGGGCAGAAAATAAGAGAAGAGATATGGGATGATTTCTCGAAGCCCTCTTTTCTTTTGGATAAAAAGAAGGGAAGGGAAGGGGGAAGGCAAGGCAGCCAGATAGGCTGGCTGGAAGGGAAGATGTCTGCTTTGTAAGAAAGAGGGACACTGAACAATGAGAAAGTCAAAATGTGATAGAAATTGAGGGCTGCAAGATGGGAAATCCTAGATTGGTCAGCCAGTTTGGGGGAGCTAGTCAGTCCTGGCCAATGTCCCTGGGGTGAATTTCTTGTTGGGAAAAAGGTACCTTTTGGGAGGTCAGCTGAGCTGGGATAGCCCCTTGTGAAGGAGATGGGGGTCATCAGCCGATGGAGAAGGTGAGGTTGGGCTTCTTTGGGTTGCAACAGACTGGGCTTTGAGCGAGTGAGGAGGCTTCTAGTCTTGGGTCTAGATGGGCTTGCAGGGGCTTTGTCTGGGGCAGGGAGGGTCAGTTTGGGGCCGGTGGGATTAAGCAAACTGGGTTTGACTTTGGCCATCTTTAAAAGACGGCTGGGGGTACAGCCTCCCTTTTGTTTGTTTGTCAGGTTTATTTTCTCCACCATGATTTGGAAGCAGGTTGGAAGATGTGCTAGTGGTCACCTTCCAACCTCTTATACCCTCTGAAGCAGATCTGAGGGTGGGCTGAGGTTGGAGGTGATGAGACAATTCAGGGAGTGTTGCTTGGTGTGACTCTGAGATGGTCCTTCAGACCTGCTCAGCTCTTGCCTGGTCAAGTGGTCCTTGTCAAATCCACGTTTCCTTATTAAGACCCTGACAGGAAGGAAAGAGAAGGCAGTGGAGACAATATCTATCAATCAGAATAAAGCTGGAATGGAGCCACCTGTGCAAGCAGGAGTCCCTTTCCAATTCCAGACAAGGGGCTGTCCAGTCTCTCCAGTGATGGGAGCACTCACAATTTATGGAAATAAGCTGTTCTATGGGTGAGTTGTTCTCTCACTTTCAGAAAATTTCTCCTTAGTTCCAGGTTGCTTCTGTCCTTGATTATTTTCCATCCATTGGTTCTTTTCTTGCTCTCTGGTGCTTTGGAAAATAAGTCGACCCCCCTCTTCTTTGTGGCAGCCCCTTAAATACGTGAAGACTGCTTTTATGTCCCCTCCATCCTTCTTTTCTCTACACTGGCCATATGCAGTGACCGTTCTTCATATGTTTTAGTCTCCAGGCCTCTTCCTGTGGCTTTCTGACCTCTTGAAATGTTTCTTCAAGAGGGTGGTTTTATTCTCTCCCCTCCTGCCATGATCACCAGATTGTATTTCTGCTTCTGCTGGGAACGATTTTTTGCATTTGAAATCAGATTGCAAACCCTTGTGGTGCTCTACAGAAGTATTCATGCTTCCTGATTAAAATCCACCTTCCTTCCCACTCCAGCTCTTTCATCATGCATAAACTCATCTGGATTTTCTGTGGTCTGCGGATTCATGAACTCAGAGTGGTGTGTGTGATTGTGGGTCAATGAGCATGTTTGTCTTTAGGCTGGAAAAAGAAATCCTGCGCTTGGGGAATCCGTTCTGATCAGGGTCTGTGCCTTTATTGGCTGCATTAATGTGTGGAGTTTGGAAAGAATCAGACTGAATGATGGACTGAAACATGCTCCAGGTTTGTAAGTCTTGGTTGACTATCAAGAAAAAAATGAAAAACTTGTAGGAAAGGCACACACAAAACTCTGATAAAGTTGGAGAACAGTGGAGAAATAAGATGTAAGAACAAAATGGGGCAGAAAATAAGATACGTGGGAAGATTTCTGGAATCCCTTTTTTCCAGAAGAGGGAAGGAAAAGGAAGTGGAAAAGGAAGGGAAGAGAAAGGAGAAGGGAAGGGAAGGGGGAGTGGAAAGGAAGGGAAAGGAAGAGAAGGGAAGGGGGAAGGGAAGTTGGAGGGGAAGGGAGAGGAAGAGAAGGGAAGGAAAAGGAATGGAGAAGAGGAGGAGGGGAAGGGAAGGGGGAGGAAGGGAAGGGAAGGAAAGAGGGAACGGAAGAGAAAGCAGAGCCAGAGATTGAGGCAATCAGGCTGTCCTACTTACATTGTTTTCTCTCTGTACAGCACAGCAGCCAGCTCCTCACTACTAACACACCAGATATCCTGCAAGAATATTGTGTGGAGGTTTGCATCTTTCTTAGGGATAGAGACCCTTGGAGCATGTTCACTTTCCTGCATATCCATGTTGCCAGCCAATCAAGACAAAAAAAGCCACAAAACAGACAGAAGATATTAGAAACACCAATCAAGCAGAACACAGCAAACTCCAAGACCAATAAACACAGACCAAGACTCCCAACCAATCAGGAGGAAGAAAAAACCATTCTGGCACAGCAGTAGGCTAGCCCCAAATTTAAAACTGAAACGGCTGTGAAAGTCTGACTCACAAACGAACACAATACAGAAGCCTGATGATGGCAGATGAGATTCTGCCGAAATGTTGCTACAACTTTAAAAGCACAACTATAATGACGTGGGAAAATACCCGAGCAAAGCTGAATAACATACATACATACATATATATATATATTCATATTCTGAACATCAACTTTTATTTAAAAAGACATATTTCTAGAACTGAAAGTTGCAAAGATATGTATGGAACTGACCAGGCAAGCTGGTAGCATTCAAAATGTTTGGACTACATGAGCCCCAGTGAGCACAGACATTAGGAAACAACTGCTGAAACATCTGGAGATGCCAAATCGCTGCTTGGCTGATGGTTTTCTGCGGGCAGAGAGATTTTTGACTGAGGCGCCCTGGCAGAGGTATTGCATGCCCAATCTCCACAGTTAATGGAAGCAAGTTAGCCGGGCACTTTAAAAAAAAAAAAATAGTGGTACAACGGATTTGGCTATCAAGAACATACTTTAAAATTTATTTTGTAGCATTCAGGGCACACAGTTCCAAGGATACAAACCGCAAACATGAGGATGTAGCCTAAACTGAGGTGCCTGCTCCTAAGAAACAATTTTCAAGGGCCAAGTTCTGCTAGGATGTTCTTGGAACTCCTTCAATTCATCCCAATTCACAAGGCTGAAACTGAGGTCAAGAAAAAAAAAACAGGACCCTTTGAATCATCAGTTATGTTTTCGCCCCTTTATTATGAAGAGGCCCCAAACCTGGAAGATCTGTAGACCAGACAAAGAGCAGTTCATTCTCTGGAGGAGGTCACGTGGTGTGCTGGGGGTGGGGGCCAAGCTTGGCAAGAAAGTTTTGAAAGGCACCAGGAAATGGACATGGCTGCAGTTAATGGATTTCAAGGTCCTTCCAGCCAAAGAGGCCTTCAGGAAACTCTGGGGTGCATGGAAGGCATTTCCTGCCCTGGTGGAACTGGATGGAGCGTGTTATCAAGAAAGCCCATCATTCAAGGCTTGTTTAAGGCACTTAACAAGGCACCCCCTTTAGCCCTACGTGGAAGCCACACCTTGAAGGTGCTTCTTCAAAGAAGGCGATCAGCAAGAGATGGTTAATCCTTCTGACAAGGTGAATTGTATGAACAGTAGGGCACATGTTTCTCATACTACTGCCAACCTGGCCTCTCAGATGTCTCTGAGCACGGCATGACCTTTCTTTCTTTCTTTCTTTCTTTCTTTCTTTCTTTCTTTCTTTCTTTCTTTCTTTCTTTCTTTCTTTCTTTCTTCTTTCTTTCTTTCTTTCTTTCTTTCTTTCTTTCTTTCTTTCTTTCTTTCTTGGCTATTCCAATTTTATACCAATGTTCTTCTTCTCTTTTTTCCATTTAGAGGAAAATGCTTCATTGTCAGTTACTTTTTTCAAAAAGAAAGAAAGAAGGGAAGGGAAGGAGGAAGGAAGGGAAGCAAAAGAAAGAGAGAGAAAGAAAGAAAGAGAGAGAGAAAGGAAAGAAAGAAAGAAAAAGAAAGAAAGAAAGAAAGAAAGAAAGAAAGAAAGAAAGAAAGAAAGAAAGAAAGAAAGAAAGAAAGAAAGAAAGAAAGAAAGAAAGAAAGAAAAAGAAAGAAAGAAAGAAAGAAAGAAAGAAAGAAAGAAAGAAAGAAAGAAAGAAAGAAACTCTGCGTAGGGCCCCTCCTGGCTCCCCCAGGGCAATTCCTGCTGCTCCAGAATGGCAGCGGGACAGCAAAGAAGATCCTCTTCGAGCCATGACAGCAGAGGTGCTTTAGGCTCCCAGCACCTCTGCCTAACTGGCCGCCACCTGGGGAGGTGGGCTGCGTCTGGCAGGGGGAGGCAGCCAAGAGAGATGGTGGGTGGTGGCGCCAGAGCAAGATCTCTCTGCTAGGCACTGGATCAAGTTTCTCTCTTCCTATTCTGGAGAAGTAAAAGCTTTTCCCAGATGCAGAGACAGCTTCACCTATCTGCCAGAGCGAGCTGGTGAGCCCAGCTGGGATCGCTGTTTCCTTCTCTCTGGTCTTGGCTAAATGGAATGATGCATTCATATCATCCGGTAGATTCCCAGCATAACACGGCCAAAGTCAGTGTGAGGTCTCTTTGAATTCCACCACTCCCAGGCAGAAAGAGAAAACCCCACCCCACATGCAGCAGAAGACAAGAAAGAAGATGAAAGAAGAACACAATCCAGTTCAAATGCTTGGCGAGAACCTGAGAATAAGCAAGTGCCCAGATTGTATCGGGTGGTGGCCTCATCCAGGAGAAATTTCCCATCCTTTCCGCCAAGGCATCTCTCCCGGTATGACTGGGTCTCACTCAGCCAGAGGCTCTGGGAAATGATGCTGCCAAGGGTGCAGGATGCACCTGCAACCACAACTATTATGCAGGTCACAAGAGAGACAGGAAAACAAAGAAGTTCATAAGACGTAAAGTCCCTGCTTACTGAGCAAAAGGGCAGAGCTACTTTTATTTTAATGCAACAGCTGTAGGCTCCTCATTTAAAAGGTATCATTTCCTTTTTGTGGAAATATATGAGAGGCAAGTCTGCTTCGATCTAGGCCATTGGAAAGTGGAATCAGTGGGATGGGCTGACCCCCCGTCTTGGCCACATGAAACAATTGGAGATCTGTGAAGCATCAAGGTAAAAATTGGAGTTTGCATTTTGAGGATCTGGGAGGAGAATGTGGAAGCCTGGGAACCGGGAGGACCACTGCCGCCCATCCCCCGCCTCCAAGGAAGTGCAGCTTGTTGAGCAGAAAAAAACACTTAATTATAGTTGACGTGGGTTCCCCATAAGCCCAGCTGCTGGAGGTGAAAGATATATGGGGTTGGTGTGTAGAAAGGCTCAGTGGCCCTTTGATAACATTTTGTGAGGTCCTTTTTGGAAGCCCTTGGAAGGGAGCCAGGAGTGGATGCTCACAAACCCAACTGATGTATTAAGCATTGTTCTTCTTGTGCAAGTTGGTTGGAGGGAACCCAGCACAACACCTGAGAAGGAGGCGACTTTCTGTGTAAACTCACTTTGGGTGCAATGTGGGCAGCGTATTTGTGCATGTTTGTGTGTGTTTGAGTCAGTGCTAACTCCAGTCAACTTGCCTGAACCAAAAATAACCTCTTCCTCCACCAACACAGCCCTGACAGTTTTCTTGGCAAGGTTTTTCATAAACGTTTTCCTATTGCCTCTTTCCTAGGGCTGAGAGGCCCGAGTGACTGACCCAAGATTTTCCAGCTGGCTTCCTGCCTGAGGTGGGGCTACAATTTACTGTCACCCAGTTTCCAGCCTGGTTTCCTCGATACCAAGCTGGCTGTTGGACAGCACAAAATCATCCACCTGATTCAGGGGCTGAACCTGGAAGGGGACCTGTGTAGATAACAGGCAAAGAAGCACAGAGGACCTGGCTGGGGCAGGGGAGAGAGATGTTGGAGATGTTGACCCAAAGGGACCCAAGAGTGTGTTGGAGGTCCCTGTCCACTTGTTCAGTGAGGTGCCTGAATAGTCCCTTTTACCATAAGGATCATGATGAAACATCCTGTTGAGTTGCTGTTCAGGGGGTCCAGGATAATTCCCCAACCCCAAAACAGGGCTGTGCTGGTGGAGGAAGAGGCTATTTTTGGTTTCTAGGACAGGAATGATCTCATGTTTTGTCTAATCTAAATTCTGTCAAGCAAGCAAAATAAGAGAGAGCTGGTGAGCGAGAAATACACATTTAATAGAAGTCTGCCAGCCACATGTTCCCGTTGCTCCAAGGCAGGGAAGGGGTGGGTGTGGGGAGCAACAGCCTCTTAGCTGCAGGACAAAATGGGATTCGGCTCCGGTTCCTGCAGGCCCTGCCTCCTTCTAGCAAAGTAGAAGTTCGTCGAACCCCAAACCACACAGGAGGCCCTCGGGCAAACCGGAACCCGCTGGGAGTTTCTGGGACCCCTCAAGCAGGCCTTGGGGGCTGCTAGGCCTTTGCTGGATTTTTGGCAAAATCAAGCTAGAAGAAGAACTTGGGAGGCAGAAGATCCCACCACGGGGCCATCAAAATGCGGTGGCAATTTTAGAGTCAGAAAGGAAAAGTGATTTTCCTGAACAATTATACATTCAGGATGTGGAGCTGGATCACTCTCCCTACCCACCCCCGAATGTTGTCCTTACAACAGGACAAAAGGGAGGAGACACAACCTGACTGATACTATCCACCTATGGAAACACAGGCAAACCTCTTTTGATGTTGCTCACAAGTATTGAGTCGTAGCGGCGCAGTGGTGAGAATGCACTACTGCAGGCAAACTCTGCCCACTGCCAGGAGTTCAGTCCTGATGGGGCCTGAGGCTGACTCAGCCTTCCATCCTTCTGAGGTCAGGAAAATGTAGGCCTAGATTGTTGGGGGCAATATGCAAATAATGCTTCTACAGAGAGTGTTGTAAAGCACTGAGAGGCAATATGTAAGTCAAAGCGCTGTTGCTATTGCTATTTTGTGCAGGTTTATTTTTTTAATGGATGAGTCTTATAACCTTCCAAATAATGTTGGCCAGGACCGATGAACGCCCAGAGGGTGGCTGCATGGTGATACCACAATGAAGAGGGGGACAAGGAGGGGAAGGTGGAGATTATCCCACAAAGCCTGCCATTCAGAATTAGGAAGTAAGACGTTTTGCAGAGGAGCATCCTGCAAAGTGTCTACCTGTCTTTTTGCACAAATGACACTGGAGAAAGCAGTGCCTGCGGAAGGGAGAGGACAGGAAGGATGGGCCTCTTGGTATCCACCAGCAAAATTGGGAGATTGCCTTGACCTCCAAGAGACAGATGAGAAGGTCAGGGAGAGACAGCCAGGAATCCTGCAGCCATTTGCTTTTCTGAGAGTGAGCGAGCCAGGGGGCAGATCTTTGTCAGAACCCCAGACATTGTCACTGTCTCCAGTCTGTCTATTGGCCTACAAAAAGCACCTCCAACTCTTTCCCACTTCCTGTTAGTTCTCTCACCTGAGTTCTGCCTGAACCTTGGTATCATCCCTTTGGAACAATTTTCCATTAGCCAATCTTGTACAGGCAACAATTCTCATGAATGAAGGCAGGGATAATGTTGCAAGATCCAATCTGGGTTGGACACTGGGACCAAGTCTTCCAAGCTTTCAGATTCACGCTGGAGCCCATCCTCATGGAACTTCTCTCTACTGAAATATGTGCTTTGGGCTGCTCTTTGCATCGTACTTATGTGGTGCGTAGTTAGGTGTGGCTTCCTATTACTTGACTGGTGTGTTGATGGCTGGCAGTTGGCTGTTGTTTCCTTGTGCTGCCAAGTTAAATTCTGTCTCTCAGAGCTTTCCTGCTTCGTGTCTGAAGAATGGGGATTTCTTGCAGTTCCAAGGAGAGTTTGAAAACTCTTGCTTATATGGGACCTTTGGACCCTCATGAAATTTTTTTCTTTTGGAATCATAGATATCAACTGTAAATATTTGGACCTTCTGGGCTTCTCACAAAAATATGGCTTCCCTCATGCCATCTCTAAGAGGCCACTGAAAGCATTTAAGACAGAGAGTGACCTTACTGTATATTTACCTGTATAGGGAAAAACCACAGATGGACAAGATTAAAGAGTAAACTCAAACATTTGAGTATTGTACTGATCTAGAGACTTCACACCCCATGTTCAGTGTCACTAGTCCAGAAATGGACTCTTCTGGCCAGCACCTGGAATCAGCTTTTCATTGCCATCCACATTGCCATCTATCTCACTCCCAAAAGGCCACCCCTTTTTGAAGCACAGCATTCACTCTTTCCTTCTTGATTCGTGGCACTTTTTAGTCTTTCAAGCACCTCCAGAGGACAATCACAGAGGTGGGGCTCATCCCAGGCAGCTACTCTTGTGGAGAGTTTTGTTGCCTATCCTTTTGAGAGGACATCCATAAGAAGATCCCACAAGAGAGCTTGCCATTGTTGACAGCACTGGGGATAACTTGAGGGGAGGACTTTTCTTGGAATTTGCCAGGACAGAGCTAAGAGCACCAACCCCCCACTTCCAAGCTGTGATTCCTCTGCTTTGGTTGTAACAACACAGAACAAATTTCAGAAGAAGCTTAGGAAACGCAGGGCCCGTAATGAAAGCAGCCTGGGATCGGATCCTGCCTTTATCTCTCCAGTTTTCTGATCTCGAGGGCTCCATTTTTTTTAACTCGGGCTGGATAAACAATATGGGATTGTGTATGCAATGAAGCTCTAATTATCCTCACTCCCACCCCACTCCGGGTGTATTTCCTTAAAGGAAATGAACTGGGCATGGCAGCCCAGCCAATTCAAGAAATGCAGCAGTGCAATCACTTCCAGATTTTTCTTCGTTTCATAAAATAAAAAATAAAAACAGGCAATCTGATGGCTAGAAGCAGTGCAAAGAGAGGGAGAGCAGGAACACTGAGCCAGATCTGCTGACTGGGGCACCCAAGGACTCTGCTGATCGGAAACTGGGGTAGCTCCAGGAGAGCCCCAGGGCTGTTTTTCCTCACGAGAGGGGCAGGGAACCATGGTTCTGGTGCTCCCAACTGGGATGGGAGCTGGTGGGGGTGGGGGGGGGTGGCTGAGATTTCTGCAGCTGAAGATTTGTCAGAAGGATCCTGCCCTGAGCAGATTTAGTCCCAAGGGGGGGGGAGGGGAAGACAGACGAAGCGGGAGCTGCACAACTTGGTTTGCCATTTGACAGACTCATATGGCAGGTCTGTCTGCTTTCCCTCCACTTTGAGGTCAATAATAACAGAATAGCAGAGTTGGAAGGGACCTTGTAGGTCATCTAGTCCAACCCCATGCCCAAGAAAATCAATTCAAAAGGAAATATTTCTGCATCAGATACGAACAGCAGAAATCACGTCCTTTTGGTCCACAATAACAGTCCCTCCCTTAGAAGACCCTCTACGCTCCCTCCATCCCCTCCAACCCTTCTATTGTTTCAAGAACAATTCTGAGTCCTTTGGCTACTCCAAGGACCCAACAAGGCTGCCCACTCCCTCAACACTCCCCTCCCCCCGACACACACCTGCAATCCTTGACTTTGACCACAACTGAGCCCCAAACTTATATTGAAATATAAGACCTTTGTTAAGGGAGTTTTGTCCCATGTTGTGACCTTTCTCGCCACAGTGGTTAAGTGAATCATTGCCATTGTCAAGTTAGGAACATGGCTGTTAAGTGAATCCGGCTTCCCCATTGACTTTGCTTGTCAGAAGCTTGCAAAAGTGGGGGATCACATGGCCCCAGGACACTGCAACTGTGGTAAATACAAGTCAGTTGCCAAGCATTCAAATTTGGAGGACGAGACCATGGGGATGCTGCAACAGTCATAAGTTGGCCGTGTCCTCTTTGGCCACGTCCACACTGCTGCCTGCTCTTACCCCGTCACCTGTTAATGTTGCAAGCCAGAAGAAAATAAACAGAGAGTAAACTCCACTCCTTACTAGCACTGATGATGTTACCAAGTTTGGATAATGAAACGTCTGCAAGAAAACACTCACCAAAGGAACCTTCGGTTCACCCCTGAGCTCTAAATATTCTCCTCTGTCAGATGCTAAGATCCTCCTCTTCCCCACTACTCATATTTGTTGACCTTTGTCTCAGAGGTGCAAAACAAAACTGAAGGGCTTCTGTAGGACAGGTGGCTTTGTGGAAGAGCAGAGGGCAGACGCCTTGCCAGGAATTCATTAGCGGTGGAGGTGTCCAAGCAAAGGTCTTCATGTGGCTGATATTATGGAGATATGGCACAACCAGACATGCACAGACAGACAGACAACCAGCCTGCATTACAGAGCCCCATTTTCATCTCGATAGGGAGTGGGGTGAGGGGAGAACTGCTGTGAACAGCACAGACACAAATGTCAGGATGTTGGAAGCTCTATGAACAAAATATTACAACTGTAGAAAGAAAAGAGAGAAGATGGCCTGCAGATGCTGTATTTGTCCCAGTAGTGAGATTCAAATTTTTTTACTACTGGTTCTGTGGGTGGTGTGGTGGGCGTGGCAGGGGAAAGTTACTGCAAAATCTCCATTCTCTCCCCACCGCACTAACCTGCTTTCCAGCTCTGTTTTCCTGTGCAGGGCAACAAAAGAAGACCCAGCCGGTCAGCTAGAACTCAATGGGAGGCAGATAATAGATGGGGCGGGGCCAGTCAGAGGCGAGATTGGCTGGTTCTCCGAACCACTCAAAATTTCCACTACCGGCTCTCCAGAACTAGTCAGAACCTGCTGAATACCACCTCTGTTTTGTCCTGATTTTAAAAATAATGAAAGCAGGGTACAAGGGGGGGAGGGAGGGAGGGAGGGAGGGAGGAGGGAGGAGGAGGAGGAGGAGGAGGAGGAGGAGGAGGAGGAGGAGGAGGAGGAGGAGGAGGAAGGAGGAGGGAGGGAGGGAGGGAGGAGAGAGAGAGAGAGAGAAAGAAAGAAAGAAAGAAAGAAAGAAAGAAAGAAAGAAAGAAAGAAAGAAAGGAAGGAAGGAAGGAAGGAAGGAAGGAAGGAAGAAAAGAGAAGAAAGAAAGAAAGAAAGAAAGAAAGAAAGAAAGAAAGAAAGAAAGAAAGAAAGAAAGAAAGAAAGAAAGAAAGAAAGAAAGAAAGAAAGAAAGAAAGTCCTCTGGGAAACCCATTGACATCCTACTGACATCCATCTTACAAGCACATCAGAAGTTTATGATATAATAATAATAACCAGGAATATAACATTTTCAAAGGAAAATAGGTCTTAATATCTTTTTTTCTGATCCATGAGCACATTTCTCTAATCTGACCCCTTACATCACTGAGTGAAAAATCAGAAAGAACACCAGGAAAGAAAGCTCGTGGTTTGTATTTCTCAAGTTGATGCGAAATAAACAAGATGAGTTTAGGCTTTAGTAAAACAGTAAAGGCAAATACTCTTTCAAACTGAGTTCAACTCATGGATAGGAGGGCAAATAGATTTAGGACATCTTGGAGCAATTGACGAATGTAATTTCTGCAAAAGAATCAATAGAAATGGAGAAGGAATTATACAGCATCGAACTTTAGAAGTGGGGCAGCTGAAGTTCTGAATGAGTTAAAGCTTGATAAAGGACACCAAGAATAATAATAAGAGCTTTTTCAATTCAGTTCCAAAGAAAAGGAAGATGATCAGTGAAGATAAGAAAATGGTAACTAGTAAGAAAGAAAAGGCAGAGCTACCCAGCTTCAAATTGGTTAAATCTTCTGCAACATGTTTCCTCAGAAAGTTGAGAAGAACATGAGATGATTGAAGCTTTAAACTGATAAAAATAACACCAGAGACTATAATTCCTTGATTGTGTGCTGGGATAACGAAAGAAGTATCTTTTGATGGTCTGGCTAAGCCTTTATTATCTTTGACAAATTGAGAAGACTGAAAGAAGAGGCAGATGAAAAGAGGAGTGGAAATGTTGATCCGATCTTCAGAAAGAGGAAAAAGGATTGAGAGAAATGCAGACACTTTGACATCAATCCCGAGAAGAGCCAAAGCAGTTTTAAAGACATTGAGCTACAAATATCCTGTGGTGGAAATTACACAAAATCAGCACAAGTCCTAAAATGATACAATAACAACAAAAACAATCCGATCTTGGCAGGGTGACTTTTTTTCATCGAGTATTTTTAATCCTTAATAGACTGAACTAATAATATAACTCAAGCTAGATAAAAAAGAACTTGACTTCAGAAAAAAGTTTGACAGAGAACCTTCTGATAGGCCGATTAGCAAGCTGGTTAAGGGTTGACTGGATATATTTATGATGATTGCAACGTCCTGGGTTCATGCAATCCATTTGCAACCTTCTGACAAGCAAAGTTAATGGGGAAATCAGATTCACTTAGCAGCCATGTTACTAGCTTAACAACTGCAGTGATTCACTTAGCAACTGTGGCAAAAAAAAGTCATTATATGGGGCAAAATTCACCTAACATAAATTGGGCTCAATTGTGGTCATAAGTCAAGGACTATTTATAAACATATGCCTCCACACTACAGAATTTTTTCATGGGAAGAATTCTTATGATTAGTTTCAAAATCTTATCCCATATCCATCTGAATCCATAATCTGTCTAAATGAACACTCTACTAAAGCTTTTGCTGTTTCCATAATATCCAGACCCATGTCCTTATTTTTCACATTGTCAGCCCATATACCATGTGGAGAAAGGTGTCATTATCTAAGAGATTTTTCACTTATCACTACCAGAAGTACTTAAGCTACATTATGTAAAATGCAGGGGGCTTTTTTTTTTTTTTTTTTGTTTATGATGAAGTTAGTTAGATGGACATGTGCGGAATGAGTAACAGGCCAGATTGTAGGCGTCCTTCTTCTGGGGCGACCCCCTTCCACTTGCAAGGAAAACACGAGCTGAGCAATTGATTCTTAATACACCTGCAGGAAATGACAAGCAAGCCAAAAAAGAGATGAGCCATGGAATTCAAGCAGTTTACCTTTTGCACAGTGCTCGGCAGTCATTACTGAGGCTGCTGTCTGTGGCTTGGGGCTATTTTTAGACTTTTATTGCTGATTGTAGCTTCAATGCTATGGGTAGTTAACTGGCAATTTTGAAGTAATGCAGAAGGCGTTCTTCTCTCTGGAGCCTGAAATCAAATTGCAGAGTGACAAAGGATGAGCTGCACACTTGTTTTGCTCTGCAGCCCTTGACCTCCATGGATCACAATCCACTTAGATGAGAAGTGACTTCGCCTCGCTTCAGAAGAAAGGAAAACTTCACGTCAGACCCAACTAGTTCTTTAAGTCTCCAGAGTCTTTTTTCCTGTTCTTTTTCACAAGGCAGCCACTTTTAAATCTGCCAATGTTTATCAAAATTAATTCTTATTGACCCTCAGAGATCACTTGGGTGAATTACTTTTGGTAGGGTCATTTTCATAAAACGAAGATTGACTATCTTGATAGAGGGTCTCCGGCTTAAGCAGGGGTGGGACTGAAGGCAGTGGGGTTTTTCTGCTGTGCCGCTGCTTTATGGCATCTTCTTTGCCCTGTGGGTGCAGGAGGGTTGCTGCCTGGATCAGGTTGGGTGTGTGGGGAGACGGCGTGGGTCACAAAGGGTGTAGGGGGATCACAGGGACATGTGAGAAGTGCTACCTGGGTCAAGTAGGAGATGGCATGGGTCAAGAAGAACGCATGGGTGTGTGAGAAGTGCTGGGCCAGTCAGGGAGGATGGGTGGGTTATGGTTTTACAATAATTTTCAAGTATAATTTTATCTCTGAAGTTACGCCATGACTCTCTTCTTTCTACAATCTATCCTACCTCACCATCAAGTCCATAGTCCATAAGGCAGCAAATAAGATAGATGGAAGATGGATGGGTGGATGGATGGATGAATGGATTTCCAGTCAGCAATAAATGTAAATTTCTCTAATGATGGAGCATTCACAACGATCATAATTAATAATCACCATGTGTTTTAACCTCCTGTCCCTTGCTTGACAGACAGGACTTTGGAGGTCTTCTAGTCCAACCCAGATGGACTTCTCCAGGGGTGGGATACGACAGGGTTAACTACCGTTTCGGGATTTACGAGCTTCCCTGCAGGCTGCGAGCCGTGCACCTGTAAATCATCATCAGCATGCTGTGTGCAGAGAAGCAGCCTTTGAAACAGCCCTCTTTTCTTGTTTTTTTTAACTGCAGCTGTGCCTTGTTCGGCAGCTGAAGTTGAAAAATCAGGAAATAAAGATCAGGTAAGAGCCCGGGTGGGCTGGTGGGCAAAAACATCAGCAGACATAGAACCGGTTCTATGTCTGCTGCTCTTCAGAGCTACCGGTTCTACAGAGGTGGACAGAACCAGTAGAAACCCACCCCTGGACTTCTCTCTTCTCACAGTGTCCAAGAGGCAGTCTCCCTTCGCTTTGGGATGGAGCCAGAGCTTTGAGGCAGCCCTTTCCACCCCATTCTCAGAGTTGTTGTGGCAACCTGACCTCGTAATGTTGCTTCTCTGGAAGGCTGCTCCCCAGGAGATGATTCCCAAGGCTTACAGCCTTGGCTATGACGTTGTCTTTCTAGGACAGAAGGTGGTTGTGGAATCCCCTTTAGATGAGTTTCCTTTTGTAATTGGCTGCATTGCTCTTCCAGTCAGCTATGCCTTCTTTTTGTATGTACTACTTTATTTGCAAGCTGCCCACAGTCATTCAGGAGTTGAGTTATCCAAGCCTTGAAATTGGATAATAAATAAATAAAAATAAAAATTGATCTGGAAGCTATTCTGGGAAGGTTCCTGCTCCAGATTAATAAATAATCAGTGGATTCGCTGAGGAGCTTGCAGCCTTAGGGTCACAATTCAGCTTTCAATTAGCTTTTAAAGAGAATGGTAGAACTGTAATTAGCATACGATTACTCAGACTGAGAGTCACCTGCCGTGAAGGCAGACAAGTCAAACTACACTCATAGAGCCCTAATGGCCTACCTGTTAATACAGTCATGTCAATTTGTCCCAGATTTGGTCAAAATCTGGCTCAAAAGCCCACCTGAGCCCATTGCCATGGTAGGATCAGATCTCAGAGGAAGATGTGGGTTCAGAACTAGCCACTGACAGCATGTAGATTTTAATCCAGAACTATTTTTGTTAGGCATAGTATCAGAAAAAATATGATAAAGGGAATGTATATTTGATGTTACATTATTTAACAGCAGCAAGAATTGTATTTGCACAACATTGGAAAAGCGAGGAAACACCTACGGAAGAAAATATAATTAAAAAAAATACTCAACTGTGAGGAAATGGACAGACTAACACTGAAGATAAAAGAAAAAGAAGACACAGAATATTTTCAAACTTGGGACTTGTTTTATCAATGGCTGGATAACAGAGGTAGAAATTAGGAACTGAAGAAGTGTTACTATGTAAATGAATGGACTCAGACAGTACACTGTTCATTAAGCACATATTTTATGTAAAGAGAAAACCAATAAAAGATATAAAAGATATATATAAAAGAGCTAGCCACCGACTTGCAGCTATTTTTGCCTGATCTGTCTATTGTTCCGTTAGTACCCCTGAGGGAATAGCAAAGATTTGCCTTTCTGATTTTCCCAAGCTAGAAGCTTTATTAGAGGGAGCTAAGACTGGCTTGCCAGCTTATTGGGTGGGGGGAAGGAGCAGGGCAGGGGCCTCCTTGGTGCTTCTGCAGCAACTCTTGAGAAGCCCAGAACCAAAGGCTGTTCCTGGGGGAAGCAACCGGAGGCTGGTAGGGGATGCCAGAACCCTTTCTAGATGGGCAGGGAAAACAGATGTGAGACATCAAACCTTAATTCTGATACATATTTACCCCTGAAATACATGCTCACCACATATGCTGACTCAGTTGGGTTCCAGTTGTCAATTGGGTATTGTTAATGTATCCCCTCCTTTGCTCTTTTCAAGATGAATCTTGTTGAACCTCATACAGCTGTTCATGTTGGCTTCCTGTGCAAGAGGAACTGGTGGTCTGAAAGTAGAAGAGTTACCTGAATCTGTCCACATGGGTAGATTAGTCCGTGCTCAGTTTTAGGCTGATGGCTCATAAAAACATCTGCAGTTAAAATGGTTTGGCTCTGTGACTGATTATTCTTCCAGTACAACTGGAGGGATTTATTTCCTTGTTGTCTGTTCTTCTACTATCACCCTTCTATTGTGTGCGCCTTATCTTAGAATACAGAGATGGGTCAGGCTGTGGACTTCCTTGTTCCTAAGTGTCCTCTTCCTTCTCAAAAAGACAAACCTTTCCCTTGGTTACTTAGGGAGCTAAGATCACAATTGTAGATTAGAAGTGGGAGGAAGATAAGTGGAGGAATGATGAGCCAGACTAAGTAGGGATGAAGATGTCTGACAGCCTATTTCAACTTCTAATCTACTGCAATGGACTTACAGTACTTACTGAAGGGTCCTTACTTCTCTGTTTCCAGCACATCCATAGGCTGGTGGTTCGTTTCCATTTTGAGGCATTCCTCCAAAAAAATTACAACAGTCAATGGCTCATTGTGAACATATGCTTGGTTCTTGGAAAACAAGTGGATTAGATGTAACTAGACATGGACCGCAGAAGGGGCAAGTCAGAGGAATATAATTTTGATAACTACTTGTCCGGTTATCTGGACCTTTTTAAATTTGTGGAACTCAAGGATTTAGATATAATATATAGAGAATTAAGGACCATGTTTCAATCTTGATCATTTTCACTGAATCAAGAAATCAGGATGGGACTGGTACCATTGTTAAAATATTCAGTACCTTCTTGCCAGACAGATGTTCTTCCTTACCTAAACTCTCTTTTGACTTAGGAGATCATCCAAAGTACAAGCTAGTTTCAGATCTTCCATGGGTGATCAAGAAGAGGTGGTGAACACCTATTTCCAAAACCATTGCAATGATGTTTTGGGAAGGAACATAGAAGGTACAATAGAATAATAGGGCTGAAAGGAACCTTGGAGGTCTTCTAGTCCAACCAACTGCTCAAGACAAATGACCTTATACTGTCCCAGACAAAAAGTTATCCAATCTGTTCTTGAAAACCTCCAGAAATGTAGCATCCACAGTTTCTGGAGGTCAGCCATTCTTACTAATTATTTGTTCTCACTGTCAGGAAATTTCTCCTTATTTCCAAGTTGGATCTCCCTCTGATGAGTTTCCACCCATTGCTTCTTATCCTGCCCTCTGGTGCTTTGGAGAGTAAATAGACATTCTCTTTCCTGTGACAACCCTTCAAACATTGGAAGACTGCTATTCTCTCTCCCCCGAGTCTTCTCTTCATTAGGCTGAATATACCTACTTAGTTCCCTTAGCTGTTCATCATATGCATTAATATGCTCAATCTTTCTAGGGCCTCAGCGTCTTTTTTGTATTGTGGTGACCAGAACTGGGCACAAAAGTTCAAATATGGCCTCAGTAATACAATACACAGCAGTACAATGATTTTTCGTGATCTTGAAAGTATCCCTCTGTTGATGCAACCCAAACTGTGTTGGCTTTTTTGGCAGTGCAGCACACTGGTGACTCAAGCAGTAATTCACCAGGACACCTAGCTCCCTCTCACAGTTATTGCTATTGAGTTAGGTACTGCCTATCCTACACCTGTGCATCTGTGTTTTTTTTTTTCCTGCCTAAGTGCAGGACTTCACTTTTCTCACCACTGAGCTACATCTTGTTGAATTTTGAGCTGACCTTAGTGAGAGAAAATGAATGAATGAGCCATTAAGAGGGTTCTTTGAGAAAAGCCCTGAGAAAAAGAAAAGTTTCAGAATTCAAAGTAACCATTTCTTGATTTTGTTTAGCATAAAATAGGTCAGAAAGAAAGATGAATAGGCTTTCAGGATTCAGTTATCATATCATATTATAATAAAACACATTCCAGCAATCCCTGGCTAACCTCTAAGCATTGACACTTTGGGATCTATTTCCAACAGGTGTTTGGTTAGGATATGTTATAGAATCTGATTTGATCCCCCTGGACTAGTAGATTCCATAATCTTATGTCAGAAATTGGATGAAGGGAGTACCTACCTATTAGTACTCCTGGAGTTCTTCTGGGTCTTGCATTCAGTGTTTTAGAGTGGTCGCAGTCTATCCTTCAGACCATTTCTAGAAAGTGATTTTGGGGACCACTGAAGAATTACTCCACTGGGTCATTATTCCTATTCCATTAGATGAAATTGCTGGAGTATCAACTAGTTCTGTTCTACATTCCTTATTGGACAATTCCAGGGAAGCAGTTGGGATCCTGGAACATTCTGGAGTTCACTATCACTATACTTTGGTCAGAGAGGACAGGAAGCACAAAGAAGAGAGAGATTCTGTTGGTAAATAGCTAAGTGGATCTGGAGATTGAGGTTCACCCTCTTCCAAATGTCCCTTGTTTTGCAGGTTGAAACTTTGGCAAAGAGCATCAGAGCACATAATTATTTCTAGAGTACCATCTGTGATTCTTCACCAGCTAGCTGGATTTGGCAATGACATGCATACCTTGCCTGTATCCTGTTTAGACTACTGCAAGTTGTTTTACTTTGGACTATGCTTGAAAACTGTGCGGAATTTGTAGCTGTTATGAAGTCTGGCAACCAGACTGCTAAAGGTGTAAGATACTGGGATCACATGGTACCTCTACCTAAAGATCTGTACTGGTTGCCAGTTGGATACCAGACACCAACTGTGGCAGTGATTTAACCTGTAGAGCCCCTCAATGCCCCTGGGCTTGAGTTAGGGATCATCCTTTCTGTTTTGAATCTATGTTGCCGGCACCTGGCATGGAGAAGAGGTCTTAAATGGGGACAGAGTCGTAATGGGGTGTATTTCTTTGCGAGCTGAGCTTGGGCACCTTGAATACTCACCCGAGTAGAAAGGTAGGGTACAAATCAAGCAAGCAGACAATCCAACGGGCCATATTTCTAAGCGCCTTTGGAAATGTCACACAACAACCTCTCACCACATTATGAATCCTCAGAATGAAGCTACACCTAATTGCTCTTTCCAGATGATTCCACCTGTGCAATACCTAAGATTTCACTTTAACAGAGCCACAGATGGATGGTGAAGTTTTCAGGGAGTTGAAGGCAATCAAGTAAGAGAATTCTGCAAACAGGAACTATTTCTTTCTCTTTCCTTTTGGGAAAACAAGGCAGGTGACCTTATCCAGCCACATGCGCACACTTGCTGGGCATTGAGCTGGTGCTGTGGTGAAGCAGGACAAGAGCTGCACTTTTGCTAGCCCCTGTCTCCACATCTTCCATAGTGGCCTTGCAGTGAGATGGGTGGCAAACAAATGTAATAAATAAAAAACAAAACCTCTGTAAATCCATAACTACGCACTCAAAGGACTTTCATACAGCAGCTGCTAATGGATGAGATTCACCTATGGACAGAGGTGCTAAGCCAAGAGTGCCCTGATCACAGTGTGATCCATGCCAGGATCAAGTCAAATCTCCAAACTCAGGAGATCATGGATGAAACAAAACATGTTGACCCTGGAGGAAAGTTGTGCATCTCCCAAGTCATTCTTGAGATTTTACTCACATGGATTTGTCTCTGCATTTCAAAAGTTATCTTAAATGTATGCTGGAGAATGTGATTGATGTGGCCCAAGGGAAGGGCGCCTAGCAAAACTCAAGGTGTGGAGACGCATAGCACAGAAAAGCCTTTCCAGAGGAGAGGAGGAAACTGCTCTCTCCAGGCTTCCCTTCAACACAGGGATCTTCCATGATTGATGGGGTTTTCCACTCTGCCCGTGGACTCCTCCCCCTCTCCACCCCATCACACTAGAGAATCTACCCATTGGAACAGCAGGAACAAGGAGGTTTTGAGGATGCAGGCAAGTTAAGAGGCTGCCTGATTGAATTTATTCAAAATGGGTGAAGAGAGCCTATCTGATGAGATCTGCAAAGCCTGAACGATGTCCTATTTTGGGGGGTGCCAGGAAGAGATTGCTGAAAGGAGGTGGTGGGGTGAGGTGGGGGTGTTATTTATTTGTCATGCTGGGAAACTGCAGGCTCCCAGTAAACCCAGTCCTTGCTGATTGACACCGAGCCATTCAACACCAAAAAGCAACTACAGAAGCAAACATGGTAAACATCACAAGCACGAAAACAATCAACATACAACAAGAAAGAAGAAAACTTAGCCCAAAAACTCATGGGACAGACTGAAGCATAAAGATTCTGTGCCAGGATGACAGAGGCATAGGTCTGTTTTTGAATTCTTCTTAAAGCATACATAAGAGGCTGCTCAAACTGCTGTGGAGCACTCTGTCCTATCATTTCCAGGTGGGCTTCTGGGTGGCTCCCAAAGGAGGACTTGAGTCAAAATTGATGACTCCTTGAATACCAGTAGGGAAACTGAGGAAGTAAGCAGGTTGCCTTCGATCAAGGGCAAGGCAAAAACTGAAGGATGCATCCCAGGAAGCAGCAAGATGGCAGCTGGGTACCAGTTGGCTCTCCTAAGGATGGAAGGGAGAAGCCTGTTGCTCCTTTTTCAGGAAGCAAAACATCCGGCAGCTTTGAATCTCTGGGTAACTCCTGGCTAACTTCTGGATGGGACATCCACCCTCTTGAAGAATTTCCTCGCTCAAGGAAGTTGTCACCATACAGAGGTTCATCTTCCTACAAAGAGATTCCTTCTTTCCCAGCTTCTTCTTCTCACAGACAGCAAGAGAGCTGCCATCTTGGAACATCCCAGAAAGTTTCATGTCTGATTGCCCCACTGTTCTCCAGCTCCAAAGTGGGAGCCTTTTGAGGTGAACCTCATCACTGCAAAAATCTATTGGAGCTCTGTATGTTGTATTGGAAATTGGAAAATATAAGAAAAAGATGTTGAAACCCTAGAAAGAGTGCAGAGAAGAACAACAAAGATGAGAAAGAGATAAATTGTACAAGGAACAGTTAAGGGGACTAGGAATGTTTAGCCTAACAAAGATGAGAGTTAGGAGTGACAAGATGGCAGTCATCTAGTCCTTGAGGGGCAGTCACAGAGATGAAGGGGTTATTCTCCGTAGCACCTGAGGGCAAGACCAGAAACAATGAGTGGAAGGTCTCATCAGAAAGAGATTCAATCTGGAAATAAAAACAATAAATGAAGGGAATAGCTTGCCTCCCACAGTTGTGGCTGCTCCATCTCTGAAGGTTTTCAAGAAAGGATTGGAGATTGATATGTCTAGGATAGGACTCCTGCCTTGGGCAGGGGTGACTAGAAGATCTCTAAGGTCCTGCCTTTTATAATTCTATGATTCTATTACTGGTATGAACGAGTGTAACAGTGGTATTCTGAAAGCCAGGCATTAATTATTTTCCTTTTTCCAAAAAGTGTCAATGATACTGAACTGAGGAATGAAACGAAACCCTCTAAAGAACAAACTGTAGCTTCGGGCCAAGTGCTGAGCTAGCTGGCAAGCAAACGTCCCCTCCGGCTGGGGAACGCATTCACCCCTTAGTCAAACAGCCTTCCTCCAAAACGGCTCCCCTACACAAACCTCTCCTTCTGCAATGGTATGTGGGAAAGAGGAGCCTAGGCCAAGGGATGGTGCTAAAGGAATAGTCCCAATAAAGAACACCATAGCCCACAGCTGTATAATGGCAAGGCAACAGGGTCAGAAGGACTCTCCCTAGGTTCTCAGGCTGTAAAGGAGACTGTGGGGAGTGGGATGATTATACGCTCAGATTTGAATATTCATCATTGTACAACAGAATAACAGAATTGGAAGGAACCTTGGAGGTCTTCTAGTCCAACTCCTTGCTCAAGCAGGAAGCCCTATACTATTATAGAAAAATGGTTGTCCAATCTCTTCTTAAAAACCTCCACTGTTGGAGCATCCACAACTTCTGGAAGAGAGTCGCTAATTAATTGTTCTAACAATGTTTTCTTAGTTCAAGATTGCTTCTATCTTTGATTACTTTCCATTCATTGCTTCTTGTCCTGCCCTCGGCTGCTTAGAGAATAGGTTGACCCCTGTCTTTGTGGCAGCTCCTCAAATATTGGAACACTGCTACCGTATCTCCCCTATCCTTCTTTTCATTAAACTAGATATACCTCATTCCTACAACTGTTCTTTGTATGTTTTAGCCTTCAGTGCCCTAATAATCCTTGTTGCTCTTCTCTACACTCTTTCTAGAATCTCAGTGTAGTTTGACAATAACGTAGAATTATCTCATCTGGCTATGTTTTCTATTGGATTTACTGGTGAGGTCAGCTCATTCTTCTTTCCCTCCTTTCCATCTGCTGGGTTTCCAGCTGCCTTTCCTGGTTCCCAGAGTGGTGGCTGGGCTTCCATAGACTTCCTGTGTGACACTGGGTGACACATGCTTTCTTGCACTGGCACAAAACAATGGCGCTGTTGATGTTTCCTCATGGGCAGGTTCCAGCCTTCCCATCATCGCAGGGGCCCCCTTGGAACATGTTGAACCAGCCCATATTTTACTGTTTGGGTAAAACCCATGCTCCTGGCCAAAGTAATGCTGAGCCATCAAATGTGGTCATTCAGTCACTCATGAAAGTAAGCGTTGTATCCTCTAACCTATAATCTACTATTTTATTCATGAGGACATTAGCAGAAACTTTTCTGAATGTTTTGCTGAGATCAAGATGCTGGCCAGCCAGAAATCTATTAAGCTACTAAAGCTATCAGACATGAGATGAGCTTAGCCTGGCATAATTTATCTATGGTCATCCCATGCTGGCACTTAGTGATTTTTGATACACATCACATACTCATACCCACTTTCTATAATTTTTATTGTTATTTTACTGATATTCAATGTGAAATGACAGACTTATATGGAATAATCTATGATTCCAGGATTATTTTGCATATCCTGTCTGCAATTAGTCATACTGCTATCGTTCTTCCCTCTCCCTCAACCAGGGAGGGAAAAGGAAAACCAGGTTCTTCCTTTTTCAAAGTCTTGAAAGGGAAAACTTTACTTGTTTGTTTTTTTAATTTCCTAAATTTTAGAAGGAAAGGATAAAATGACTCTCACTGTTTCAGCCAGTCAGAGGTCAAAATTTTTTGCATACTTTTCTCCTAAAATTTCTTTTCTTCTTTTCTTGGGAGAGAACATAAGCTTAACAAACAAAATGTAAGATGCACCCCTATGCATTCCACACCTGTCTTTTAAAGATGACCAAAGTCAGACCCAGTTTGCCTAATCCCACCGGCCCCAAACTGACCCTCCCTGTCCCAGACAAAGCCCCTGCAAGCCCATCTAGACCCAAGACTAGAAGCTCCTCACTCGCTCACAGCCCAGTCTGAAGGCAAGTCTTGCGAGGAGGTTGCAACCCAGAGAAGCCCAACCTCACCTTCTCCATCGGCTGATGACCCCCATCTCCTTCACAAGGGGCTATCCCAGCTCAGCTGACCTCCCAAAAGGTACCTTTTGCCCAACAAAAGAACTGATTCCAGAGACATTGGCCAGGACTGACCAGCCTGGACTCTCCCTTTTGTGTAAAACAGGCATCCAAGGATGCTACAATAAACATGGGTCTTTCCCTCAGGGTTGTGCTCCTTCGGAGTGAATCCATGAGCCATCACTATGACAGGATCTCATTCCCCTTGGTTTTGACCTGAGGCTCCCAGGGAGAGAAGATGCTCACTCCTCAGGAAGGGTCTCCATGGGTCTAATGGAAAAAGACTTGAAGAAAAAATTTGGAACTTTGACCCTATACATGTTGACAACAGCAAGACAACAGTATGCACAAAAATGGAGGGCACTTTGATTCCCACCATAGACGAATGGTTGCAGGAGCTGATGGAGTTGGCAGAAATGGCAAAATTGACTATTTTGATTAAAGAAAAGAATATAAGTACCTTTGTTTCCACATGGATACCGCTTCTGAACTTTGTGGATGAGGTGGAAACAAATGAAATTCTGATTTTGGGTTTTTCCAATTAGATTGACAGAAATGTCTAGTTTATATTGCTATGAAAAAGAAAAAAAGTTGTGGTTCGATGTTAATGCCTTGTTTTACTGCAACAGAGGGGGTCAGAAGTCAACACTTTTTTTCTTTTTCCCAACCTTTCCTCACTTCTCTTTCCCCACTTTCCCCCAACTGTTTTCTTATTTACTTTTGTATTTTGTATCTTACCTCATAACTTAATAAAATGTTTAAAATGGGGGAAAAGGAAGTGTCTCCATGCTCCATGTGGTTGCTACTCACTTTCTGGCTTCTTGCACCCAGAGGGTGATTCAGTCCACCAAGTACAGCGCAGAAGCCAGAGCCCACCCCCCCAAATTCCAATTAGAGCTCACCCACAGGGAGGGGTGCAGCAACCTGGTGTCATGCCCCTGTCAGAGTCTGAATCTGAGGAAGAAGCCGAACGGCTGGCAGGGAGTGGGAGTTTGGCTCCATTGGCTGTGGAAGAAACTGGGGAAGGGCAAAGCCTGGCTGGGCAGAGCAGGAAAGAGGTAGAACAAGGGAAAGAGAATTCAGAGGAAGACCCAGGCCCACCCCCTCTTCATCCTAGGGCACGCAGGGAGGAACGGATAAGAGAGCAATGTGGGTTGGGTGGCTTACGGGGGAGGAAAGGGCCCTGATTCCCTTCATTAGCTGCAGCTGGAAACACAGTGTATAAAAAAGGCAAGCTGCATGCAGCAAGCTGTTGGGAACAAATGTGACTTTATCTTATGTTGTTGTGGCTTATTTGTGTTCCTGGCATCTTCCCAACTGTGTGAGTTTTGCTGTGCTTTCAAGTCTGAAATTCTTGCTCCTGCCCTGTCAAGCTAATTAGTTTGGCTTGTTTGAACTTTAAGTTACAGTTTGTGTTTACCCTGTTTTGGATTGAATTTTCTGCTGTCAAAGGCTGTTCCTGGAAGCATTTTTCTCTAGCTAGAAGGTAACCTGGACACTGGGAACAAAATCGGAGATAATAAAGGGACTCATTGATTATCTGACTGTATTGCCTTTGTGCCATGCCCTAGGTCATCACACCTGGGCCTGTTTTTCAACCCAACCTTTCCACCCCTTCTGGAATCTCATACTAGGCATTCTAATGATAACAACAAATGATAGTGAATCAGAATTGCTGCCTTTCTGAGCTACCTAACAAATGAATAAAATGAAATCCATGAAGCTTCCCTGAAGGCCATGTGAGTGGTCCTCTAACTAAAGAACCACTCTTGGATTGTAGTAATTTTATTGAGAAGCCAGACACATCCTTTCCCATTATTATTTTCAAAAAAAGAAACACATCCATCTAGGACAGGGCTCTCCAAGCTGGCTGGGGAATTCTGGGAGTTGAAGTCTGCCAGGCTTAAAGTTACCGAGGTTGGAGACCCCTGATCTAGAATGTACCTAAAGGCCAAAGTGAGGTGTCGAGATGATTTATGTTCCCCGTTTGTTTAGAGATCCAGTCAATTTACATAGCTAAAGTTGTGAGTGCTCCAACACTGGAGGCTTTTAAGAACAGGTTGGATAACCATTTGTCTGAAATGGTATAGGTCTCCTGCTCAAGGAAAGGGTTGGAGAACGGAGCTGGAAAGCAGGTTAGTGGGTTGGGGAGGGAAGGGGGATTTTGCAGTAACCTTCCCCTGCCACGGCCACCAAGCCATGCCCACCAAGCCATGCCCACAGAACCAGTAGTAAAAAAATTTGAATCCCACCACTACTTCTGTCCCAACTTTGCCTTCACCTGAGTGTGCCACCTTGATATTTAAAATGTTCTTGTACAAAACTCCTGCTTTTGAGGATAAGAAATTCCACGGCATTTTCACCAGAGACGTCAGTTCACAATCCAGACTTGCTGTGAGGGGATCATGAGCTCCTGATGTGCTTTGACCCAATTTTGGGCCTGTTTTCTGAGGAACTCATTCACTCCAGCATTCCTGTTTTTGTCACCCATCTCTGTCATCTGTCTGGTACTGTTCTCGTCTGGGTGTTTCTCCTGCAAGCCAGACGCTTCGCTCATAATGGACAACATGCGCTCAAAACATGTGAGCAGTGGGGTGTGAAGAGCCAATCCCGCTTGTCAATCTGAGTGGTGTCCAACTTCCCTTCCAGATGGCTGTGAGAAACAAAGAAGGTGGCCTCATTTAGCACCACTTCAGGTGAAGGTGAGACATCTTCTTGTGACCTCTTCACACTGCCAGGAACATCATGCCATCCTGTATAGCATTTTGGATTTAAAGGGCTACGTGCTTCCGAGGCTGCAGGCAAGGGCAGCCCAGCAGCCATTTTGTCAGCCTTCAAGAATCTTTCTTCTGCTTGTCTTTCTGGCTGCCATAGTAACGGGGGGAAGGAGGATAAACTGGGATTTGTGGGGAGGGGAAGAGTGCTGGAGGCTTGACAGGGTGAACTGTAACACTTGGGAAAACTTTATCGTTTATGCTTACTTGCTTACTGCGCAGCGGCAGCATCTTATCTATCCAGGCCAAGAGCAATGGCCAGATGTCTGAATCACCACATGACACACACATCTTAGATTGGATGGCCAGTTTGAACTATTGTGGGTGAGAACATTGCCATAACTTTGTATATGTGATTTTTGCGCCTATTGCCTCAGATCTTGACTTCTTTTGATGTTACCACTTGATTTCCAGTAAAAGTGCTTTTCTCTATAACAATGGAGTCTTAGACTAGAATATACATGTGACTGGAAAAATGATAAAACAGTGTATAGACTTAAAACCAGAGACATTTTGGGGGGGAATTTTGCCTGAGGGTTACAACAAAGAGTTAACGTATTTGATTACCAATGTATTAACAGCAGCTAGGATTGTATATGCACAAAATTGGAAAAATGAGAAAATTCCAATGGATGAGGAAATAATTAAGAAAATAATGGAATGTGCAGAAATGAGCAGATTGACAATGGCAATTAGAGAACAAGAAGAAAAAGAATATTATAAAATTTGGAAGTTCACAATTTATTTTATGAATGGCTGGATAGAAGAGTAAGAAATTGAAATATGTAAGTACAGTATAATATACTACAACTGATAAATGATTGAGTTAGATGAGTAAGAAAATGAATGTGAAATATACCCTTGAAAGACAATAACTACAATATTAAGGATAATATAAAAATTGATACATGTGATATAAAATACTGACAAGAATGAATATAAACATAAACAAGTAAGATATGTATGTTAATGTTACTATGTGCACAAAGATATATGTACCCAACTGACACACTGTTGAAAAGAAAGGTTTTATTTGTTTGTTATTGTCTTTGTTATAAAAATAAAAAAACTTTATATTTAAAAAAAATGGAGTCTAATGGTTTCTTTCTTGGATTTTGAACTGGAGCCTCACCTGACACATCTGCAGCTCCTGAAACCACGTGGGCTTTTCTGCCCCCATGCAGTTCTGAGCAGCTGTTCTGAAGCTGCAGGTTGGGTCTAAGCATCCGTTGCACATCCTAAAGCAGATTCTTGCCTTCATCCCTGAAGCGCTGCAGAGCACTAGTGGCTTAATCTCTGTCCAGTTCAGGCAGAAGAACGGGTGGCCTTTGGGTGAAATCCAGGATCCTCTTGGGCAGACCTGGAAGTGAACGAGGATCCTTCCCCAACTGAGGGTTGCTCCTCCTCCTCCTTTTTCCTGTGATATTATTTCTATCTTTCTCTTGCACAAGGAAGAACATTATTTGGAGGTTAGAATTGATACATGTTATGCTTTTTGCCCTTTTTCTTTTCCAAATTTAATTTTAGTTCATTCTGTTTCTGCAGTTACATCGATGATTTCAACAACTGGGTGATTTTTTGCATAGTGCTCAGCTGTGTGGATTGATGTGTACTTCTTTTGATGTAAGGTGGTTACACGGTGAAATCTATAGAAGTGGAGGTTTTGAAGCAAATCTGCCTTTGGTTTACAAGTACTTTAAAAGACCTGTTCAAATGTGAGTAGAAGAGTTTCCTCCAAGCCAGATTCATGGCAAGAGCTTCTGTTCTGAGGCTGCAACATTGGATAGCATAGCAGGTGGGCAATTGGGAGATGGGGCCAGAAGCCAGAGCCCAAACTTCTCTGGATCAGAGGTGGTATTCAGCAGGTTCTGACCAGTTCTGGAGAACTGGTAGTGGAAATTTTGAGTAGTTTGGAGAAATGGCAAATACCACCTCTGACTGGCCCCACCCCCATCACTTCTCTGCCTCCCATCGAGTCCCAACTGATCGGCTGGGTCTTTTTTTGTTGCCCTGCACAGGAGAATGGAGCTGGAAAGCAGGTTAGTGGGGTTGGGAGGGAAGGGGGATTTTACAGTATCCTTCCCCTGCCATGCCCACCAAGCCATGCCCACCAAGCCACACACACCAAGCCACAGCACGTCCACCAAGCCACGCCCACAGAACCGGTAGTAAAAAATTTGACTCCCACCACTGCTCCAGGTGCTCTTTTCTCTCTTTTGCACTTGTCTTCTTTCCATTTGCAGTGGTTGAATTAGGGATCTGAACAGAGCCCGGGATTTGAAATAGAGTGGCTCACTCAATCCATTTGCTTATTGCTTACAGGCACTCTCTCAGTCCTCAAAGAGGCTCACTGTGCCGCGCAGGAGAGATTGTTATCACCTCCTGCCCAAATCCCAAGAGTGGGCCAGGCAAAGATAGAAAGTGAATCACAAGAAGAGGAGGTGTGGAGCTCAACAGGGTGGGATTCTACCAGTTCGCACCTATTCACTAGAACCGGTTGTTAACATTCTAAGTGTCGTGTCCGTCGAGAAAGGAAGCTCGGAGACAGTGACTTGGTTTCAGCTCTTTATTGGCTCCTGAATACAGCTTAGGCTTGAAGGGAAAAACTGCGGCTTTTTATTCTCGAGCCGCGGCGGTCGCGTTAATGACACCGCTTGAATCTCCCGCGATTAGTTTCCACCAATCGCGGGGATTCGCAGCGACCAATCAGTGCGGCTCGCCGACCAATCCGGTCGCCGCGCGCCTTAACCAATCGCGACGCGGGCTACGAGTATGTTAATTGACTTGTACAGAACACCCCTCCTCTTGGTTCGGTCCTACGTAACGTAGTCCCGTAGGTAGGCGGGGCTTCGTACTTGTCTACTTGACTTGCGCAGCTTAGTTGTTGTTTGGTTCCCGGCCGGTTCGGTCGGGACTTCTGTTTCTCTTGGCCCTGTCGATGGAACCCCTGGAAGGTGTCGCTGGGCCTCTTGTTGCAGCTCCTCCTGGTCTACCCGGGTTGGTCGAGCTGCGACTTTCGCCGCTCCTGCCTGGTCTTTCCGGGCTGGTTGAGCTGGCCTGGCTGTTCCTTCCTGGTGAGACTTCGGGCTGGCTGTTGACTGGTGAGTATTGCTGGTTATTTCCTATTTGATCCTCTGTGTCTTCCCTCCCCTCTTGGTTTGTGTTATCGGTGTCGCCTGTGTTTGGTTGCGTGTCGGTTGTGTTTTTGTTCTTGATCTTATTTGATCGATGTGGCGTTTCCATGTTTGTCCGTCGGTTGTCTGTAGCCGGTAGGAGTGGGGTCCTGTCAGTTGGGTTATAGTTGCCGGTACCCATAGTGGGTCTCCGGTAAGGTTTTTTGCATAGACTGCGTCGCCTGGTGCAAAAACCCGGTGCTTGCTAGATGAGTCCGGGGGTTTTCCGGGTTGTATGTGGGGTGTAGTCTGTCAGTGGTGACCTTAGTTTTCTCCCCATTAGTAATTCTGCCGGGCTTTTGTTAGTCGTTGTGTTAGGGGTGATATGTTGTATTAGGAGCATTTTATTTATTTTTCTTGTATGTCCCGTGTTCGATCTTTTGGAGGGTTCTTTTTGTAAATTGAACCATCCGCTTCTGCCCTACCATTGGCCGCGGATGCGCCGTCGCTGTCAGTGCGTGTCGATGCCTCGCTCCGCTAGGAATCTTTCAATTCCAGCGAGGTGAACTGGGGTCCGTTGTCTGACACGATGACATCCGGGAGACCGTGGGTTGCGAAGAGTTTGTTTAAGACCTTGGTTACTGCATCTGTTGTGGTGGTCTTCATGTTGCTTACCTCCAGCCAGTTGGAGTAAGCATCCACCGTGATGAGGAATGTGTTCCCTTTTGTGGGCCCGGCAAAGTCTATATGGAGTCTCGACCATGGTCCCCTGGGCGTTTCCCATTCTAAAATTGGTGCTGCGGGGGATTTGGTCTGGTTTCTTGGCAGCGCGAGCACTTGGCTACCCAGGCCTCGATCTCCTTGTCCATACCTGGCCACCAAGCATAGCTTCTGGCTAAAGCTTTAGTCCTCACAATCCCGGGTGCCCTTCGTGTAATAATTGTAATACCTTCCCTTGCAGTTTTTCCGGTATGACCACCCTGTCCCCCATAACAAACAACCTTTCTGTAGTGACAGTTCTGTTTGCCGGTTTCGGAATGTCCTGAATGCATCATCGCTGTCTTTCTCTGGCCATCCCTTTGCTACCCAATGTAATACCCGCGCCAGACGCTTGTCTTTATTAGTCTCTCGGGCAATGTCTGACGCGTTATGGGTAGGTCCGGCAATGTCTCTATGCTGAGGTGGTCGTCGTGGGAGCTGGGTCGTCGTCTAGGTCGGGAAGCGGCGAGCGGCTCAACGCGCCTGCATGGGAGATCGCCTTACCCGGTCTGTGTGTGAGCCGGTAGTCGTAGGCGGCGAGGAACTCAGACCACCTTGTCATCCTGGGGGATAGGATGTTCGGGTGGCCTTGTTCCCCGCCAGGATGCCTAGCAGCGGCTTGTGGTCCGTGATGAGGGTGAATCGGCGGCCGTAGAGGTACTCGTGGAACTTTTTACTGCTGCGACGATGGCCAGTGCCTCCTTATCTAATTGGCTGTAGTTTCTTTCGGGTTTGCTGAGTGTTCTTGAAAAGAAAGCGATGGGTGCTTCTTTTCCGTCTGGGAGTGTATGGCTGAGGACAGCGCCGACGCCAAATGGTGAGGCGTCGCATGTGACGGCGATGGGTAGGGTCTCATTATACTGAATGAGAACGGCATCCGAGGTGAGCAGGTCTTTGGTATTCTTGAATGCGGTGTCCTCCCGTTTCCCCAGGTCCATTTGGCCGTCCTGTCCAGGAGCCTATGCAAAGGCTCCGCCGGTCGCCTTTTGGGGCAAGAACACATTGTAAAAATTTAGCAGTCCCAGAAATGCCTGCAGCTCTGTTTTGTTCTTGGGTGTGGGGGCTTCCTTTATGGCTTTGACCTTGCTTCCGGTTGGGTGGATGCCATGTCGGTCTAGGAGGTACCCCAGAAACTCGACTTGCTCTGTGTGTAGCTGGCATTTCTCTTTCTTCACCTTTAGCCCGCCCCTTTGAATTTTTCTAGCACCTCCCTTAGGCGACCCTCTAGTTCCTCCTGGTTGGCTGCTGACACCAATACATCGTCAAAATAGGGAACCACCCCTTGATTCCTCGCAGCAGTCTCTCCATGAGGCTCTGGAAGATTCCTGGGGCTACGCTGACTCCAAACTGGAGTCGGTTACAACGAAACTCCCGGTGGGTGACTATTGTTTGCGCCCGGCGGTTTCTTCATCGACCGGCAGTTGCTGATAGGCTTGCGCCAGGTCGAGCCGCAAGACCTTGCCCCCCAGCGAGTGTAATAGGTGTTGCACTACTGGGACGGGGTAGGCGCTTTGTTGCAGGGCGCAATTGAGGGTGGCCTTATAGTCCCCGCAGATCCTTACTGACCCATCTGGTTTGACTGGGGTGACTATAGGGGTCTCCCACCGGGCGTGGTCGATTGGCTGCAAAACCCCTGTTTGACGAGTTTGTCAATCTGCTCGTCTATTTTCTTCCGGAGTGCAAAAGGCACCCGTCTGGGTTTTAGGCGTATGGGGGCGACATTTGGGTCTAGGCTAAAAGAGATAGGGGCCCTTTGTACTTGCCTAGGTGCCGTCGAATACTTCTTGGAAGTCCTCGCCAGCTGCTGCTCCCAGTCGGCCTCTGTGGTGTGGTTTACTCCCGTGACCTCGATCCCGAGTGGCGCGAACCATTGGAGTCCTAAAAGGCTGGGTCGGTTCCGGTCCACGATAGTCAGGGGAAGTTTCGCGGTGCGGTTTTTGAAAGTCACCACGAACTGTCCGGTCCCAATGACGGGGATGCGGTTCCCCTGATAGTCCTTGATGATCAGTTTCTGGTTCTCCAGTCCTCTTTTCTGGATGTTTGGCACCAGGCGCTTGAGTTCTTTCCAGGCGACCATGGAGAGGTAGGATCCGGAGTCTACCTCCATCCGGCATGGTTCGCCTCGATGCTCACCTCCACGTAGACCTTCCGGGCATCCGTGGTTTCGGCATGGCCGATGGTGACCGTCTGGTGGGTTTCTTCTCTCTGTCGGCCTTCCCCGCTCCGTCGTCCTCGGTTGTCTCGGTTCCAGCGATAGTCGGCTTGGCGATCTCTGATTCTCGGGGGTGTCGCCTCGTCCCCGGTTGCTTGGTTCTCGCCGGCGGGGCTGTGTGTCTTTTTGAGTCGGCAGACTCGGGCGATGTGGCCCTTCTTGTTGCACTGCCGGCAGATCGCGTCGATAAAACGGCACTCGGATCGAAAGTGGTTTCCCCGCACCCGGCGCACTGGTTCCCGACTTACGACCCCGTTGATCTCGCCGGTCCCGTCCTGTTTGTAGTCGGTGGGCGTCTTCCTCCTCGTCCATGGTATCGGAGGCGGAGTCCAGGTCCCCGTGGTGTGTGGTGGTTTCTCGTTGGCTTGTCTCGGGGTTTCAGTGTGGTCCCCGTTGTCTGCCCTCCAAGTCTGGCTGCTGACTTCCGGGTGGCTTCGGCTGCGGAAGCTTCGGCCAGGGCGTCCCGAGGTCGATGTTGCCTTTCGCCATCAGTCGACTTTTTAGTGCCTGATCCCTGAGGCCTAGGACCACGCGGTCTCGGAGGACATCGTCCAGGTCCCTGAACTCGCACATCCCCCTAGGTCTCGCAAGGCGGCTATAAAGTCGCTAATGCTCTCGTCTTGCCGCTGGTTTCGCTGATAGAACTCATCCCGCCGGATGAGAATGGGCACAGCGGGGCGTAGTGGTTCCGAAGGAGTGGCTCGAGATCGGCCCAGTCCATCGCCTTCACGTCCTCTGGCCCGCGAGGGCTTTGGCCATCTTAAACACTGCGGGCCCGCAGTGTGTGAGGAAGACGGCCCTTTTCTTCTGCCCGTTCGCATCCTTCAAATTGCTACTTTCGAGGAACATCAGGAATCTATCCGTGTACGATTCCCAGTCCTCGGTAGCGGGGTTGAAGGGTGCTGGTGGGGTCATGCTGGCCATCTCGTCGGTCCTTTGTCTTCCTCGGGACACGTGCTCGGTGGTTATTCTTTGGATCCCACCCTCGTCGCCAGTGTCGTGTCCGTCGAGAAAGGAAGCTCGGAGACAGTGACTTGGTTTCAGCTCTTTATTGGCTCCTGAATACAGCTTAGGCTTGAAGGGAAAAACTGCGGCTTTTTATTCTCGAGCCGCGGCGGTCATGACCAATGACACCGCTGAATCTCCCGCGATTAGTTTCCACCAATCGCGGGGATTCGCAGCGACCAATCAGTGCGGCTCGCTCGACCAATCCGGTCGTCGCGCGCTTAACCAATCGCGACGCGGAGCTACGAGTATGTTAATTGACTTGTACAGAACACCAAGCAGTTCAGAGAACCGGTTGTTAGAAGAAATTATTCTCCTAATCCTGTCAGGAAGGCAGGAAGGAAACATTCTGGTGATGCTTACAGAAACTGCCTCTCCATTAACCCTAATTACATTCTTGGCGGGACTAGACTTCCTGTCTCTGGAACCCTCTGGAGTATTTTTCCCCTCCTTTGCTGGTACTTTGCTTGTGTGGAGTGACCATTCAGAGTTACAATGGCCCCAGAAAACTGACTTATGACCATTTTTCACACTGTTGCAGCATCCCCACAGTCCTGAGAGGCCAGGCGAGGAGATGCATGCCTCAATGTGAGTGATATTGAGTTGGCCACGCCAATAACATGACCACCAAGCCACGCCCACCAACTGAGCCATGCCCACAGAACCGGTTGTTAAAAAATTTGAATTCCACCCCTGGTGGGCTCCCCACTTCATCTCTGACCATTTAAGCCATGTTGTCAGAATGGAACGACTCGCTGCAGCCAATTAACCATGGCTAACTCACCATGGCCAATTTGCCACAGGATAACTTGCCACGGCCAACTTGCTGAGGGATAACTCACTACAAGACAATTTAACAATTATATTTAATTATTTGAAACAGGGTTCTTCAAACTTGACAGCTTTAGGACTTCTGGAGTTCAACTCCCAGAATTCCTCCTCCAATCACGTTAGCTCAGGAATTCTGGGAGTTGAAATCCACAAGTCTTAAACTTGCCAAGTTTGAAGACTCTTGATTTAAAATAATTTTAAAATAATTTTAATTTTTGTTATTCACATTTCATTTTGTCCCTTCTTTTGCATGCTTTCTTCAATGATTCTATTCCACAATTACTTTGATATTAATGTAATTCTTGTTCTGCGGCAAATTGTTCTGTGGCGAGTTTGCCATTGCAAATTGTCCCACAGCAAGTTGCCCTCCAAAAGGGAAGAAGAGCTGGGAGGGATCTGTGAGATCCCAGGGGAGGCTGTCATATCTCCTTCTGGCAAATACCAAGAACAGGAGAAGGGAAACTGGGGACTTCATTTGTACATACCAATTATTTAAATCTAGGTCTTTGCTGCAGACATTTTATGTGGCACTTTAAAAATACCTCAAAACTTTGCTGACTGTTGACCTATTTATGTTTCTGAAACTCTTTCACTGAGATTGTGGTAACTGAGCCGAAAAGCAAAGATATTTGCCCACAAATAATGCCACCATTGTAGACAAGGTTATGCTTTATGGTTAGTTTATTCCAATAGTTTCCCAACCCACTTTCTGGATAAGGCAGTAAAGGAGAAGTACCAGAAGAAACAGGGCCATCCAGCTTCAAGGGAAAGATTTTGGAACACAGCAGCACCTGAGTGTTACTAAGCCCCCTCAGGATAATTCCTCCCTGGGAGAGGCCTGGTTCCTGGAGGGGAGTAGATTTCCCAAGGGATCTGGGGCTTGGAGCTAGGAGAGCTGTGGAGGCCCACACAACCCTCAGGTTGCTTTGAACCTGGAGCTTTTGAAGATCATGTCCCCAATGTAAGAGGCAACAACCCAGGTAGAAGGCTCATTCTTCTGCTTAAAAGGAAAGCATTAAAACAGATACATTAAATCCCCAGTAAATTTAATATAACTATTTTAGTAACCCCCTTAATCTCCAAAAGGATTTGAAAAAAGGCCAGAAATTCCAGTCCTAACTTCTCTGGAGAGACATAAAACCAAAACTGTGGAGTCGAAAAGACACCTTATGATCAACCCTCTGCAATCTGCAAGAAAGAATAATAATTGAACCTTCCAGGAAAAGGGGCTGCTCAGCCTTTAGTTCAAAATCTCCAGGGATGGAGGTCATCATATCATTGTCTCCCATGCTCACAATCCAGGTATTTTGTATTCAAGTAGTAAAAATCCACAATAACTTTAACTGCAGAACAAAACCTCCCAGCTTAGAAATGACAAGAACAGATAGCTGTGGTGTCTGTCCAGTTTTTAAAACTCCAACAAAGAAGGGCCTAAAAAATCTATCTGTTCATTGAGCCGCGAGAGGGCATTGACCTCAGGCAAAGCCAAAACTGAAAAGGATTCCCTCTGGAGGTATTTATAGATCCTGCAAAGCAAAGAAAGTCTTGTCTGAAACGAATAAAAGCAAGATGGACCTCCTTCTGAAGTGTTGGAACTTGGACCCATTTCAGAAGCAGGCCATGGATCTATTTTTGAACCTAGAAATAAGGAGGAACTTTCTGACAGTGAGAACAATTAACCAATGGAACAGAAGTTGCCTTAGGAAGTTGTGGAAGCACCATCATTTGAGACTTTCAAGAAGAGATTGGACTCCCATCTGTCAGAAATGGTATAGGATCTCCCGCTTGGGCGGGGGGTTGGACTAGATGACCAATAAGGTCCCTTTCAACTCTGTTAATCTAAATCTAAATCTCTCAAGAACATTTCCTAAGGTAGAACTACTAATGAAACAAGATGCAGTGAGTGTAATTTTCTTCTTATTAAGCTGGGGACTTATGGTGGTTCTCCAATCAAATTGTCTTTATGAGGAACATTAATCAATTGAAGTTATTCGTGTTTTAGCAGTCTACTTGCATCACTGAGGTATTTATGGAGTCTCAAATTATTTGCATGTTTGCTTATTGCGGTCCAGGCAAAACTAATCATTTCCAAAGATCCTTTCTTAACCTCCCTTCACTTGGAACTAATTCTTTATTTTAGCTGCTGTTTGCATTCACTCAGAGTGTTCATTCTTAGCTTAGCCCTACTTGTTCTGAGTAAAGTCCTATGCTAATGCGAAGAATAATTTAGTGGCTACCTAATGGTTCTAATTCTGTGTATTGGATATGGGAGCCTACTCAGCACCTCATCCCTACATACTTCCCGACTCCCATCTCTCACCAGGCAGGGATGAAACCGAGCGGGCTGCTATTGGTGTCAGTATAAGACTGAATCTTTTTTATTTTTCTTTGGAATTAAAGGAGGAGAATAGACTTCAGTGCTTACAAACATCATTAATTTTGCCCCCCCAGTCACTTAAACCAATTGTTAATTCCTCATTGTGGTCAGTGATAGCAATTAAACTATGCATAAAAAGTGATGGCCAATCCTTTAAAAACCTCAGAGATGGAGGACTCACAATCTCCATAAAGAGATTTTTCTACTGTAACAAATATGAGTTGTTTCCCATGTTCAATCAAAATCAAGGTAAAACCATTATTTCTGGTCCTCATTTCTGTTTCAGTGAGAAATAGTTCCTGACGTTCTATGTTTGTGAATGCTGATATCACATCTCCTTTCCATCTCCTTTTCTCCAGATTTAGCATCCAAAGTTACTTCAACCTATTTTCATGGAGCATCTCTTCAAACATCGACTTCTGAACCTACTGTAACTTATTTATAATTTTCTGGAAATGGCCACACCCAAGTCCTTCTCTGATGTGGGGCTTACAAGTATAATTCCTTTAGCTTATATATGTGCTCTGTGGTTCTTCTTTTCTTCCCTAAGCATAATGCTTTTCATGTCTTTGTTACATTGCTAGTTACATTTTTGGTAGGTTTGAATGGTGTGGGAGTAGGAATGGATTTCCAGAGGAAAAAATTGCAGACTACAGGAACCAGGAGCACCACTCAGATGATCCTGAGCAGTGGCCCCCAACCTTTTTTGTGCCACGGCCTGGTACCGGCATCACAAAATGATCCGCGGCCCGGTACCGGCATCAGCACGCATGGCAAGGCGAGCCGAGCGACCGGCCAGCCAGCCGTCCCCCACTTCTCCCCGCCACCTTCAACTCCTCCTTTGTACCTTTGTTGATGGGCTTCGGGACGGCTTCGGGACGGTCGCTCGGCTCGCCTTGCCTTGGGTGCTGAAAGAATCCTCGCGCCTTAGCTTTGTTCGAAGCCGCCCCCCCTTCGATGAAACTAAGGCGCGAGGATTCCTTCAGGACCCAAACGCCGCTTTCCAACTGGAAAAGCTCACCGGAAGCACTTTCTCATCAAAACAAGATGGCGGCGGCCAGCAAACCGGCGGCCCGGTAGAAAATGTTCCACGGACTGGTACTGGTCCGGGGCCCGGTGGTTGGGGACCCCTGATCCTGAGGACACAGATGAACCTTCAAGAAACTTCAATGACCCTCTAAAAGGATGCAAATGACCAGCTATCTGCAAGGAATATCAATCCTTCCATTCCCCAACATCCTGTCAAAGCTGAAGAAGCTTCTTGGATGAGAAGTGAAATGTCTTCAAAAGAAAAAAACAAGAAAGTCCAGTTCCTTTCTGAAAAAGCACCTTTGGGACAACCATGACCTGGAGGATGGAGAATTTCTACAGACTTTTGGTAGGTTGGGCTATAGTTTCTTTTTGTGTAAAGTCTGATACAAAGAATTAGTTAACCAGCTCTGCTTTCTCTCTACCGCTATTATCTCCTTGCCAAATTCTCTCTTTAGGGGACCTACTGTTTCCTTGACATTTTCCTTGTTATTTGTCTGTTGAAAGAAACTTTTTTATTATTATCTTTGACTTTTGTTGCAAGTCTTTGTTCATTCTAAGCCTTTACTCTCCTGACTTCATCTTTGCAGATTCGGGATCTCTCTTGATATTCTGCCTTAGTTATGTGTCCCTCTTTCCATTTTTTGCATTTATCATTTTTGTCCTTCAGTTTGTCAGAGAGATCTTTGTGCAACCATCCTGGTTTCTTCTTGGATTTCTTGTTTTTATTTTTGGTTGTATTGTGCTGCACTGGGCTTTTATTATCATATTTTTATTGTTTGCCATGCTTCTTGAGTTGGTTTCTTCTTTATGATTTTTATCCATGGAATTTTTCTTAGCCTTTCTCTGAGTTTGTTAAAATGAGCTCTTTTAAAGTTTAAGACACTGATTCGATTATATCCTATTGCTTGTGTTTGCATTATATTGAATTCCAATAAGATATGGTCACTCTCACCCAGTGGTGGGATTCAAATTTTTTTGCTACTGGTTCTTTGGGCGTGACTTGGTGGGCATGGCAGGGGAAGGATACTGTAAAATCTCCAGTCAGAGGTGGGATTTGCTGGTTCTCCGAACTACTCAAAATTTCTGCTACCAGTTGTCCAGAACTGGTCAGAACCTGCTGAATTCACTACCTCTGCTCTCGCCCAAGTTTCCAGCAACTTCCACTCCCTCTATCACTTCTTCTCTATTCGTAAGAATTAAGTCCAGTGCAGCTTTTCCTCTAGTTCCTTCCTTTTGGATGACAAAGTTGTCAGCTAAGTTGGTTAGGAATCTGTTCAATCTCCCACTTGCTGCAAAGTTTGTCTCCCAGTTGATATCAGGGTAGTTAAACTCTCCCATTACTATTGTGGTATGTTTCCTACGTACATTTGTTGATTGATTAGCAAAGAGTTCATCTTTTTCTTCTGCTTGGTTGGGTGGCCTGTAATATATTCCTATGACAATGTCATTTTCCCCCTTTTATATTCACCCATGTGGATTCTAGGAGGTTTTCATCATTGGTTTGTGTATTTCTTCCATACTATCAATCTTCCATACTGTCTAGATTAGAAATTCTATTGCAGTGTTATTCCAGGAGTTGGCCAGGCCTGTCAGTTTCGTCTCATCTGCAGATTTCATTCACAGCCCATAAATTCTGTTATCTAAGCCCTGAACAATAATGTCAAATAATTCTGGCCACAAGGTGATCCCTGCAGGATGCTATTGGTTACTGCTCAGTCAGGTAATCCAGGAAGATTTTCCCCATCTGCCCTTGCTGACTAGTTGAAGGATCCTGAGGTTCATGGGGGAGTGGAGGAAAGGCCGTACAGCCTCCTGCTCCTCCGTTGGTTCCTGGCTTCCATCTTGTTCTTCAGAGACACTGGCAGAGAAGTCCCTTGAACAGGAAAAAAAACTCTTCTGTGCAAACCAAGGACTTAGAGGGCCAATCCAGGCAAGACATGAAATAGGAGGAGAAAAGGATCGACATTATAAGGGGAACTGAGGATGACGAAGGCTTGCAATGATGTGGAACTTGAACCTGTTGTCTTTATGCGGTTGATACTAGGGTGGTGTCTGATTTATCTGCAGTCAGTGTTAGCTGTGTATGATGGAGTCATGAGGGTGGATCTTAGAATAAAGAACCAGGAAATGGTTGGAGAAATGTTAAGACATGCTGGTAAATGCTGATGAGTGGGTAGAATGTGGGTTGTTTCAAGGAATTAATGTTGAAAAAGGGGAGCATGAATGTATAGAAAAATGCATTACTCCTCACTGTTATATGAAAACATGAGTTAAGTAGGTCAGAAGAAATGTGAAAGGAAGTGGAATGTGGTGGGAAGGAGGGAAAGATCAAGCATGCGAGTGTATTGAAACAAGAAAAGGTCAGAAATGACTGGATGTTGAACGAAGGCGAAGCAAATACAAAAGCCAGCATAATGGTATGTGGGGCTGACAGGGTGACGAACTGCTACCAAAGGAATGGTTCATTAGCATAGGACAGCATAACCCAGGGCTGCATAGCGAGTGGGGCAAGTGGGTGAGAAGGGTCCCTCTCTAGTTTCTCTGGCTGTAAAGGGCATGTGGGAATGGTCTTGGGAAATGGAGGAAGAGATTCTGCCTAGGGAGCGATCAGATAAGAGAGGGCAGAGCCTGCAGCTGTGTAATGGCCAGAGAAAGAAACTCAGAAAGGATCCTGCCTAACTTTTCAGGCTGTAAAAGGGGAAGCTTGCAAGATTCTGTTTATATATGCTTACAACAAGGTAGAATGAGCTCATCCGGTTGTGTTCCCTGTCTGGTCTATCTAGGAAGGCTGACAGGTGGTTTGGTCACATAAAGATGAATGAGAATTCAATCGCAAAAGCAAAGCAAATCTGTGAATGGATGGAGAGCAAGAGGGGAAACCAAGAGTGAGGGATTGGTTGGAGTTGATAAGATCTTCAACACGAGAGGGCTGAGAAAGCTAAAGGGCAAAAGGCAGCCGCTGAAGCCTGTGCAGATGTGGCGGAAGCCAGGATGGTTCTCAAGGCAAGAGAAGAAGAGCTGATGCTGAGGGTGCAAACTTGTTCTTGATTTTTTTTTTCTCTATGCCTATCCTTTCTTCACTCATAATTATTCCTCTTTCTCTGCTCTGTATATACTGATGCTTCCTCTCCCCAAAGGAGAGCGTGTGTTTACAGAGGGAACTACACCTTTCCTGGGACACAAGGAAAAATGAGCTCCAGTACAGAAAGGTGACTTTAAAAGTGTTTTAATTTTATGCCGTGAAGAATTCACCAAATCCCAGCTGGTTGTGGACGCTTCTCTTTTTCTTTTATCAAGAGACAACACAGCCCTGAACAAAACAGGCCTTCTTCTTTCCCTTGGGAGCAGACTAGAAATAGACGTCTGTTGAGCGAGGTGTGTGCCCAGCAGTAACTGCAAGTAGTAAATGGGATGGTTTCTAGGAGTGCATTTGGCCATCCCTTCCCTCTGTCCTACCCTGCTCCAATGAACTGCCATAACCAGTGGGGTGGGGGCATTTGGGCAGGGGGGGAAAGTGCTGGAGGTGTGAAAGAATATTATGGGAAATTAAGGAATGTGGACACTAATTGGAAACAGAGCTGTCAAACCAAGCCATCTTCTTGCCTTCAAGGATGCCAGCCCTGGGAAATGAATTTACAGCGGTGCCTAAGGCACCGGGTTCCCAACAGGACCTGATTGGGTTATTCTGTACACGGGGGAGGGTTCTGGATATTGGGGATTGCTTTCAATATATGATTTTTGCAGGGGTTTTCTTCAGAGCTTGCCTTGCTTGCGCTGCACTCAGCAGCTCTAGTAAAATTACCTTTTCTCTAACAACTATGGAGTCGAGGGTCTTTCTTTCCTAGGGAGCAGACTTTGACCAGTCTGACAGTTTGGCTCCAGAAGAACCACGGTTCTTCATGGTTTACAGCAGGGGTGTCCAACCTTGGCAACTTTAAGACTTGTGGACTTCAACTCCCAGAATTCCTCAGCCAGCTTTGCTGACTGAGGAATTCTGGGAGTTGAAGTCCACAAGTCTTAAAGTTGCCAAGGTTGGACACCCCTGGTTTACAGGGTATTTACTCTAGTTGGTGTTTTTAGTAACACTGAGCCTCCGAAGGTCCTGTGTTTTGTCCTTATTGAGACCATAAACGGGCAGCCATGTGGTCTTCCATGGGATGGACCTTCCCCCTTGAGATGGATACATGCCATGCAGTAGCTTTAGGGGCTAGACTGGTCCTGGTGCTCTGATCAGCTTGTGTTGCAACGGGAGCTACATTTGGATGCTTCTTACAGTCAGAGATCGTAAATGCTCTGAGGGAGTAAACCTGACGGAAAAACATAAGCTAGGAAGAAGAGCTGCAACTTTTGAGAGCTGCTGTGGATGACCTTGATGGAGAGCGAGGAGGGGGGGGGGAAGCTCTGTTACCAAGGCAACGAGGAATAAATGTTGCAGAAGCCCAGACAAGGAGGGAGAGTTGCAAAAGCATCTCAGACAGCCCTCCCCCCCAAATAAACATGAAGATAAAAAGGGGAGGGGGAAGCCCACTCGGTCGTCCAAGATGCTACCACTCTTGCCAATCTTTATGAAAGCCACCTTAGGTTTACCTGCCATCTGTTTTCTCAGTCTGGTCTACCTTAGAGGGCTGACATGTGGAGACTGAGAAGCAAAAGAAGAATTTCTGTACAGGTAGTCCTCAACTTACAACAGTTCATTTAGTAACCCTTTGAAGTTACAACATCACTTAAAAAGTGACTTATGACTTTTTTTTTCACACTTATGACCATTGCAGCATCTCCAGGATCACATGATCAAAATTCAGGTGCTTGGCTACTGACGCATAGTTATGACGGTCGCAGTGTCCCAGGGTCACGTGATTCCCTTTTGTGATCTTGTGACAAGCAAAGTCAATGGGGAAACCTGTCAGCCTCCAAGATTCCTTTTTCTGCTTGTCTCTTTCCGGCTGCCATAGAAACGGGGGGAGGGAAGAATAATCGGGTGCTGGAGGATAAAGTTGGTGAAATATAAAAGTTGGGATGTCTTCTTGCTTATGCTTACTTGCTTTCTGCGCAGATGTAGCCTTTTATCTCTCTAGGCCAAGGCCAACCATCTTGGCATACCAGATGTGTGAAACACCACCTGAAGATGCCCCACATGACATTATACACATCTCAGATTGGATGGCCTATTGGGGGTGGAAACATTGGCATAACTTTGTATATGTGATTTTCGTGCCTATTGCTTCAGATCTTGTATTTCTCCTGATGCTACCACTTCAAATTCAGGAAAAGTCTTTTTCTCTATAACAATGGAGTCTAAGGTTTTCTTGCTTGGATTTTGAACGGAGCTACACCTAAAAGAAATCGAGTTTGACACCCCTGTGCTGGATGGAGATTTCTGTCTGATTCTAAAATCAAAATTCTAAAGAAATTAAAAACATATCTTTCTTTCAAGCACCAGAAAAAAACAACCAAGATGTTGGCAGTAGTCACAATCACAGAGAAGGCCAACACCACACCCAAGAAGCCAGCCACGGAAATTGAACAATTAGGGCACAACTCAAGTATCAAATATTTTCCATGCCAGGAATCAGTGTAAGGTCACTTGATCTCATTCAGTGCAGCAAAATGTCTTTGGCTGTTTCACAGAGAGAACAAAGCAGCAGCGTTTCCATCCCAAACACAAACTCACAATCCCTCTCGCCGTAGGAGCAAAAGGGCGTAAGCTGCGCTGTCTCCAAATTTCAGCCTGGGAGAAACATTGAGGCATGCTTCAGTGAAGAGATCCACGCTTCAGCAAGTCAGCTGAAGATTTTAAGAGATGCTGCAGGAATCCAAATAAAAGTAGAGAGTAAGGAAATGATCTTGGCCAAAATATGCAAGATCTGTTACAAGAGTGATGGAGGAATAGGACATGTTATATGTCCCCAACAGATAGCATTCAGAAGCAACTCAGATTGTCTCCCCGATTCACTGGAAGCACAATCGGCCTTGCAAGACTCTGTGGTTGTGGCCCATCTCAATAAAAGCAGTTTCAGCTTTCCTCTGGTGTTGATGCCTTGGTCTGGTCTGCATGATGGGGCTGACAGACACCCCTGACCTGCAATCAGCCTGCTGGACTAACAGAAGCAGAGGAGCGCTTCCGCCTTTTAGGATCAAGAGGAAAGGACCAGCAGTCAAGAAACACACCCACAAAAGCAGCATTTAGCAGGGGGCAGTGAAGGCCTTGGAACAGAGATTCAGATGCTGGGACGTGTCTGTAACCTGTAAAGAACAGGTGTATACGCAGAGAACGGTTTCCCATTTGCTGCTCCATGGACGCAAAAGTTGGGCTTTGAAGAAGCAAAAGATTTTTTTTACTGTTTTTGAACTTTGTGATACAGATAGTCTTCAGCTTAAGACCACAAATGAGCCCCAGATTTCTGCTGCGAAGGGAAATATTTGTAAAGTGAGTTTTGCCCCATTTTATGACTTTTCTTGCCACAGTTGTTAAGTGAATCTTTGTAGTTGGTATATTAGTAGCATATATGATTGTTGAGTGCAACTGGCTTTGTCAGGTGTAGCTCCATTCAAGAACCAAGAAAGAAAACCTTAGACTCCATTTTTATAGAGAGAAGGACTTTTACTGAATTTGAAGTGGTAGCATCAGAAGAAATACAAGATCTGAAGCAATAGGCATGAAAATGACGTATAGAAAGTTACCTCATGTTCCCACCCCCAATAGTTCAAACTGGACATCCAATATGAGGTGTCTATAATGTCATATGGGGCATCTTCAAGTGGCATCTCACACATCTGGTATGCCAAGACGGTTGGCCTTGGCCTAGACAGAGAAGAGGCTACATCTGTGCAGTAAGCAAGTAAGCATAATCAAGAAAGCGTCCCAACTTTTACATTTCACCAACTTAAACCTCCAGCACCCTTCCCCGCACAAAGGCCAATTATTCTTCCCTCCCCCCGTGTCTATGGCAGCCGGAAAGACAAGAAGAAGTAGGATTCTTGGAGGCTGACAGTTTCATTGAGGGCCACAGCCACAGCAAAATTGTATTTAATCTCAGGGGGCCGGGTGGGGGGGGGTGCAGCATGGCCGGGATTCTTGGAGGCTGACAGTTTCATTGAGGGCCACAGCCACAGCAAAATTGTATTTAATCTCAGGGGGCCGGGTGGGGGGGGGTGCAGCATGGCCGGGATGAGCATGACCAGGGTGGCTGTGGCCAGCTCAATGTCACTTGCTGAAGTTCCTTTTTTGCCTGTGATCATGGCCCCCTGCAAGCCCTCTGCCAGTGAAAATGGAGCCTGGGGAGGCTGCAGAAGGCTGTCGTGGACAAAAATGGAGCTCGGGGGGGCTGCATGTGGCCGTCTCAAGCTCCATTTTTGCTGGCAGAGGCACCAGTACTTCGCCGGTTCCAAGGCAGCTCCATGGGCCAGATCTAAGTATCGCACGGGCTGGATCCGGCCCAGGGGCCTTGAGTTGGACACTGCTGATCCAGCACACGCATCTAAGATGTCACCAAAAAGGGTGACCTCTTCAGAGGGACTGTGGCAGCTGCTTTGGGATAAACCTGCCAGCAATCAACACACACACCATTTTGAATGCAGGTACTTTTAATGATAAAGAAAATGTTGAGAGAAATAAACAATATCCTGATGTGCTAAACAGAGTTGCTGTGATATAGAGGTGACAGACATATTGAAAGACAAGCTGGCAAGCCAAATCCCACAGCTGCCTCTCTTACATCATGGAAGAAAAATGCTGAGTATAAATCCTTCAGAAATGAATTGTGGTGGGAAACACAAATGAGAGACCAGAGGAATTATCAGACTTTTTAAACATTGGAAATGTTTGTGCTTTCAAATTATTCCTCTTTCAATAAAAAGGCTATTGTTATGAGGGTGGAGCTGAGAATGAAGATCTTTGGGAAGAAAACAGTTGTAAATGGACCCATGCTCCAAGTTTGGGAAGGAAGAAGGACATATTCAAAAGGGAAGCAAACATTTTCAGATGGGAGGTATTTGCTTGACGGGTTGACTATAATTTTGACCCATTTGGAAACTAATTATGAAGTTTGAGAACAAATCACTGCAGGAAATTGTTGTTTGAAGGCCAGACAAGGAATAATGGATGGAAACTGAACAAGGAGAGATTCAACCTAGAAATAAGGAGAAACTTTCTGACAGTGAGAACGATCAACCAATGGAACAGATTGCCTTCAGAAGTTATGGGTGCTCCATCACTGGGAGCTTTCAAGAAGAGACTAAAGAAGAGCCATGTGTCAAAAATAGTGTAGGGTCTCCTGCTTGAGCAGGGGGTTGGACTAGATGACCTACAAGCCTCCTTCCAATTCTGTTAATCTGTATTTGTATCCTGGTGTCATCAATGCTTCTAGCTACCCAACATTTGATCTCATGAGTTCTGGATTTATCCATGAAACTGGAAAGGTTTTGGTGGCTTAGCAGCTTGCAACCTAACCTATCACATAGGTTTGCTATGGGACAGAGTGATTTCAATCTAATCTTCATGCAGGGTGCCTTACAAACAGCAGACTGACAGAAAGGCATTGTGGACTTTGATGGTCTTCATATACTTAACAAGGACCATTTATAGTCTTCTAATGTCATTCAATGGATATGAGAACAGGCTTAATTAGCTCTTATGGAGATTTGATCATCTTAGAAAATCAGGGGTCCTCAAACTTGGCAACTTTAAGACTTGTGGACTTCTGGGAATTGAAGTCCACGGGTCTTAAAGCTGCTAAGTTTGGAAATCCCTTAACAAAAGAGATCCAACCTAGAATTAAGGAGACATTTTCTGACCATGAGAACAATTAATCAGTGGAATGATTTGGCTTCAGAAGCTGTGGGTGTTCTATCACTGGAGGCTTTTAAGAAGAGACTGGACAGCCGTTTGTCCAGAATGGAATAGGGTCTCCTGCTTGAGCAGGGGGTTGGACTAGAAGACCTCCAAGGACCCTTCCAACTCTATTCTATTACTGTCACTTTTACTGATTCTCTCATCAGGTTCTGGAGGGAGGGAGTGGGGACTTTTTCAGCTGATCCAGTGGGCATAAGTCCATCCTCAATCTGCCCAGCTGCAGTCACAAGTGATAGGATCTTTTCCTGACTGGCGCAGGGCTGTCCTTTGTGCAGCTATTGTAATTAGCGCTTAGAAAGGAAGACAAGGCTGTTGATAGTGATGTCTCTTTTTCTTAATGCAATGAGTAGGTTGAAGATGCTTAATAAAGACTAGAGTACACTTCTATCATCAAATGCTGGAAAGAAAAGGGACTAAACATGAGCCACACACATCTTTGTGGTGCAACTACTCAGTGACCAAGAATGAGGATAACAATGGTGATAATAGTGATTGGTTGCAGTCAACCAGATGTTTAGACTGGAATTGGGATTTCTGTCCACCTACTGAGTCCTTCCCAAGGACCTATTCCTAGGCAGATGTTGTTTTTAATAGTATTAAAGGAATAATCACAGGATGTAAGCTTTTCAAATAAAGCTGCCTTTTGCAATTGATTTATTATACTGTATATACAACAACAGTTGCCAGCTGTTTAGCTGATGATGGTCTTCATATGTATCAAGTTCTTCCCAAGAACCTAGGATGTTGTAATGTATCAGCATAGTGTATGTGCAGATCCAAACAAAGTGGCTTATTGTAATTGACAGATGGAAATTTTGTCAATGAACAGGTTTTTTAACGGGTATCCAAGATTTTTTCGGTGGAGCACACAGTGTGCTAATAACCACTGGGAACATCACTGTTGGTTTATGCCATTATCTATCTATCTATCTATCTATCTATCTATCTATCTATCTATCTATCTATCTATCTATCTATCTATCTATCTATCTATCTATCTATCTATCTATCTATCTATCTATATATCTATCATCTTTCTTTCTTTCTTTCTTTCTTTCTTTCTTTCTTTCTTTCTTTCTTTCTTTCTTTCATAAATTTTTTAGTTTATTCAAAAGTTAAAATACAGAAGGCCAAAATATTTAAAAAGACAAAAGAACATTTAAAAAAAACCACAACAAAGAAGACATTTAAAAAGTGTCTTAAAAAAAGAAAAAGAGACTAACATATTTAGATGCCATGGTGGCTCAGTGGTTAGAATGGCAGTATTGCAAGCTACTTCTGCTGAGTCAGCAGTTCAATCCTGACCAGCTCAAGGTTGACTCAGAGGTCAATAAAACAAAGACCTAGATTGTTGGGGGTAATAGGCTGATTCAGTAAACCACTTGGGGGGGCTGTAAAGCACTACAAGTGGTATTTAAGTCTAAGTGCTATTGCTATATACACAAAACATCCTTCCTAGTTTAGGACTCGGGTTGGCAACTGGATATTACAGAATAGAATACAACTATTACATCTGTGATTTGAGATTTATACTTTCAAAGATGCAGCTTAAGACTCCGTTTGACTTTCCTGCAGGCATGTCACATTCGGTTAAGTCATGCTCAAAGTTTTTCAAAGAATAATCGCGGGGAGGGGGGTGTTGGTTGGGGAGTGCCAAAGAATATATTGGGCGTTCCAATTGCCAGGTTAGGTCAGCAGATCTCGCCAGTTCTTTTCTTTTGCTTCAGAGGAAAGAACGTCCCGATGTGGCCTTGACTGGTGCATTTCGCATCCGATGGTGCTTTCATGTGCTCTCTGCACTTGCTTTCTTGCCTTACCTTTGCCTCTGCAATTTTTCCTTCCATCACAACAAGGTTTGCTCTTTAGCTGGAGCTGACATCTTCCAAAGCCCCGGTGCCGTTCCTTTCAATAATCTCTATTTTGAAAGCAATGCACCATGTGGAAGAAGTATTTTTAGAGTGAATCTTAAAAAGAAAAGAAAAACACCTTTGCCTTTTCTAACCCTTCCTTCTGTTATGCATATGGCATAGGCAGATGCCTGTCACAGTCTTTCCCTTACCCCAAACAATTCTATATTTGACAGCTGGCATTTTTCTCCCTCCCTCCCTCCCTCTCTTCTCTTCCTTCTTCCCTTCCCTTAACCTTCTCCCTCCTTTCCTCCCTTTCCCCCTTTCCCCCCTCTCTTCCCCACTTTCTCCCTCCCTCCCTTTTTCCCTCCCTTCCTCCCCTCCCTCCCTCCCTCCATTCTTTTTTCCCAGGGTTGCTTTCTCCTTGGTTAAAGTGGTTTCGGGCTTTGGGCTAGGAGGAAGAGAGGAGAGGAGAGATTCTTCCTCTGCCTTGACGACCCACAAGGGATAGCAGGAGCTGTACAGGAAATGTCAGCCTTTCTTCAACTTCTCAGCTCAAACTGCCTCTCACCTCATTTAAGCAGGAGCTGGAAACCGTTTATTTCAAATGAATGTTCTTACTGAAAGAATCCACAGCAAACCAGGAAGCGGGGGGAGGGAGGGAGGGAGGGAGGGAGGGTGACGATGACTCTTATTCCCAGTTAGTGTGTGGTGCATTTGGTGCAACAGCCAAGGAGCCATCATCAGCAAGGCAAGAGGGGAGATTTGATTTCTGTTGCCCCCAGCAGAGTTTCATTTTCCCCTCAGAAAACAAAAACTGCTGTTTCCTCACTCCCCCCATGGCCACCTGTCACATTTCTTGCCAGAGTTGTGGGTGTGTGGGGGATGCGTGTGAGGCCCAAGAGATGAGGAGAGATGAGTCTCCAGCAGACCAGGGACATATATTTTTTGCCAGGGTAGGTGGGCGACGCAGGGCAGCCATCCCCTTAGCTGCTTTTTGGGTGAAAGTGTTCAGAGGCCACTGCCCTCTTTATTTTTAACTGTGTATGTACACATTTACAAAATCCTTAAATTTAAGTATTACTACATTATGGTCTATTGCTATTGAGGTTAACTATAAAATTCATCCAAATTTGATAGTGTGGGAAGCCCCCCCCCCTCCCCCAAAGAATGAAAAATGTTGAGGAATGTTTAAAAAGACAGAATATTATATTTCTCTAAATGAGAAATGGAGAAACGTGTTTTGTAGATGCAGGAAGCAGCCCCAGTCTCCCTGCCCCCAAGCAGAAGCTGAGGAGGCAGCTTTTAGAAATGCGGATTTCGTAATCCATTCAAGACAGGATACTTTGAAACAAAGGCAGAATGGCAGGATGAGAAGCAGGCCCTCACCCAAGATCCAACACAGGACGAAAGCCATTAAGCCACAGTAGGAATTGCCCAACACCCTTTTCAGAACACAAGCCCCACCATCCCAGAGCAGTCTGAACTTCACCTGGGAGCTCAGATAAAACAATAAACCAGAGATTGACCAGATTAGCTCAGACAAGCGCCTAGGATTTGCATTTCCTCTTTTGCCTATAGAGTCAGCTATGACCCCTACATGACCCCATAGGAATCTGACAACAGCCAATTGAATACATGTTCTTGCACAGGAACAGGAACTCAAGTGCAAAGCCCAAGAGGAGGTATAAACCCCTCCACTCTCAACTCCCATTTTGTCAGCTGCCCAGAACCATAAATGCTGGTGGTTCTGCCTCCTAATTGAATCATCTTTCCAATCAGCCTGCATGTTTCCAGTGCCTTTCTCCCAGCTTGGAACTGAACCAGATGGATAATTGTGATTCCTGCATCTTTTGTCTGCATTTTTTTTTCTAACCTGGCAATTGAAAAGCTCTTGTTCATTCACATCTCAGTTGTTACATTATCTAGACTTTCCAGTACTGGGCAATTATTATTTTACCCTCTAAAATTAAATAGATAATAGATTCCTTACATTTAAGCTTCAGGTTTCGTCCTGTAAAGAAATGCAGTAGCCAAATTCTGTGGAGTATTCCGTTCTTTGTTTCATAATGGTATTTATCTCCCCAAGAATTTTACATCAAAAGGTATAGCTTTATCAGTGATTACCACAAATGAAAAATGATTCCTTTTTTTTATAGCCTCTCCAACATTTAGGCATTACTTTTACTACAAATATTAATGATTTATTATTAATGATTATATACCAACATAGAATATATAAACAGATTGTAAATAAGAGGCAAGATTGGATAAACAATGTCTTTTCTCTATTTCAGAAATCTCTGATCTTTAAAACTATTCAAAATGGAAAATATCCAGGCCTTGATGGACTGTAACAGGAATTTTACAAAGAATTTAAAGAGTTTTTAGTGTATGGATTTCTACTTTTCAGCAATACTTTGCATCAGAAGGACCACTTGCCAACAGGGAAGGAAAACGTCTAAGATAATTCTGATCTTTAAATTGAGTAAAAAAAACAACTCCCAGCAATTGGCATCTCATAGACATATCTCACTTCTTAGTAGGGACAATAAAGTCTATACTAAATAATTAGCTAACCATTTAAAAGTATAAATAAAATTATTCACACAGATTTATCTGGCTTTATTACAAATGGAAATGTATCTATCCCTATTAGGATATTAATTAATAAAATGAATATATTTCCACTAACCTTATGTTCTTTAGATGTGTTTACAGTCTGATTCTCTGGAACCACATGTCTTAAAATGAATATTAAAGGAATATGGTTAAAGGTCAGTGTCTTCTTTCTGTGTGAACATTTCCTCAGTAAAATTGCATATGAGTTTGGTTGATTTTATTTATTTCTTTATTTGTTTCTCAAATATATATAGCTACCCATTATGAAGTGATCCAAGCCATCTCCTCCCAGCACCACCAATGACTGTGAAGAAGCAGCCTGGCTGAACTTTGCCCACCAATGCTTGTTTGGCTGGTCTCCATGTAGTTCAGAAGATTATAATTGGTTCAAACTGGGGGATAGAGGCAATTTTCCTTCTGTTATTTATTCACAAGGGATTATGCTGCATGGGGCAAACACAGCATTAATTGTGTATCTTCAAAGGCTACACGCAAGAGTAATTTGCTGGAATGGGATTTTTTTTTAATTAAATCATTTTTAAACCTTAGATCAGATGAGATCATAGGCCCATTTGCCTGTTGTTTACTAAAATGTCACTAGAGGTAGTTAATTCATGAAGATGAATTAGAAGAATGGAATTTCAGCATTCCGGTTGGACTACGAAGATATTTGCCAGGTTTGAGTTGCACCTTCCATGGTACCTTCCTGAGCCCAGCTGGGACCTTGTAGGGTGGAAGAGTTTGGGATTATCCTCTGGGAAGGACTATCTCTTCCCATTGCATGTGTGCTTTGTGCTCACATGTAAAAACCATTTTGGGTCAGCAAATTTCATCAATCAACAGGGCATTCTTGAATTTCTCCTGGCCCAGAAGAATGGAGACAAAGGCTTGGCTGCTCTTGCGGTACAAGAAGACAAGTTTGGGTGAGAAATTCTTAGAACCCCTTGGCTTGACTGTGCTTTCTTCTAACCAAGCCTTCTGTCCCACCACAAGCCAGCTGGGCACAAGCCTGGGCTGCCAAAAAATCCAACACTTGCTTCCAGCATGCAGTAGACAAAGCAAGATCCCTAGTATTCTGGAGGCATCAAAGCCCATCTACATTAGGAGCCTTGGACTTCCTTGTCCTCCATGAACCAGTCCTGACCCTACTTTAGAGCCACCCCAACTAGCTGCCATCCCCACAAGTGCTGGCAGCAAACTCCCCAGTTCACAGTGGACTGTGTGAAAAAGTATTTCTGTGGGTTGGTGCTAAATGTCCCTAGAGGGAGAGAAAAACTCCCACCGTCTTTTCCATTTTGATGTCATTGCCATGTCTCCCCACTCTCCGTCATTCCAAACTGCAGCACAAGGCTGGCCTCAAATATTGTCATCATCAGAGATGGTGTAGTGAATCTTGAAGTGTACAAAGGGTTGGATTTGATGACATCCTAGGTTCCTTCCAGGGGTAGGATTCTACCGGTTCAGACCGGTTCTATAGAACCGGTTGTTATGATTCTGAGCAGTTCGGAGAACCAGCAAATTGTGCCCCTGACTGGCCCCACCCCTTTCCACCCACCACTCCCCTCCCACCAGTCAGTCCTTACCACGCATGTGCAACATCGCGCACATGCCTGACATTGCTGACTGCATTTTCCCCCACCCAGTCACTCCTTCAGGTATTTCTTTTTTTTCCCCTTCCCAACGATCAGCTGTTCTGATGATCAGCTGTGCTGGGATCCCCTCATTCTCTTGCTGCTTCTCCCAGGAGGCTTCCCTGAGTCCTAGGAGGCCCAAAAATGGAGCACAGGGGGTGCCCCTCCTGCTCTTTTTTTTACCTTCCTGGGCCCCAGGGAAGATTCCTGGAAGCAAAAATGCCCCCCCCAGGAGGCTTCCCTGAGGCCCAGGAGGCAAAAAACCTGGGGAGGGGTACTGCAAAAAAAAAAAGAAGCCATGCCCACCCAGTCACATGGCCACACCCACCTTGCCACGCCGACGGAACCAGTTGTAAAAAAAATTGAATCCCACCCCTGGTTCCTTCCAACTCTATCATTCTATGAGCACCAGCATCTTTCCTTGCAGGAGAGTTATCATTGGAATGGCCTCTTCACATCATTTCTCTCCCTCTAATATTTTGCTGTTACCAGAGCAGACCCACTGCCCTGCATACATTTACGTGAATGCATCGTCCCATCCCTTCTTCAGTTCTTCCTAAGTATTCCCAAGGGTTCTTCTTACAATAGCTGCCCGAGGTGACCTTTGCATCAGATTGTGCCTTGTCCTCATTAGAGGCAAAATGTGGATTTTTTTTCTGTGCCAGTCAGCATTACTTTCCATTCCTTCTAGTTGCAAGACGAAGGGATTTGGGTGGAGGTGATTCTTTATATAATTCAGAATTGGGGCAGAAAGAACCAGATCTGAACAGACTTTGACACTGATCAAACACAGCTGATCTTTGAACCCGACTCAGAAAGCTCTCTGGGGCAATTATTATTTGCAGCATGAATCTGGCGTTTCCCTGGTTTTTATGCCAACATATTCTGATTTATTTTCACTGAGCCACGACAGCCTTTGAATCCATGGGGAAGATTTGCATCCTGATGAAGGGTTCAGGCTCAGGATGTGCAAACTCTTCTCAAAAATGTCTGTGCCAGATGTTGAGCCCTGAAAACCGCAGGGCAATACATCCCCACACCTAGCTGAATTTTGAATGCAACTGTTTTCCCCTTCTTGTTTAAAAACTGGAAATAGGGCTGGGTAGGAAGTTTTAAATTCCTCTGATTCCCTCTGAAAATGGCAATTTTGGAGAGGAGATTTAGCTTTGCTCCCTTCTGCGCTTCTGATTCCCAAACTGGGCTGCAATTGGCTTTGTTGAGTCTGGGCACCCCTGGCAAATTTCTGCTCCGTGGCAGTCCTAGTCCTTTGGCCTTTGTGCCAGTCCCTTTCATGGAGACCCTAGGAAAGGAAAGCTGCAGGGCTAGAAGGGGTGATGCTTTTTGTGTGAGGCCGTAAAGAAGGAAGCAGGGTGACTGGAAGGCAGGGACCTTCTGCCCCTTGGTTGGAAAGAGGAAGGAGAAAGGGCCCACTGAGAGAGCCACGACTGCTACCTGCTCAACCAGGAGATGCCTGGACTTCAGGGATGGAGGTGGCTGTGAGAAATTCCTCCTTGGAAGGCTGAGCTTTGAGCTAAATTTGGAGGGAGAATGAATTGGGGGCCAGGACTATGCTGGGCTGGAGACAGAGGAGGGTCAGGGGGTGGCCTGAAAATGAGAAAGTCCCCTTTCCCAGTGTCGACCTCCATGCGGTGTGACCCTCTGCAATACTTCAACATTAAGAAGCTTTACAGAATTTTTAGTTCAGCAGACAAATCTCAGTGAATAAGCCCAGCTCATCTCATCACCCTGGATTCAGGGCAATAAGCCTCTTCATTTGCTCGCTCTCTTCCTTGAGCTTCTGTAAATTAAAATCTGTAAATTTTATACTGCAGTAATAACCCTTGCAGTTGTAATTCTGTTTTTATTTCCCGCTGTGTTTGTTGTTGCTCTGGAAAAAAAATATCAGGCCTTCATTAAATTTCCTGTAATTGCAGCCGCAGACCTGCTAAGAATTTGCTGCTTTACAGTCCCTGCCTTACCCATTTTACGTAATTTGGGGTTTCTGCAGGCCCTCCATGAGGAAGCTCATTTCTTGATGAAGAAGGAGCAGCAAAGTAGATGAGAAACTTGCAATTTACCTCATTTTACACCATGCCCCATCAGGCTTGCACAGGGAGAGCAATTTAGGGAGATGCATGCTTGAGAAATGGCAAAATACCAACAGCACTTAGACTTATACATTGCTTCACGGGACTTTATAGCCCTGTCTAAGCGGTTTACAGAGTCAGCATATCTGACCCCAACAATTTGTCTCTCATTTTACTGACCTCAGAAGGATTTTACGTAGTTTAAATATGGTTAAGCTAGAAGATTCCTCTTTACTCTTTCTGTTACATATAAAAAAACCCATCCTAAAACCCAAAATGTGTTCAGTTACAATCTTATTGGAAAACAGGAAGATCTGCCCAGGGTTAGGCAACAAGTAAATAAAATAAGGGACATCTTCCCTAGGTAAAGCCCAGCAGTGAAACAAGTTAAGACACTGAGGCACAGAAAACAATGTCATGTTGACCCTTAAGCCTATAGTTTAGTTCATCTTATAACCTAAGAAAATAAGTGGAGTGGGGAGGGCCCCTTAGGCGTGCCATGTTCTGTGCAGGGGTATAAATGCATTGTTTGAATATGGAATTTTGCTCTTCTTGTTCTCAATCCACTTGGGAAGAGTCTTGTAAGACGTGCTTGCAACTGCTTTTCTTTTCTTCAATAGAACTTTGAAACTGTCCACCAGATTTGTCTTCATATTGTGAGTATAAATTTATTGGGGGGGGTCTTATATCTCACACTGCTATCATGTCTCCCCTGGTCCTTCTCTTCACTAGACCAGCCAAGCCCAGTTCCTGCAACCGTTCATTGTATGTTTTAGCCTCCAGTCCCCTAATCATCCTGGTTGCTCTTCTCTGCACTTTTTCTAGAGTCTCAACATTTTTTATAGTGTTTTTTATAGACCAAAACTGGATGCAGTACTCTAGGTGTGGTCTTACTAAGGCTTTATAGAGTGGTATTACTACCTCACTTGACCTTGATTGTATCCCTCTGTTAATGCAACTTAGCACTGGATGTTTTTGGTTGCCACTGCACAATGTTGACTCATATTTAACTGGTTGTCCACTAAGACTCCAAGATCCCTCTCAGAGTTACTGCTATTATGCCTGGTTTCATCCAGTCTATATGCGTACTTTTGGTTTTTCCTACCTAAGTGTAAGACTTTACCTTTCTCTACATTGAATTTCATTTTGTAAGATAGGGCCAATGTACAAGTCTATCAAGATCCATCTGGATCTTGAGCCTATCTTCTTGGGTGTTAGCTATTCCTGCCAGCTTAGTATCATCTGCAAAATTGGTAAGTTCCCCTTCTATTTCCTCATCTAAGTCATTTATGAAGATATTGAAGAGTACTCAGCCTAAGATGGACCCTTGTAGTACTCCAATGATTACTTGCCTCCAAGTAGATGTAGTACCATTAAGGACTATTCATTGAGTACAGTTTTTCAGCCAGTTACAAATCCATCTGATTTATAGAGAAACACAGTGGGATCTGGATCACCACATGTAATGCACCCATGGCCCCAGCACCCTCTTAGTGAGAGGATAATCCCTGAGACCCAGCCTGTCCCCACCTCAAGCAGATCTGAACCTGGTGATATAATAATTATGTTCTCACCTTTACATGATCTGCCTCCAATCCCTCCCTCCCTCCTTTTTTATTTCTTGGAAACAATGAACCAAATCATGTGTTGGAGAAATCTCTTGAGAATCACTTGGACTGCAAGAAGATCAAATCAATCAATCCTAAAGGAAATCAACCCTGATTGTCCTTTGGATGGACAGATACTGAAGCTGAAGCTCAAACACTTTGGCCACCAAAGGAGAAGAGAGGACTCCTTGGACAAATTCTAGTGAAGGATAGGAGGCTCTGGCAAAAAAAAAAAAATTGAATTGCAAAGAGTAGGAAACAATTTAGCAACTGAGCAACAACAACAAAAACCAAATCATGACCAGTAAAATTTCAGTCTCCCTTATGGTTTCAAGAGTTTTGTTTTTAATCAGTTCCAAAGACCCGTGAAATTAATTGGCCCCATCCTCTTTTCTCCCTTTTCTTCAGTTGGAATAGGGCAGCCAAGCACTCTTGCCAGCCTGTAGCGGTCACAGGATCAAAAATGTGGAAGGGAGTCTTAATCCATTGATTCCAATTCCATATCCAGTGCTGGAATCTGATCAACACAGAACAAAGGGGAAAAAATTTCTTTCCGTCTTGTGGAGGTTGTTCTCCCCCTGGACACAGCTTCACATTGTATTTACCCTCCTCCTCTCGCTCCCCCTCTTTCTCTTTCCTTCTCCTCCCCTCCCCCCACTTTTCTTCTTTCCTCTTCTTGCCAATTACCCTGCTGGTTGATATGCAGTTTGCAATCAACTACTACTCCAAGATCATTTTTACAAATATCATTGCCAAGGCAGGTAGTTCGGATCCTATAGTTGTCTATTCAATTTCCCTTTGTTGCTATTAAATTTCATTGTCATTTTACAGTCCATTTTTCCAAGCTAACAAGATAATGTTAAATTTTATTTATCTGTTCTGTGGCATCAGCTATGCTATTCAAATTTGTATAACTTACAAATTGACATAAAGCTGACATCTGTCACCTCCAATTCTTCTTCCAAATTAGAACGAAACCAGATTGTTCTTGACATAAGCATGTTGACGTCTAATCATTACCACACTGTTTTCAATGTACATACAGATCAGTCTCTTTATGATCTATTCTTCATATAATCCATTGTGGTTTTGACGTCTGCAGTTCTGTGGACCCTACTGTTTCCCTTTTGAAGACGGGGACAGCGCTGGCACTGCTCCAAAAGTCTGGCTCTTCACCCCTCTGCCAGACTTCCTCATCCAGTCCTTCAGCACCTTCAGGTGGCATTCATCTGGCCCTAATGGAATGAGACCCCTTTGAAGTAAAGAGGGATTTCCTGACTGTATTTCTTTCAGTCTTAAAGTTCCATCCTGCCTCTTCATAGTTGCCTGATGAAACACAGGCGTTCATCTCGGAGAAAACAGAATAGTTCTGCATTTACTTTTTTTACTTCTTAGCATTTTGCTACCTTCATTAAGCAGCTGGCACACCAATTTTTTTTCCTTTTCATTTCAAACACATGTGAAGAAGCATCTTTCTGCTCTTATGCTCATACTGTGCATTCTCTTTTCTGACAGTCTGCTGTATAGCAATATAAAATTATTCTACTGGCTCCCTCTCCATTCACCACCACCCCACCAGATCTGGAATTCAGGAGAGGTGGACAAGGAATTGGTAAGGGAACATTTAGCCACTTTAGATGAGTTCAAATCTCTGAGATCAGATTATTTACCTCACAGGTATTGAAAGAGCTGGCAAATGTGATTGTAGGACCACCAAATGAAATCTTTGAGAGCTCCTGGAGCACGGGGGAAATACCAGAGGACTACAAAAGAGAACCCCCTTTCCTGTCTTCAAAAAGGGGTTCCAGGAAACTACAGACCAATCAGAATAACCCCAATACCTGGGAAATTCCTGGGAAAGATACTAAGCAGTAGATTTCCGAGTACCTAGAAATGAATAAGGTGATTGCTAGAAGCCAGCAATGTTTTGTTTGGAAGGGATCTTGCAGGTCTTCTAGTTCAACCCCTGCCCAGGGCAGGAGTCCTTATTTGATCGGAGACAAATGGTTGTCCAATCTTTTCTTGAAACCCTCCAGCAATGGAACATCCACAATTTCAGGAGACAAGTTGTTGCAATGACAAATTATTCTCACTGTCAGGAACTTTCTCCTTAATTCCAGGTTGGATCTCTTTGATAATTTTCCTGTCCCATTCCAGCCAGATGGCTGTCCAGTCTATTTTAGAAAACCTCCAATGATGACAACAACTCCAGGAGGCAAGTATTCATTAATTGTTGTCCCTGTCACAAAATTTCTTCTTACTTCTGGGTGGTCTCTCTCTTGGACAAACTTCCACCCACTACTTCTTGTCCTGCTTGCAGGTGCCTTAGAGAATAAGTCAACCTTGCCTTAGGGACCACCCCCCCCCCCCCCCCCCCCCCCCCCCCCCCCCCCCCCCCCCCCCCTGTGAGAGAAAAGTCACCTTCTTCCCTGTGATAGCCCTTCAAGTATTGGAAGATGACTATAATGTCACCCCTAAGCCTTCATTTCATTAGGCTAAACACCCCTAATTCCCTTATTTATTCATCATACGATTTAGCCTTCAGACCCCAACCTTCTTTCTTGCTCTTCTCTGTACTCTTTCTAGGGTCCCAGCATCTTTTTTCTTTCGTGGTGACCAGGGTTATGATGCCAGTTGTAGTGCCCCAAACATTATTGGCTGAGATGGAATTTTAGTTGGTTTTCGAGCTCAGTCCGTCTTGCTGTACAGCTGCAGAAGTAAAGACACTTATTTATTTATTTGTAAAATTTAATCGCTGCTCATCTTAGTACAGGTGAAGAAGCAAGGAGCACCTTCTGGCTTCTTGCTGTTCAAATGAGCTTGTGAGTCATCCATCCCTGTGACTGAGCAGGCCCAGACTGCTGTCATTCAGAGAAAATAATAGAAACCCTGAATCAAGGGAGGGGGGACGAGAAATGAGAGCTTGAGAAAAACCTTTGTCATCCTGTGCCATCAAGACCTTGAGATCTTGCAGGGTTTGAGGAACAGGGAGCATAACAATAAGGAACCCAAGTCCCGGGTCCAGTGCAAAATTTCTGAGTGAAGAAGTAAATATGTGACTTCTTTGATCCAATCTCAATAGGTTATTTATTTATTTATTTATTTATTTATTTATTTATTTATTTATTTTGTCAAGTGATTATTAGATAACAGATATAAGTATAAACATGGTTATGAATACATGAAATGGATACGAATAAGAAAAAAAGAAAGAAAGAAACAATAGGACAGGGACGGTAGGCACGTTGGTGTGCTTATGCACGCCCCCTATCTTGGCCAGTCAATTGTTACTCTGTTGGCAAAGTTGAGCTGGCATACTCAGTGATTATAAACACACACAGGTACTCAGAGCAGGAGACCAGAACTTGAGACCAGCTGTGCCACTCTTGGTTACGGTTATGTTCCTGCTGCATACGGTTATGTTCCTTTCATGTGCCCATTATCCCCACCACTTTCCCATGTCAGCTTGTCCGTGGGCAGAGAGCCTGCTCCTGGGAGACCATTTTTTTCTTTCTTTTCTTCTTTGGTGTCCTCCCTTTCCTGACACAAAGGCAAAGCAAGGAGGCACAGCTTCAATTTTTTTCTGGCATGTGCTAATCCTCCTGCTCTTCTATCTAATGGGCACAAATTCTGTAGTTACTCTCCAATTGGAAAAAGCACACAGAAAACAGGCCAGAACACCAAGTATATTTTATCTCTCTCATCTCTGGGAGCTTTGCGATGTAGTTAGGCTAATTATTGACATGTTGATTATAGCAAGACTGAAGCAATGATTAAGCAGGTGGTGACTTCGAGGGCTGGAAGATTCAGTTTCTTTATGACACCTTGGACACACTAGTGACACCACTAGTCTTTGTGTCTCCCTTCCCTTCCCTTCCCTTCCGGCATTCTCATTATGCTCCTAATCTGGGTGACAAGCAGAGCTCCAGGGTGGTAAACAAATATGAGAGGGAAGCACAGGGGAGAAAGATCGGAAGAAGATGGTTCCCGGGGACGGGGCGAGTGGGCATGTCCATTTCCTAGAAGCTTATAATATGGTTATAGTAAGGAAGGACAAGCACAGCTTGCTAAAGGAGACATTTTGGGCTCCTCGGTGAGCTGCTGCTTCTCCTTTAGGTCCATCATGGTATAGAACATTTCGGGGTTCACGTGTTGCACTAGCCTGAATGCTAAACCAGTTTTTTCCATCTTTCTCTTTCAGTGAATCAGAACCGCAGCGTCTGCCCCACTTGTAAAGGAGCAGAGAGGTTGACTCTACCTGTGCGGAACAGGTTCTGCTGGCATTGAGCAATCTTTTCAAGCACCGGAGGCCAAAAGGTCTTGTAAAACTTTCCACTGAGAAGTCAGAAAAATTGCATCTCAGGACACTGAAATCATGAGATAGGATTGTCTTAGGAGATCTGGCAAAATATTATTATTATTATTATTATTATTATTATTATTATTATTATTATTATTATTATTATTATTATTTCTAAAATTATTTTTCTTTCATGTTGAAGCTCTGTAGATACCTCTTTGGGAAAGTATTTATGCTTTAATAATAATTAATAATAAATAAATGTAAAGGTAAATGCAAAATATCCATACTGGAACAATGCATTCAATTACATTTGTTTATGCTGTTTAAAAAAAAATCCAGAAGATTTGACCAACTGGGCTGCTTAAACTGGGGCGTTCTGGCATTAAGCCGACCCTTCTGTATTGGTAGACCCAGTAGCTCATCTTTTGTCCTCCTTACGGATGGCCAGGGAATAACTGCACAAAGCTCATGGCTACCAAGGCGTGCAATATCTCCAAATGGCATCCATACTTTTACTATGTTGAAATGATTTTTAGAACAAACATTTAAAGGAATTTGTCTCAATCTCATACAATCGTTAATTCAGATACAATATGGGTAAAGTGGTGTCACTGTAAGGGAGAAGAAAGTCTTCAGAGGCCGCCTCTGTCTTGCTTTGACATTGTGGGGTAACTTGAACCTCACCAGTCAGCCTTCATGGGAAATGATACCCAAAAGCTCATCCTGATGCCTGCAGTGGCTTCTCCATTCCCTTTGAGCCACTAACCTCCAAAAGCTTTCAGGCTATTAACCATGTGGCTTTGTTTCCTCTTTTGACTGAGACATTGATATTCGTCTAGGATTTTGTCTGGAAGACCCTGAGTGTGACAACAGTGCCCTGAAATTCAAGAAGAGTCCCTCTTATTGAAACAACTGTAAACAGCTGCACAATATAATTAATAATGAGGCATTCAAACTTCTACTATTCAAAGACTCTCTAATAATAATCTTCAGCTTCCCTCTAAGGACCCATGCAGATGTGGTAGCTCTGCATATCACCAAGGATGTTATCATCCATCTCATAATGCTAACGGAATCCTCTTTCCCCAAAGCCCCAAAGCATTGACCATGGTTGGCTTTTGGGAGTAGATTATCTCACCAGATAATCAGAGGTTTCCTCCGTTCCTGGCAGCTCTGCAACCTTGGCGACATGATTCTGCAGCTCATTTATAAATAGCTTAATTGAGTTGTTGAAGTTACCAAACCTGATGTGAGCTGATAGATATGAAATCATTTATACACAGAAGACAAAGCAACTGTAGATCTCCAGAGATCAGTATACTCTGGATGTTCTTTGCTAACCATAGGTCAAATGCCAGGTTTGCAATAAGGGAAGGTTCCATCAATATTTAATATCCATCAGTGGTAGATTACATTAGGAATTTAAATTCTTAATTTTAAGATCTCCAAGTACCCATCGCATGAACAAGTTGCAATCATGAAAGCAAGCAATCAGATCAAAGTACCGTATTTGCTGGCGTATAAGACGACTTTTTTGCCCTGAAAAACATGCCTCCAAGTGGGGGGGTTGTCTTATACGCCCAGTATATAACAAACTCTATATTTTGAGTGGAAATGTTGGGGGCTCGTCTTATACGCCCAGTCATCTTATACGCCGGCAAATACGGTATTTTAGCTTTTTTGGCTGTAAAATCTTAAAATAGCTATGAATGGTGTATCATCCACATCATAATGGAGCTTGCTATTTATGAATCCACGACAAAGTCTACCAAAGAAAACCATTTTGCTTCTTATTTATTTAATGTCAAGCTTTTTGGATCCATGATATGATTTAATTTGGCCCTAGCCACATATCTTTGGTAAAAGAATTGACTTTGCCACCTTATTCTTTGGTCGAGAGATTTAAGTCAAAATGTCAAGAAAGATTTAATGGTTCATGGTGGCTGGTGACTTAGAGCCAATGGTGAAGGTTAGAAGAAAGGGGCTGTGAGTTTGAGTCTCACCTGAGGCATGAAAGCCAGGTCTCTCAGCCCACAATGTCAGGCTGGTTGGTTGACCCAGAAATAAATGCTTCACTTGCAGGAAATTTTAGGAGGAAAAAAGGGAAGGGGTGGAAGGGGAGGATGGGGGAGGGGAAAGGGGGAAGGGAAGGGAAGGGAGGAGAGGAGAAGGTGACTTAGGCTTTTAAGAAATAGTAGCCAAATATAATCTTTTTTGAAGACACTTTCAATGTCATAACCAAAAGACCTTTCCCTTTTAGGTCTTCTGTTCCCCGCAGATGACCCACCTCTGAAGCAGTTGGGCAGGATTCCAATCTTTTTTTTTTTTCTTATGGCTCCAGGAGATTTTACACTCTCTAGCATGACAGTGTCTGTTTTGGTCTTTGATTTTCACTGGAGTTAAGGCTCATGAAAAGGTTGGGATGACAGTGAAGAAGAGAAAAAAGATTGTTAATGTGGTCAAATGTAGGGAAAGAGGCCTTTGGTAACAAATTCTTCAGGCAGCAATGCTGACTTTAAATAGAAACTGCACAAAAAATGGGGCCCCTGGGGTCATCAGGCAAAGCAGTTCTGAGTATGAAGAGGAGGAACTGAAGCTTGAAACTATAGAAAGCAGGTCAGAAAGGACATCTAGAAAGGATGGATTAACTTTCTGCAGCCAGAATAATTACATCTAAGGAAGTACCAGATGATCTGGCTGAACTTTCATTATTTTTGAAATATCCCAGAGAACTTTTGAAGTGACAGATGATAGCAAAATAGCGGAATTTGCAAAAGATGGGGAAAAAGATTTGGGGAACTACACCCCCCCCCCCCCCCCCACAAAAAAAAAAAAAAAAAAACCCATGTCCCCCCCCCCCCCCCCCCCCAAAAACCAAAAAAACACACCCCCCCCCAAAAAAAAAAAAAAAAAAAAAAAACGGACCGAGGCCCAAAACAAAACCCCCCCCCCCCCCCCCCCCCCCCCCCCCCCCCCCCCCCCCCCCCCCCCCCCCCCCCCCCAAAAAAAAAAAAAAAAAAAAAAAAAAAACGAAGGAGGGGCCCCCCCCCCCCCCCCACAGGAAAACCCCCCCCCCCGCGCCCGCGGGCCCGGGGCGGCCCGGCCCCGGCCCCCCCCCCCCCCCCCCCGCCCCCCCCCCCCCCCCCCCCCCCCCCCCCCCCCCCCCCCCCCCCCCCCCCCCCCCCCCCCCCCCCCCCCCCCCCCCCCCCCCCCCCCCCCCCCCCCCCCCCCCCCCCCCCCCCCCCCCCCCCCCCCGCCACCCCCCCCCCCCCCCCCAAAACCCCCCCCCCCCCCCCCCCCCCAAACCAAACCCCACCCCCCCCCCCCCCCCCCCCCCCCCCCCCCCCCCCCCCCCCCCCCCCCCCCCCCCCCCCCCCCCCCCCCCCCCCCCCCCCCCCCCCCCCCCCCCCCCCCCCCCCCCCCCCCCCCCCCCCCCAACCCCCCCCCCCCCCCCCCCCCCCAAAAAAAAAAAAAACAAAAAAAAAAAAAAAAAAAAAAAAAAACAAAAAAAACCCCCCCCCAAAAAAACACAAAAAAAACACACCCAAAAAAAACCACCCCCCCCCCCCCCCCCCCATCTAGAGGATCTCATAAATATATTGTTTAGCAAACATCTTGAAAACAAAGCAATAAATTATCATAAATCAGCATGGATGTGATAAGATAAAATCTTTCCAGACTAATCTTACCTTATTCTGCTTTGGTTAGCTCCCTTAATAAATTCTAATGCTATAGACATGATATACCTAGATTATAGCAAAGCTGTAATAATGGAATTAAGGAGAAACTTCCTAACAGTGAGGAAAATTAACCAGTGGGACAGCTTGCCTTCAGAAGTTGTAGGAGGTTCTAAGAAGAGACTGGCCAGTTACCTGTCTGAAATGATGTAGGACTTCCTGCTTGATCAGAGGTTTGGACTAGAAGATCTCCAAGGTCCCTTCCAGCTCTAATCTGATTGACTGAAATCAAGCATGCAGGACGAGACTCGAGATCCCTGGATTAGCAATGGTTCTTGTGAAAAAGAGGTTGAAATCAGAGTTGATGGAAAACTGAGCATGAGCCAGGAGCGTGATGATAGTACAAAGAAGCAAATGCAGTTTTAGATTTTATCAACAGAAGTATAATTTCCAAATTAGAGGAAGTAATAGTTCCTCTAGTTGATTTTGCTTTGATCACTTCCCAATTTAAATAGCATGTTTGTTGTGGTTACTAGACTTTTCAAAAAAATTCACGGAAAGTAGCACAATATCAGAGAAGGGCAAAAAGGTTGGTCAAGGTTCTAGAAGTTAATTGCTCTGAAGATAAATTGAAGGAATTACACAGGCTTAGAATTAGAATTCATTTGTTGGCCAAGTGTGATTGGACACACAAGGTATTTGTCTTGGTGCAAATGCTTTCAGGGTACATAAAAGAAAAGATACATTCGTCAAGAGTCAAGAATCATCAGGTACAACACTTAATGATAGTCACAGGGAACAATAAGCAATCAAATCATACGAGGAAACAGTCAATATCATAAGGATACAAGCAACAAGATTACAGTCATACAGCCACAAGTGGGAGGGGGTGGGTGATAAGGAGTGATGAAAAGTTTAATAGTGATAGTAGTGCAGACTTTGTAAATAGTTGGACAGTGTTGAGGGAATTATTTGTTTAGCAGAATGATGGCATTCAGGAAAAAAACTGTTCTTGTGTCTAGTTATTCTGATGTGCAGTGCTCTTTAGCATCGTTTTGAGGGAAGGAGTTGAAACAGTTTATGTCCAGGATGTGAGGGGTCTATAGATATTTCCCCAGCCCTCTTTTTGACTCATGCTATCCAGGTCCTCTATGGAAGGCAGGTGGGTAGCAATTGTTTTTTCTGCAGCCCTAATTATCCTCTGAAGTCTATGTCTGTCCTGTTGGTTTGCAGAACCAAACCAGACAGTTATAGAGATGCAGATGACAGACTCAGTCATTCCTCTGGAGAACTGGATCAGCAGCTCCTTGGGCAGTTTGAGCTTTCTGAGTTGGCGCAGAAAGAACATTCTTTGCTGTGCTTTTTTGATGACGTTTTTGATGTTAGGTGTCCATTTTAGGTCTTGAGTTACAATAGTCCTGAAAAAAATGCCAACCCTCTTCAAATATCTGAAAGGCATGGCAGAGAAAGCCAGGATCTGTTCTGTCTGTCTCGAGAGGCTGGATGTGGAATGGCAGAGTTGACTAACAGAAGCAGATGCCAACTGAATGTCAGAGAATGCTTCAAAGAAGAAGAGTCCCACCATGGAACTCATGACAAGCTGAAGCTGAGGATCCAAAGGTTATTAATATCTTTGGATTTCTGCCCATAACAGGGAGTTGGACTCAGTTACCTAACCTGTCCCTTCCAACTCTGTGATTCTGTGAAGAAAACCACATGCCTCCTTGGCCTGTGTCCTTCCAGTCAAGATGAATTGGCTACAGTAGACTTTTTAATTGGAACAAGCTCTGTTCAGATTTCAAGAGGTCATAGAGTCATGGACATGGTTGCTGAATAGTAGGAACTATGACAGTGTAGAAAAACTGCTGCTTATTAGACATTTGTAAACGCCACCTGTTAGGATATTGTAGTGTGATTGAGGTAGCATCCAACAGGAGTTTAACTAGGTTATCTCCAAGGCATTCCAACCCACATAGTACATATACAGTTAGCAGGACTCTGTTCGGATGCCCCTCTATTGCATAGCCCTGAAGAGAAAATCTTTATTTGTTTGTTTGTTTGTTTATTTACTTATAGAATGTTTGAATGCAATAAAATGTAAAATATTAAAGGAAAAAAAAGATGATAGGTGATAGGAAAAGGAAGGAAGGAAGATAGAAATTTGATTTCTGCTTTCCTTTCTATCGAATAGTTGCCATCCTCCTCTGTCCCCTCCCTCTTTAACCCTTTCTAATCCCAAATGCATAAACCATCAGCTCAGTGTGTTCTTCTTTCAGCAGAAAGTCCATATAAGGATTTTCATCTTTTAAAACAGTCTTTCTTTTCTCTAATCAAACAAGTCAGCTTTGCCATTTTTGTGAGCTCTGTCAATTTTATAATTCAATTTTCTGCTAGGTATTTCATTAGTCTTCCACCTCTGTGCATACAATAACCTTGCTGCAGTTACCATATACAATATTAATTTTCCATATTTCTTTTCTAGTTCAATGTCCATAAAACCCAACAGAAATAACACTAAATATTAAATAATAATATTAAATGCATAATATCTTTTGCATTATTCTATGGATTTCTTTGCTTTTTGACAAAGATAAAAAGTCCCCTCTTCTTTTTCACACTTCAAATCAGTTTGATATTTCTTTGTACATTTTGACAGCTTGAACAGTATCATATACTGACAAAAGAACATTTTATTAAAATGTTCTAAAATTATGACACAGTATAAATTTAAAAATTAGTTTTCCCCTTTTTCTCCCATATTTTCATATTTCTCCTTGGGAAAAATGTTGGAGAATTACCATGCAGTTTTTAACTTGCTGATCTTCTGTTTCAATTCTTAATAATAAGGTATGCATTTAAAGCTCTTTTATGAACATCATTTGTATATAGCTCCACTTCAGTTTTCTTCTCAATTCCAATTGTCTGTTTTTCCATATTAAACTTCTTTCACCTGATTATGAGGGAACCATTGGGAAAAAAATGTCCTTCTGGAGCTATTTGTTTTCTTGCCTTTTGGAATCTTAGTTTCTCCCCCATTAAAATGGAAAGCCCTTTGAAACATATCTCACATGGTCCACTGAAGAAAGAGGAGAGGGGCTCCAGAGAAAACCAGAAAACCAGAAAACCTTCCTTTGCTTTTGGAAGCTCAAAGAGAAGCATCTTTGAGGGATATGCTTCATTCTTTGCAGCTTCACAGAGTCCTACTAAATAGCATCAATCAACCATAGGTGAAAAGTTAAAATTTTGGAGAGTCCATGGTGGGACCCATGGATTATTTTAGGGCCACCCATATCCATCTTTATGCTAAAGTAATTGTTGAACTAGGGGATATTCTGGATATATTACACCTGGAAATAATATAAAATATGTAATATATCTCAGCAGAGCACTCAACCAAGTTTCTCATAATAATCTTATAAATACATATGGTCTACTCTAAAGAGGCACTTTAGTGGCTTTGCAGTTGATGGAACAGTTGCACTCAAAGGATACTATATTAACCTGGAGTCTCAAGTGAAATCCATCATTGAACCACTGTAAAGGGTGGTCGGAGGGCCGGGTTCGCAATTCAAAAACACAGACCACTCTCAACAAGAAGTGATTCAGTAACTACAAGAATAAGTCACTCTGTCTGTGAAGGAAAAACTGAAATGCGGAGATACAGTCTGGTGAGACTTTGCATGGTTCACCTAGGAGTCATCAAATTGAGATAGACCAGTATTGGACACGCAGAAGATCTCACGTTTTACTACTCAGAAAGGAATGGTGTTGCTTTTATAGTTAGGGAGGTGATTGCAAGAACAGTACTTGTTTACAATGCAATCAATGGTCTACTAGACTTCATAGACAACCCTTTAATCAATGGGACAATTATGCTCAAATCACTGATGATGGTATGGCTTAGAGAAGAAAAAAGAAGCAGGAGATTGACTTAGCAACTTTTGCCAATCCAACTATTACTTTATACAGGTATCCCAACTTAACATCCATTTTTTCAGGAACCACTCAAAGTAAGGACGCTTCTAAAAAAAATGGACTTGCAACTGATCCTTGAACTTATTACAGTCACAATGCCCCAGTGGTCACATGATAAAAATTAGGAGCCTCTGGCTTTTATGACTGCCTCCCTGCCACCACTGCCCAACCTTTCATCACCCCCAATTGATACTTCTTCTTGGACAACTTGGTGTGATCATCATGTTCTTGCCATGCTGAGGCTTTGCACTGTGGTGTTGGGCCAGCTGCGACCAAGGAGGCTGGGACCTTCCAGCGTGGCACTGGCCACAGCGTGGGGCTTGAGGCAATGTCAGAGGCATTGGGACTGAAGTAGAGGACTGAGGATGGTGGGTTGAAACCACTGAAGCAGGCCCTAAGCCTCTAGTTCACACCATCAGTGCTGGAGTTGCCATTACCATTGGGAGGGCCACTGGACAAGCTGGCCAGAAGGGCAAAGATGGGGGAGATAGGCAGGTGGGGGAATTGAAGAGGTGGTGGTCTCTTGAGGCTTGAGGTTGGGGGGACTAATCTGAGGAATGACTTTGATCACGGTGAGCCATCACCTCATGAACTCAGAGAGGATTCACTTAAGGATAGTAACAGGGACTACTAGAATTACTATCACTCAGAGGGAAGAACCTGGTATGGACAGAACACAGTATGGGCTCCTGGACTGTGACAAGGCTGCATGCTCATCTTATTTATTAAATCAATATGCAGAATATATATTAAGGGACGCTGAATTGGAAGAAGATGAACGTGGTTTTAAAATTGGAGGAGGAATCATCAGTTACAAATACAAATACAAAGGATCTGCAAATTCTAGTAATAAAAGTTAAGAACAGTGACAAATGGAACTGAAATTAATACAGCCTCTCTTATATAAGCTTCTTCATTTAGTGACCATTCATAAATACAATAGTAATGTTTCCAACTAATGTGTACACTTTAACAACCAAGTTTCCAGAGGTTAACAACAAAAGCCTCCAGTGTGAAACTAATTAAGGTCTGGTCAGTTTCAAGCAACCTCAAGCTGGCAGGAAGGTTCCACTCAACTAATTAAGGTCACAGAGCTGAACTTGTTAATGTGCGGTTAGCACTTTTTTTAGGAAAGCGCTGAGCTGTAGACAGAAGCAGCTCAGGAAGAGATCGCTTGTTTAAGCAATTTCTCCACCTTGCAGGGGAACAAAAAAAGGAAGGGGAGAAATGGGTCAGGGACATTTCTCTCTATGAGAGAACTTTATCTGAATCCAAACCCAAATCAACCTTTATTGTCAGAGTACAACATGTGTACAATAAGATTGGCTGAGTCTCCCTTCGTGCATCCCCCCAATACAACTCACAGTGAAGACAAAAAAGAAAAACCTCTAATCCAGTGATAAACACACTATCTTATTGCACCAAGAAGCCAGCCCTGCAAGTCTATCATACTATGTTGACATGAAGTTATTTTCCATTCAGGAGTCTGACAGCCCACGGGTAGAAACTGTTCTTCAGCCTGTTGGTGCGGCTGGCTCTGCTTCTCTATCTCCTACCCGATGGCAGGAGAGTGAAGAAGGGCTGACCGGGGCGTGAGTCGTTCCCTGAGAATTTTTCCCCACTCTTCTAAGACAGCGAGCCCTAGCGAGGTCATCTAGTGGTATCAGGAGATAGCCCACGATGTTTTGTGCTGTGCTCACCACCCTCTGTAATATCTTTCTATCCACGGATGTCAAGCCAGCACATCACACCATAATGCAATATGTGAGGATGCTTTCTATAGTGGATCAGTAAAAGGAGGTCATCAGTCGTTGTTCCACTTTGTGATGAAATATCCCTATTTCTCTCTCTTTCATGTGTTTAGTTAGTGACATTTCACTTCTGATGTACATGAAGAAGACCAAACTATTTATAAGAAGTAAAACTATCATCCTTGGAATTGACTATGAAAGTATGCAAATGACGGAGGTTTTCTGTCTTTGATGATCAATCATCAACACTAAAAGAATAAGCAGTCAACACTTGGTAGAGCAGCCATGAGGACCTTGGAAAAGATATGCAGAAGTTGTGGACCCACAAACATCAGAATTGTGCAAGTCACAGTATTCCCTATGGAAACAGAATCATAGGGCTGGAAGGGAACTTGGAAGTTTCTAATCTTCTACTCCAACCCCATGCCCAAGGCAGGAGACCCCATACCAGTCTGTAAATGGGTTGGACATAGATGTCCAATCTTATCTTGAAAATCTTCAGTGATAGAGTATCCATATCTCTGGGAAGCGCGCTTTTCCATTGATCAATTATTCTGTCAGAAAATCTGCCCTGGAGTCTCAGTGGGTGCCCATTTGAAAGGAAGCTGGATAATCTTCAGAAAGGGCAATTCCCTCCTTCGGAATGGACTTGGGTCTCAGTAATACATGCCAGGCCAGCTATCTCAGCCGCAATCAAATCATAGATTGAGGGGCGCTTTATTACAGACTGGCATTAGTAGCAACAATGGAGGCCAGGCCCACTGAAGGCCCACAGACAGGGCCCTAGGGCTGAGAACAAGGAGCAGGAATTCAGAAGCATTATGGCATAAGACTTCTATGGTTTCTAAGAGGGACTCCTTCTACAACATCTTCCCATGCTCAACACATGGTATTTTGGCTTGCCTCCATTCTCTATGCATAGCCCCATTCCCATATCCAAACCCCCCCGTTTCCAAAAGTGGGAACACTTACTGGCCCCCCTGGCAAGGAAGCCAGGCATCCCAAGGCACTTTAGCTTCATTAGCTCTCAGCACCAACAGGGTACTCACCATATCACAACACATCCACACTTGCCACATATCAAACCATTAGCTTCTACCAGCAGGCCCATATTCCCTGTCTTATGAAGCTGGTCTTGTTCATTCTTCCCCCAATTCTCACCCAGAAGAAGGAAGGGATTCTGACAAAAAGAACCTTTCCTGCTGTACACCCATCCCTCTGGAAGACTCTGCCAGCTGAGGGGAGAACTTCACCCACCCTTTAATCTGGAAGTGTCTTAAAAAATGTTTGTGCCACTTGGCGTGGGGCCCTGAGACGAGCGCTCGCTGCTGAATGTGGTGATGGCGTAAGAAGACCCCATCCCCCTGCCATCTGTCTTCTTTGTTCTGTTTTTTTTTTTTTTTTGCACAGTTCTAAAATTTTAATTTGCATAGCTGTAGAATTTTAATCGCTTTTCTATTTATCTTTTTTTTAATCTGTAAGTCTCTCAGAGTCGCCTTATCAGAGGGATGTGTGGCATATAAACTTAACAAATAAATAAAATCAACCCACTTACACCCACAAATATCCAAGAATGCTCCTCCCCTGTTTGCCTAATATCCGGCAGAGGCTCCAGTACCATTAAACACCCCCCCCTCCACACACACACACACTAAATCCACCTCTGGTTCTCACACGGAGGAAGGGGAGGAAGGAAGGAAGGAGAGCATCCACTGCTCTCAAGCACTTCACACTAGGTCTGTCCCCACCACTTTTGAAAAAGCTGCCCAGTTCACCAAAGCAGCCAAAGATGGTCCAGCCTCTGACCTGCTCCTTAGCCTCTTCCAGGAAACAACCTGAGTGATTCTCAAACCAGCCCAACTGGGAAACCTCAGCAGCAGCCAAGCCAGTCCAAGGATGCCAAATTAAAGAAACCACCCGGTTCATAAGTGTGGCAAACGCCGTCACTGAGGTGGGTGTGGTCAGCGCCACAAAACAGTTCTCAGTTCTCCAGATGAGAAAATCCCACTTGGGCTGAGCAGTTTGGTCCAGCAGTCCAGCCTCTCTTCAGGCGAATGCCATTCCAACAGCCCCCAAACCCACCACGTAGCAAACAAACACACTCTAAAAAACGACAAGGAGAGCAGCTCGGAAACGCCTGTTCCCTCCACCAACTTAACTGGAATACTTACGTGGTTCTTAGTCCGTGCTTCTGATTCTTGTCTCCGACTCCGGAAGTCCCTGAACCGAAAAATGCTGTGTCAGAAGCTTGAATTTGTGATTCCCCACCCCCGCTCCATGATTAGCTTCTTCCATTAAGTTTTAAATGTATATTTGGGAAGATTTGCATCCCATTTCTAGTGCCAACTGTACAAAGTACATCTGCCCGACTGCTCTTGGCTCAGAGCTGAACACAGCTGGCCATTTCACACACTGTGGCTTCTCTAAATCTTTTGATGAATTAATAATTACGGGATTTGCCAAGGGTAGAAAACATCAAGTCAGCTTTTCAATTGTACGGCTGGCAGCAGCAGAGTCAGTCGCACTGAAGACAGAGCCCAGAGCATCTCGGGGCCTCGAGAAGGCAAGAGAATTGCTGGAGGCCTTCCTGGCACAAGAACTGAAGAGGATGGGTCCCCCACGTTTGCTTCCGGAGCACTGGAGGCTATAAAAGAGTAAAGGCCCAGATGCCCGGATTCTTGCAGTGTTGAAACAAGGCTTCTCACCTTTGCTTTAAGGGTGGGATTCCTCCGGTTGGGACCGCTTCCAGCAAATCGGATGTTAAATTTACATGTGATTCACTGAACCAGAAATCGAACCAACCGGCTGGCCCACCTGCCCACCCCTCCCCAAAGTTTCCACGTGGCCCGTTTTGGATGCAGGTAAGTGCAGGGTCTGTGTGGATGCTCTGGGAGGGCGGAAAAATGGGCCAAAGTTCCAGAAGTTTGGAAACCGGCCTGTTTCTGGCTTCCAAGGCTCTCCGGAGCCCAGACGAAGCCATTTTGGCCCTCCCAGAGGCCCGAGAGACGTCTCTGGACCCGGGGGAAGGCGAAAAATGGCCCAACTGGAAGTTCTGGTATGCCACGCCCACCATGGCCACACCCACCCCGCGACCGGGCAGTAAACTGGTTGCTGGGGGTTTTTTGAATCCCACCCCTTCGTCTTTCCCGAGTGTGTGTTTCTGTCTGGGCTTCTGCGTGCCTAGAAAGGGATGTTATGTAGCCGGGGCTTCCTTTGAAATGGCAATAGGAGATGCCCTAGTTTTTCCAAAACAATTTGGTTCAGCTTGGCACGGAAGCCAATCAGAGCCAGACACGAGAGACAAAACGTTTGCAAAACTTTTATTGAAGCACTTGAGCAAAAGGGTCCCAGTCCAATTTGGGAGCTGAGACAATGAACGATGACATAACACGACCTTTTATTCAGTTGATTTCTAGAAATAGGGAAATAACATTTCACAAAGTATTACCATTTTTGAAGTTCTGCCTTGCTTTTAGTCTACGTGCCCATTTGTCTATGGAGTTGCACCTTGTTTGAGCATAGAGTTGTTTGCCCTATAAATTTGTATCTTGCTTAAGCTTTATGTGTCCTCATTCCTACTTATGAGGCTGGTCTTCTTGTAGCCAAACCTTGTAACTTCCTATCTATTTCTAAGTATGTGTTGTTACACTTCCTTCATCTCTAATTGACACGTTGCACAGTTGCATTCTTCCAAATTTTTATTCTTTTTTTTATTATTTTATTCTTAATAGATTCTTATCTATTAAAGTTACTATTTTTTTCTTGTTTTTCCTCTATAAATGATATGCCCTGACAATACACGGTATCCAAAATGTTAATGAATAAAAATTAAAATAAAGAAATAAATATTTTTAAATTCTTTCCTAGGATGGGGATGTATTGCTTCTTAATAGGTGATCCATCAAATTAAACCCACCCCCCAACCTGGTCTGTAAAATCAAAAGCAGAAGGGAAAGGAGATCTGATTTCTAAAGGCAAGTCGGCGTAAAGCCAGCTCAAAAACAGAGCTGGAGAAAATGTTCTGGAAGAGGTTGAGCAGGACTGGAAATGTCAGAACAGGCAGAGTAATTACAGAAGGCTGGAAACAAAAAGGAGAGCGACAGTTTCACTCTGGATGGATTGAGCTCTAGCTCTTCATTCCCGTAATTGTCCTCCACAGCCAGGAGGGGAAAAATCCATGTGAATCAGAGATAACTGGGTGGTGGGTGGGACTATTTTATGTAAAGGCTGTTCATGGGAAAGCCATGAGTGCTGCTGGTTTTGCCATTCCCAAAGCGAAGTAATTCCATCTGCTTGACAATCGATGTATTTCTGTCCTCTTGACAGAAATTTACAATGTCTCCCAGAAATAGGGGATCAACCTCTCTGCGGGATTGCAAACATTGCATCCGGTTTTCCAGGCCTTTGGGTGAGGATCAACCCGGAGCAGCAGGACTCAGACTCCAGCAAGTATGGAGATCAGGTATGTATTGGAGGAACCTCAAGGGAGAGATCAGCCCTTTGAAGTAGGCCAGGTGCCTATAAGGATGACTAGAACCAACTTTCTCCATATTTGGGAGGTTCCTGCTAAAAGAAACAAAAGGCAGAGCCACATTTTGCTGTCTTCAGCCAGGAAACAGAGGAGCACCTGGTGGTACAGAAGACCATGAGTGAGGGTGTCAACTCATAAAACATTTTGTATACACGTTTGATAGTTGCCAACAGAAAGAAGGGGGAGAGTTTCAAAGAGCAGGCAACAGTGTGGAATCGAAAGTACATTCCATTCATATTTTCTTCAGAGACTGATTAGATGACTGAAGCTTCTGCCACGCAACAATCTAATTGGAGAGCATGATTGATGACTCTTGGCTATGAACGTGTTTCGTTGGATGATACACCCAGAGGGGTGGGGGGTGGGGAAGCAGGATCAAGGGTGACAGTGAATTACATATCTCAGAGTCGGCTACACCCAGGCAAATGCTGGCATGTTAACTTCTAATAAATCTTTTGCAGTTTTGGGAGTGTGGCTTGAGGCTCATGATTTAATTGGAGTAACTGCCGGAATCCTGACAGAGGGGTCATAATGCCTGGCAGAAGAAGGAGATGGACTACATTTGTGTAGCATTTAACTCTCGGCGAGAAAACGCCAGCAGAAACTGAAGAGAGAGATAAAGTCTGCCGGATCCAATCTGGCTTAGTCCCTGGGGCCAGAGTTTTAGCCTTCCAAACTTTCGGACTCCTGGTGGAACCCATCCTCAGAAACCTCTCTCAACCAGAGTGTGTGCTTTGGGCTATTCCATGCCTAGCATTTATATGATGCCTGTGTTCTGTCTGGCCCGCTAGCTGTTGATTGGGGTATTGATGGCCGGCCATGCAGTCATGGGCTGTTCTTGAAGTTCCCTGAGGATGGGCTCCAGCACGACTCTGACATCTTGGAAGACTAAACCTCTGGTCCCGATGACTGACCCTGATTGGATCCTCCAACATTATCCCAGGATGTATGTATTTGCCTTCATTTGTGAAATAAAGTTTCCCTGCCGATGCCACCCCCATGGCATAGCATATGGTTGGGACTATTGGAACCAAAATAGGCCTGCATATTCCAGTCACTTTCCAAACTCCACAGAAAATTTAGAGATTCTGAATTTCTCCTGGCTGACTGAACAATGATACTGGCTTGAAAAGCACAATTAGGGCTGATATTTTGAATGTGTGTCTTCCGGGAGTGACATGTATTGGAGAAGCGATGTGAATGTGAAAACCTTCCAGAATCCTAAGATGAATTACTCAAGTTTCTGCACAGAGTTCCAAAGGTGCTTTTTTTTTTTCAAAAGGCAACTGGACTTTCTGGTTTTTCTTTGAAAATGTTTTGCTTCTCATCCAAGAAGCTTCTTCAGCTCTGACTGGATGGTGGGGAATGGAAAGGAGCTGAAGAAGCTTCTTGGATGAGAAGCAAAATGACTTCAAAGAAAAACCAGAAAGTCCCGTTGCTTCTTGTTCTGTCTTTTAATTACTGGCTGAACATAAAGACAGACAGATTAAACTCTACAAAGGCTTCCATACAAAGTTTTCTTTATTGGATCACAAGGCATTCTCAAGATGTGACTCACAGTTATGTCAAGATTCATCTAATGTCCAATTCTTTGCACAGCTGACTTCATAGTGTAAAAAGACAGTTCTCTTCATCCCATAACAGTGGAGCAGAGGGAGCCAGCATGCTGCTGGGTCCAGGTAAGGAAAGGGAACAAAGGGCTTCCCCCAACCCAACCAAGGGTCAATTCAGTGACCAATCAGGATTACAGATGTGACCACATGACATGGACCACATTTCCCATGATGCCTTAACTACATTTCCCATGATGCATTCCCTTAAGGGGACAGCTCCCAATTCCTAACTAACTATTCCACTTCCCAATTAACTATATACTGTCTGGACAGCACACCTCTTGAAAAAGCACCTTTGGGACAACCATGAGAATCTCCATAGACATTCTCCGCAAAGAGGGGAATTGATAGAGCAATTCCTTTCTACGATCAGATGAATGAACATACTATACACAAAAAACCAGCTTCTGTGATTTGAGGCCCAAATGTCATATTGACTGTGGCACATAGCGACCGCATGTACTTAAGCATGGGGCAGATCGAGGGTGTGAAGTTCTCATCAAGTCTGTATTTCAGGAAGCATTAGAGTTAAAACAAACAAACAAACAGATACTGATTCAAAGACCTTTTTTTATGGCTGCCATTCACACATATCCTAGAAGTTGTCTATTCTCTTTGTTCATGCAGATATTCTTGCGCTCTCGTTCCCATGCAGCCTAACTTACTGAGAAGGACTGCCTGCTTTCTGTGCTATTATCCTGCAATCCTGATTTACATTTTCCTAGTAAAACTGCAATGAGCCTATTGAGAAAAACAAGGTCAGTTACCTAAAACCAGCAGCTTTAATCTCCTGACATAGTGATTACAAGCCACTGCCCACATCCCAGAGTTTCTTAATCACTGCTAAGGCATTTCTTGTAATCCGAGTAAATTACTTTAATTGCTTGCAACTACCAATTAGTGCCTGGATGTGCCCACTGAGGACTTTGCACGCATTCTCACATTCTCCGTTCCTTTAGAAGGCTCAGTCAGCCTCCAAAGACAATTCCTGGTCTGTGCTCTGCTGGTCATTGGGCAGCCCCAGCTGGAGAAGCTTCCCAGCTCACGTTGCCGGACAAAACCTCCCCTTATGGACGTGCTCATTGTTTGCTAGAAAATAGCCAAGGCAATTACCCTCCTCTCAGTTCATAATTAACCAGCTCCACAACTCAGAATTCCCAGGTTAGGAGCGGGAAGACCAAGCTGAGTGTGGGCTCCTGGCTTGAATCAAACTGAGAAGTGGGACTTGGGATCCAGGTGACTGCTACTAGCATGGGCGCATCTCATGGCCCTGAGGAAGCCACTGTCTGTCAGGGATGTGCAAATTTAAAGTACCCTATCAATAATATAGTCAATGTATAAGTACACTAAGCACATAGGTTTATTGTTGTAGCCACAGGTCATAAAAATGTAACATAGCAAAAAATGCAATTATAAAAGAACGATATAAGAAAAGCAAATGGAAAAAAGATTGCTAGATATAATCAAAGGGCTAAAATGATTTTTTTTTTTAAGTTTAAGTGACAATGAAGCAAATGACCAAACTACTAACTGTTGGAAATGTATCTGCAAGAAGATCCTTCACCCTTGAGTTCCCCCTCCATCAATCACCTGGCCTTGATCTAATCATAAATGGAGCAGCGGAGGACACAGAGCATAATCTCCTCTGCTTGATTAGCACCACAGGGACAAAGACATCGCTCAACAGGCTGCTTGCAAGATGTACCAAACTCATTGTCTGCAAGCCGAGGGATTTCATCGCCTTTCTTGGTGGGGCCTTGCTAATATAGGTCTGATCCCAGAAGAGGCTTCTAGGTTTTTAGAGCAATTTATTTTCTTTTTACAACCCTGTAATCCCTTGACTCAGGGTGGAGTCGGGGTGCCTGAATGGAGTTGAGAATTTACTGGCCGAATGCCCTTCCTGATGTCTATGCAGAGTTTGCAGCATATATTTTCTCTTTGCATCCTGATAGAGAAATATATGTCAGTTGCCTAGGACTGAACTCACAACCTTCCAAGTGGGAGGTGATCATTTTCACTTCTAGATCACCACGCTGCTCATTTTAAAGCAATGATAGCAGAATGAAATTTAAATAGTTGTACCAGAAGAGCATCTTTACTGGCACCCCTTTCAAGAAGCCTTTCTCCTTTCTTCTGTTCAACACCCAAGTTCCCCACAGGGGAGTAAAAGATGCATTAATAGGGCAGGTAACAAACATCTGCTCCATTGATTTCTAACTGTAATGGAGAAAACAAATTTGGCAGGGAAGTGGGGGGGAGAGATCTTTGAAGGCTTTCTAGTTTCTTATAATCCCCCAACAGTGAGATGTACTCGTACGTTGATGGAAAGTGAACCTGTTTCCATCCTTTAGATAAGCAGCAAAGGAGGTCCTTGACTATCGGGGTCTTTCACGTTGACTGTTAATCCTAAAAGGCTGAAGTTTCACTGCCAAGTCTAAGGCTGTTTACTGCGCTTGTTATCATTAGTCTGATTTTTTTCAATTGTAATATGTAAAAATTATTTAATAGGAAATTAATACTCTGTATAGTCCTTTGAAACTTTGCATTTTCCAATGTAATCTCTTCCTGAAGATCAAGGATCTCTTGGGGGAATTGTGTTTGTTTACATACTTAATACGTTTTATACTGCATATATTCAGATATTATCCCAACTCATCTAATGAAAAAAAGACAACTTGTGGATTGGCCTTTACTAGTTGTCCATTGTGCACAGAAGAACTCATCAAACAGTATGAGGAATGCATATGTGAAATTGATCAACGTTAGGATATTTGCGTTTTTGTGATGACTGTAGGATGAGAATGTCCCAAATCTGTTTTTATAAGAGGCAACTGAACTTTCTGGTTTTTCTTTGAAGACGTTTTGCTTCGCTGAAGAAGCTTCTTGGAGAAGAAGTGAAACATCTTCAAAGAAAAACCAGAAAGTCCAGTTGCCTCTTGAAAAAAGCACCTTTGGGACAAGCATGACCTGGAAGACTGAGAATCTCAAAAGACATGTAGGATGAGAACATGACCTGTAACTGTCATGCAGTAAATCCAGAGGCATTACATTTTAGGACAAGGGTCTCCAACCTTGGCAAATTTAAGACTTGTGGACTTCAACTCCCAGAATTCCTCAGCCAGCTTAAAGTTGCCAAAGTTGGAGACCCCTGTTGTAGGAGTCCTGAAGTCCAGGAAAGGAGAAGAAAACCTTAGCACATTTTTTTTATTAAGGACAAAAGAAGGAAAAAACATTTTGTCTCCCCCAGCCCTGTTTTCACACAGAACCTCACCTCTTTTTCCAAGCCCTGATAGGTTGCACTCCTGACCTGACCAAATGCAAATGGGCCTTATTAAATTCTGCTTTCTTTGGCCTGAATGATTATTTTGGAACTCCAGTCATGCTCTTTTACTCTATTGGTTAGTGACAACAATTACCTCTAATGCTCCAGTCACTGCCTTGGCATTGTTTAGCTAATTGTTTTCATTGATCCCTTTAGTTTTTATTAGTGATTCCTGGCTACCCAGAGAGGTAGGAGGAGAAGGCAATAAGGCAGTGTCCTTTGAGAGTTGTTCTCTCCTTGATGTGTGCTCCATCTCAGAAGATTTGTCTTATTAGTTATTCCCCAAAGGAAGCTGAATTGTTTATTTATCATATGGCACATTCAACATCACATTTCAGTTAGTATAAAAATATGATATGAAATATAAAAATCTAAAATATTATAAATGTATGTCTAGATTACAGAGATATAGATAGATAGATAGATAGATAGATAGATAGATAGATAGATAGATAGATAGATAGATAGATAGATAATCTAGACATACTTTTATAATATTTTATATTTTATATTTCATATCTTATATTTTTATCCTGTGGAGGAGTGTGTGTGTGTATGTGTATATATGTAATGCACATGGCCAACTGAACTATTGCAGATACCAAGATAGAAAGAATAGTGGTGGGTCAACATGGGCTTAATGCTTGCCTTGTTTGCAGATGGGATCGTTGTTTGGAGTGCTGTCCAGATGCATCATGGATGCAACACAAATTGTCAGTATATTCTTTCAAGACTAGAAATTGAATGCCAGAAACAAGGGGTGATTGCACTCAAGAGCTGTATAATGCCCCCAAAACCATAATCAAACCCCAGGGAGAGCAGCTGCCCGAAGGGACCATTCGTTATGAGAAAAAGGTATTTTTTTTCTAAATGCATAAATCCCTTGGGAAGCCTCACATTTTCAATTTTCAGATGCTGCTTTGTACCAAGTCCGGGAAGAGCCTTGAATAATTCAGAGATGGGATTGCACATACACTTTGTCCTCCTGATGGCATCTAATTTCCTAAAAATGTCAGAGGATGGAGAATATTGGCAAATGACATGCAAAAACAGGAGGTTGTGCAAATGTTCACACAGGCAAAGTATTTTGAGGAGGAAAGTGCAGTAGTTATTTAGTTTACACATGGGAGTTGTCAGTTTTTCTCAGATTTCATTGCTTTCGCTTTGAGGGTCTCCTTGCTGCTTTTATGGCCTTATTACCTTCTCAGGGTCTTTCATCATCTGGAGGAAAATGCCAGACACTGGCAGGTTCTTCTAAACAAATGGCACACCTACTGTAGAAGCCAGATTTGTAACTGACAGCCACGTTGTTGGCAGACACAAATCTCCAAGTATTTAACATACAAAATCCAAGGAAATCAGAAGTGACTCTCCAAATGATCGACTTGCATAAGCAACATACAATTAATAAAGCTGCAGTTCATCGGATCAGATGCAACTCCTGGAACGGCTTGCCTTCAGATTATGGGTGCCCATCACTGGAGGCTTTCAAAAAGAGACTGGACAGCCATTTGTCTGAAATGGTATAGACTCTCCTGTTCAAGCAGAGGGTTGGAATAGATGACCTCTAAGATCCCTTCCAACTCTTTGGAAGAGTTGCTTTGGCACTTTGGCCATTCCAGCTTTCTTTCTACAGATATTAGCTACACACTGGTACACTTCCTTGATAATTTGACTGATCTTTTATTTCTTTTACATGCTCTTATTAATTCACAGTTCAACTGAATATGCTCTGTGAATCCATACTTCACTGTTTTTCTGGAATGCTGTGTGATTATAATGAATGCCTTATTTTTTTAGATGTTCCAGAATCACCTTCACTCCCTTTGACTTGAGGAGTTCTACCCTTGGAATCTTGCTAAGGTTATCACAATTAACTCTCTTGAAATCTAGAGTGCAACAAGACTATGCTTCAAGTTCCCTTTCCGTAGTATCTAGAACTCCAACATACTGTAGTACTGTCATTTTCTCACAAAGTTCCCTCTCTTCCCTACTGGTTAGGATCGGAACTAGGTGGGCCTTGATTTTTCTTTATCTTGTTAGAAGAGAAATCAGTCAACAAGATCACTGACAATTTGGGGAGATCTTATAGACTTGGTCAAGTTTGTTTTCCCAGGAGGTCCTGGAAATTGGCGTCGCATGATTATGACCTCTATCCCTTCTGGAAGTTCAGTAATTTCACCAAAGAGGGCATTGTCCAGATCTTTATCCTAGTCCTCTTCTGGAGGGCTATAGGGATCTCATAGTTAGCAACACCTTTGCTGCTAATGGAACCCATCAGTTATTGTCCATATTGTCTGCAACGACCATGATTTGTTGGCAGTGCTGTACAGGTTCCTTTCAGCCTCTGTATTTTAGCACCTTCCTGCGATACACAGGATTCCCTGCAGAGACAAATCTATTGTTAAACTTTTAAACTGTGGGATAAATGTGGCCATAAAGCCCTTCTGGCAAATGTGTGCCAAGGATACTAACATAAATAATGACTGAAAAAAAGAGAAAGGGAAAGAAGCAGGTTTTTAAAAGCTATTTGTGTTCTGAAGGAATATGATATTGTGTGGTTTTTTTAAAAGCAATTTGTAAACTGCAGATAGCAGCCAATTCTGTGCCCGCCTCCACTTGTTTCTACAGATACAAGGCCAGCTTTGCATGTATGTTAAAAGAAAGGCAAAGAAAGAAAGAAAAAGATAAAATAACCCTAAAGCATCCTGTCTACTACATTCACTTTAAAAATAAAATCCATTCATTTATAAATGCTGGCTTTTTTCCCAGTCTCTGTAGAAAAGCTTTTCTATATTAAACGCTATAATGAATTAAATTAACCATAATGATTTCTTTGTGAATGGAAACCCCCTTTCCTGTGTGACATGGTTTTGATCATTTTCTCCAACTATGACTCTCCATCAAGCTGAAGATTGGGTTTGTTTGGCTATTTGCACAACAAAATGCAATTACACATTCACTTTTGTGTTCTTAAAATAAAATCCAGCATTGTCCTGTCTCTGTGCTGTCCTGTCATTGTGAGCAGACGGACAGGAGGCCAACGCAGCAATGGGCTCCACGTTGGAACAGTTTTAGCCCTGGCCCATCAAGAAGTGCTGAGGGTGGGAACTGTGGAGGGTCAAGGAGCAGACCAGACAAGGAGCAATGGATGGAAACTGTTCAAGGGGAGATTCAACCTGGAAATAAGAAGAAATTTTCTGACAGTGAGAACAATCAACCTGTGGAACAGAAGTTGCCTTCGGAAGTTGTGGGAGCTTCATCCCTGGAGGCTTTCAAGAAGAGACTGGACTGCCATTTGTCAGAAATGGTGTAGGGTCTCTTGCTTGGGTGGAGGGTTGGACGAGATGGCCTACAAGGTCTCTTCCAGTTGTGTTATTCTGTCTGAACTATTGAGATTGGTTATAATAACAGATTTTTGCAAGTGTGATTGTGTTGTACCCCCTCATCCTCATTCTTATAGTTTCTTGAACTAGGGAGGCATCTACCTGAGCTGCTCTACTCAGACTTCAAAAATGCTTTAGCCCTTTTTGCCTAGTCAATGGATCTTGCCTCTCTCCAGAAAGATCATCTTCCATGTTTGCTATCAGAATTTAGCCTTCCCCGCCACTCCCGCAGCAGTCCAAATCCTTCTTGTAGTTGCTCGTGCAAGTGGATAGGTGGAGAAGGAAGCTCATGACCACAAAACTATCCTGGGAGCAGCAAACAAAGTTGAGGATCTGTTTCCCTGCTGGAGAAGGCAAGATGGCCTTCAGCTTGCCTTCAGAAATTGTGGGAACTTCATCACTGGAAGCTTTCAAGAAGAGACTGGACTGCCAACTGTCAGAAATGGTGTGGGATCTCCCACTTGGGGGGGGGTTGGACTAGATGACCTCCAAGGTCCCTTCCAACTCTGTTATTCTATTTTATTCCAGCCTGCCCTGAAACTGGCACCATTAGTTGGATTGCTACCGGACAGCGACCTTAATGCCAGTCAAAGGGATATTGTACAAATCAGTTTCCATCACTTCTAGAGTCTGCATTGCATTATCATCCCAAGTCAGCATTCCGCCTCTGGAAATGACCAGGGTCCTCGCCACTGATGCAGCTCGGTGGTGCTGATGAGCCTGCCTGCCTTTTGCGCCAGTCTGGCAGCCGGGCTCGGTGAGGCATGGCCAGGAGGACCAGGGCAGTTAGCAAAGCATAAGCAAACTCTGGGATGAAAGAAGGAAACCAACAGCTGCTCTGCCTCAACCATTGCTGGGGATAAGAGGGAGGGAAGAAAAAACAATGCAAGGCAGTCCAGGTCAATGTCAGCCCTTCAAGGAAGGCCAGGCCAGGAGCCACAAAAAATAAATAGCACTAGCCCTTAGACTTATATACTGCTTTATAGTGCTTTACAGTCCTCTCTAAGCGGTTTACAGAGTCGGCCTCTTGCCCCCAACAATTTGGGTCCTCATTTTACCCACCTTGGAAGGATGGAAGGCTGAGTCAACCTTGAGCCTAGTGGGATTCGAACTTCCAAATTGCAGTAGGAGTAGCTTTCAGTACTTAGACTTATATACAGCTTCACAGTGGTTTACAGTCCTCTCTAAGCAGAGTCAACCTCTTGCCCCCCAACAATCTGTGTCCTCATTTTACCCACCTCAGAAGGATGGAAACCTGAGTCAACCTAGAATAGAATAGAATAGAATAGAATAGAATAGAATAGAATAGAATAGAATAGAATAGAATAGAATAGAGCTGGAAGAGACCTTGGAGGTCTTCTAGTCCGGCCTCCTGTTCAAGCACCTATACCATTTCAGACAAGTGACTGTCTAGTCTCTTCTTAAAAACCTCCAGTGATGGACTGCCCACAATTTCTGGAGGCAACCTTGAATCGGTCAGATTTGAACTGCTAGCAGCCACCAGAATTAGCCTGCAATTTCTGCTTTCTAATCACTGCACCACTACAGTAAACTCCACTGGTTGATAGAAAAGACAGAATTGAACTTCCAGAGCCTCATTGCTTATGCCAAAGAGAGTCAAGGTATGGAGCTTTAGGTTTCTTTCTAACCTTTTCATTTCTCAGGCTGCCACATTCCTTCTCTGAGTCAGACCAAGACCCTTGAGAAAGGAAGGGGAAGGGGAAGGGGGAGAAGGCACAGTCTAGAGGAGGCAGCTTTATGTGGGAGAGAAATAGTGTCCCTGCCAACCCTCCTGCCATTCCACCCGTTCCCCGTGACAGAGGTGATGGACAACCGTTTTCCCTGGGTGATTCTGGCTCTTCTGAATGTCTTATTTTAATGCCCGTGCATAATTGTGGGATTGTTCATGTTATATTCTGGCCATGGGTGCAAGTAATTGAGACGAGTCAGTGACTTAGTGAACTTCAACTCTTTATTAAGAATCAGAAACAGAGAGCAAAACCCTTGGGCAGCAGTAGCCCTTTTATAGAGCTAGCTACTGACCTGTTAACCAATGACCTGTGTTAACTTTTGGCCAATGAGAGATGTTAAACTAGTAGCCAATCAGGTTGCTCCATGAGGACCAATCCCGTTCGCTATCCAAGGGCCAATCCAAAGTACAGGATTTCAAGCCTGCTTAACATAATGTTAATAAGTTTATTCAAATGGTTTTTATTAGTTCATAACAGTTCAAAATCAGCCTCCCTTGCCAGAACAGAGATGCCCCGGAGAGGCAGTGGGGACTTGGTTCTCAGAGGGACCCCTGCTTTCAGGACACTCCTGCCAACTGTCTCCCACTTCTCACTTGTTCCAAGCTTGACACCAAACAGCTTCAGCAACATTTCTCCTGCTGCATCCCTATGACCTTGCCTTCCTCTGGTCCGAGTGGTTGAGAGGCTGAAGCTGTCTTTAGCTGTTCCAGTTTTAAAACCGTACTTGTGGCTACAAAGTGTTCAATATCTGTTACGCATCATACATACACTCATTGGAAATGAAGTCAGATGGCCAACAATTCTACTGCCCTCCCTCCCCCAGGTATGGTGCAATTGCAGCAGTCAACTGTTGTGGGAGTTGGATAATTTAGGAAGGTTGAAGATGACTTGTGAATGTGAAGGAGTTTAAAGATTGTTTTCTGGATTGCAATAATCACTGGATGTTGAATGTGTGGGTCCAAGGCTGAGCATCTACATTCCAGTCAGGCTGGCTTGATCCTGGCTTTTTGTTGGGTATTTGGGTGATGGAAACCCTGAGATTGTGGGTGATGGCTTCTCACAGGCCGGGAGTGGCATGAGAGCCTCTTAGAGTGTCAGTAGACATGGTCAAGTTGGACTGTGGTAGATGGCACATCTATTAGTTGTCTAATTAGGTATTAATTGGATGGATGGATGGAGTGGGGGTGGGGGTGGGGGTGGGGGATAGGTAGATAGGTAGATAGAGAGACAGAGACTAGAATTTTCTATCTATCTTCATCACCCTCAACAGTCTCTATCAGAATTTCCATGCAGGAGAGGGGGGAGGGGAGGGGAAAAGGCCACTTGAGACTCATCTGGTCTGTTTCCCTCCCAACTTTATTCAGTCAGGGTCAGAGTGGGACATAGAGGCTGGAAAGAAGCCCAGAGATGACACAGCCAATCCTGCTGTCCTTCCCACAAGCTGTGAATGTGATGAAGAGTTGAAGAACAACCAAGCTGCCACAACCAGACACTCACAGTTTTTTGCTTGCAGATCCTCTCTTCTGTCACTGACCCCTGGTCCTTCCTCATCATTTAAAGAAGCCATCAAGAAATTCATTTCTATGAATAGTGTAAGGGGGAGATTTAATTTTTGGGGGTGAATGTTTAAAACATGAATAAAGTTGGTGAACTAATGGCTGAACACTTTTTTCTTAATTTTATAATTTATCTTAAATTTCATCTATGAGCGAAATAAATATTTAATGTTGACTTTTTGCACTTAATATTTTCCACAAAAGCAAGAAATAGATGTCAATGGAAGAACCAGCATTTGCCAAAATAAAAATTTATTTTGAATGTTGCAAAAATAATCCAGTTATATGCTGATCGCAATATATAAATTGGAACTGTTATTTTTAACAGACAACCAAATAGTTCTATGGCCAGAGATTATCTTAATAAACATAATTTTCATTTTTGCTTTCCAGTTCTGATTAGTCTGAGTAGCCTATTTTGTCTTGAAAATCTAATTGGTCAGTCCAATCAGCTTCCCTCCCTCAATTTCCTTCTTCATAGAAAGTAGCACCTCAAAGAATTCACATTTAACCAAGAATTAACAAAGTGAAAGTGCTTTATACTCTAAAAACCTCCACTGTGGATTTTTCTTAATACGAAGACTGAAATTGTCCTTTGAAATATAGACATTTTCCAGTCTTGCTGGAGTGATAAGGTAATTATGCTTACAAGGGTAGAAGAAACCAGCTTCAATTCTTTCCAGGCCCCGTGGCTTCAGGTGCTTAGGAGAGACTGCACTTGGTTCCAATTTCCCTCCATGAAATCTGCATGAGATTCAAAATGGATTATGCCGTACAGAAGAGAATCAAGACAAGGAAGAAAGTTTTCTCTCTGGGTTCTTGTTCGCAGTCGTGGAATGAAATGTCTGCAAGCAAACAGGCCAGTTCTGACAGCAGCAAGGACTTCGCTGCTCAACCTGAGCTACAGCTGAGATTCTCTCCTGTTGGAGTCTCCAAGGTGCTTTTTCAAAAGGTAAGTGGACTGTTTTTTTCCTCGAGGAAGAAGAACAAAACGTTTCATTTCTCGTCCAAGAAATTTCATCAGTTGTAATGGCGATGGGGGGGTGGGGGCAGAATGAAGGGATAGGTACTGAGACCGGATGGTGGGAGATGGAGGGATGGAAGAATAAACCCCCAAGTGGCCTCAAGAGCTGTCAGGGAGGGTGCCCACAACCCTGGGAGTTCAGGAGGCCACTGGAGAGGGGGTATCCTCCATTCCCTCACCATCCAGTCTCAACTGTCAGCAACGATCCTTCCATCCACCCACCCACCCCCCGAACTGATGAAGCTTTTTGGATGAGAAGCAAAATGTTTTAAAGCACTTTTGAGACAACTATGACCTGGATAACAGAATCTCCACAAACATTCTATTATTGGAATCTGCTCTTTTCACATATCTCCCCAAAAGTATTATTTATTAAAAGCATTATTGATACCAGACATGCTAGAAAAGGATGCAGTATTGCAGAAAACCAGCAACTGCCAACATAAGCCTCAAACAGTGAATGTATAGCCTACCAACAGGGGTGGGATTCTACCACTTTGCACCTATTCTCTAGAACCGGTTGTTAACATTCTAAGCAGTTCGGAGAACCGGTTGTTAGAAGAAATTACTGGCCTAATCCTGTAAGGAAGGCAGGAAGGAAACATTCTGGTGTTGCTGACAGAAACTGCCTCTCCGTTAACCCTTATTACATTCTTGGCAGGACTAGACTTCCTGTCTCAGGAACTTCTCTCTGGAGTTTTTTTTCCCTTTGAATGGAGTGACCATTCAAAGTTACAATGGCACTGAAAAAAGTGACTTATGACCATTTTTCACACTTACGACTGTTGCAGCATCCCCACAGTCATGAGAGGCCAGGTGAGGAGATGCGTGCCTCAATGTGAGTGATATTGAGTTGGCCACGCTCAGCCAATAACATGACCACCAAGCCATGTTCACCCAGTCACATGACCCACCAACCCATGCCCACCAACTAAGCCATGCCCACAGAACCGGTTGTTAAAAAAATTGAATCCCGCACCTGCCTACCAGCCTAGTGGTTTAAATCTTACATCTCTTTTCTCTGTTGGGAACTTCCATGCACCAGTTGCAATTATTTTTCTCCGTGCAAAGAACAGCCGACATCTGAACCTGGCCATTGCCAGAGATACACCTGGGTGTAGACTTCTTCTTCTGACCTCGCTCCTTGTAGCCCTCACACAGGCAGGGTGGATCCCTTGTAGGAAGGCAATGCAAACTGGAGGTCTACAAGTGACAATCCTCAATCTTGTGACTATCCGGTCTACTGCCATGCTACTTCAGAAGCGGAATATCACTCTGCAACCCCTTGCATAACAAATCTAGATTCACATAAAGACGTGCACAGGAGTTATCAAGCTCTTCCTAAAAGTCCATCTCCAGGTTGTGGGAAAGCAAAGCAGAATTATCCCCAGGGGCCCAATCTAGATTGTACTGACCCCGTAAAGTTAAGAGATGTGGGGATTTCAGTAAAGTGCAGAAGGACACATAGAGCCTATAGTTATTTCTGCGTCTTTGTTGTAAGCAAAATTGCTAGAGTGCCCCCAAAGCTTTAATTTGGATGATTTATGAACTTTTTTTCATTCCGCTGAAGACCTCTGTGATTGCTGAGGCTGTGACTGAGAATCAATTACCCCTTTCAAGGGGGAAAGGAGCAGCTAGGGGAAGGCGGGCCATCTTTTCTCTCTAATTGGGTGCTTTTGCCTTGGCCCTCTCAAGTTGATGCCTTCTCTGATGGAAAAGGGGAAATTTCCATTCGGAGGGTGGGGCTTTATGACAAAAGTACAAAATACTTTTCATAAGCAAGGAGCTAATTTCCAAGGCGTGTAAGCAAAGCTGTCTTTTCCAGGCTATATTGCGTGGGGAAGTGACATGGAGGTGGCTGCAGCCTTGTCAGGTCAGACAAAAGCAAAGAGACAAAGAAGAGGAAGGGGGCAGCACCCCAAGGAGGGTTGTTAAAATGGATGAAGGAAAGGACAGGAAGAAAGCTAAGCTAAGGAAAGTGTGTGTGTGTGTGTGTGTGTGTGTGTGTGTGTGTGTGTGTGCAAATGAGCCAAAGGGAAGGAGGGCAGCCTTTCACAGGCCCAGCCCTAGCTTTCTTCCATCAGTATCTTATTGCTTGAGTAGCAAACCGAGGCCAAGAGCAAACAGACTCAGCCTTAATCGCAACAAGATGGGGGAAGGGAGGGGGCTCCCTTAGTCCAGCACAAGGTTGTGTTCCCCCCTAGCCACTGTTGTTCACCCTGTGGGCAATCTTTGGAATTGCAGCTTTTGTTAAATCAGCCAATACGTTTAGCAAGCTGTTCCACTGGTTAATTGTCCTCACTGGTAGGAAGTTTCTTCTTAATTCCAGGTTGCTTCTCTCCTTGATTAGTTCCCATCCATTGTTTCTTGTCTGGACTTCAGATGCTTTCTTGCTTTCTGATTACCCCTTTTCTTGCTTTTGCTGCTAGCTCTGAGTTCAACTTCCAGTAAGTACAAAATAGGTAGATAAATCCAGAAAAAAATGCACTGGATTGCATTTAACGGTCGCTTTCCTCTTTGCTATGTGTTGTTACATGATGGATATTTGCCCCTTAGCTGGATTAGGTGGGGGGCAAATGAATGGATGCATTTTGTTTAATTTGTCTGATTGCTTGCTTGTCACACAATATCATTTTTAAATATGGAGATAACAAAATCAAATTAGTAAATCATGCTCGGGGCATGCAAGGCTCAAGTTTCTGCTCAGCTGCTGTTATCTGGTCACGAGATAGCAGGGAAGGAAAAGTGGGTCATGGACCACAAGCATCATTTGGCAGAATTAAATCTTGTCAAAGAAAAAAAAAGAAACCAGAGCAAGATGGAATTGTAGCTTGCTGTTTGATGTGCCCCCAAATCACGAGAAAGTGGCTGTAATAAGATTCTCTAGTTAAATCAATCACTTGATGCCACTGCCTCGTCAATGCACACCATGCTTGCTTGAGCATTGAGCATCACTGGAGTGGGGAGTTAGACTAGAAGACCTCTAAGATCCCTTCAGCCCTGTGGCACCCCACAAAGGAGCAACCATGGGCTGGACCTCTTGCTCCCCATTGACATTGTTTGGGACCAGTATTGGAGGAAGGAAGTGAACCAGTACAAAACTCTGCTGCCTACTTCCAGCTCCCTAAGTCAGCCCCAGAGGATACTAAGGTCAATGGGGAGAGGATAAGGAGAGCAACGATAGATGCACCAGATCATCCATGAGTGCGACCAATGCCGTTTCAGTCCCATATCTGGACCTGAGAGATGACTGAAAGGGTCCAGATAATTCATTTCCTCCAGGAACCTCTGGCATTGCAGCACCACCACCTTCTCTTTTCACTTTTCCCAAAAATTGGGAGATGGGAGCATGCACAAAAATTGTCCTGAATGGGACTTCCGGTTTGAGCTTCTTCAGCAACAGACCGAAACCTCGTCTCTCCGAGGCTTCGATCTCTGCTCACCGCTGGAGCGCTCCGAGCCAGCTGGTTTCAGGGCTAAGCCACCCCATAGAGGTGGTGAAGAGGGGGGAGACTGCCTGCAGGGTTGAGGAGAGCCGCATCTCTCCTCCCCAGCTGGCTATTACTTCCTTTCCCGAAGGCGGTTGTAGCGGTGGTCAGAAATGGCCACCACAAAGAAGAACTCGACCAGAAAAGAATGTGCAGGAGGAAGATAAGAAGAGAAAGTTTTGGTTGACCAGGTCAAACAGCAAAAGCAACAAATAAGGTACCCTGGAATTGAAACTATTAAAAAACAATAACATTGTTCCCTAAGAAGATTTTTAAGCTGCAAAGGAGAGAGAAAAGGGAAAAGATTTGTTTTTTTTTTCTCCTTTTCCTATACTGACAGCTAAGAGACTTAAGAAAGAAATTGGGAAAAAAACCACTTTGACATCAAAAGGCATTTAATGCTGAAAATAAAAAGTCAAAGGGATAATAAAGATTTCTGGATAATTAAAAGCTTTTGAAAACAGGAAAGGAGAGAAAAAGAATAAAAGGGTAGGATCTGGAAGGGAGGAGACTGCCTGGAATTAAAAAAGAATTTACAGCAAAATCTTAACAAGACTTCCAAAAGATACATTCTAACTGAAATATCGCAACAAAAACCCCAGGAACAGAAAGTCGAAAAAGAAATAAGAAGAAACAATTTGGGACTGTTTGGATTACTTGGTGATTTCTGGATTCTTGGTTATTGTTTTGAATGACGAAAATCAATCGGGTGGCTGTTTAAAATGGCCCCACTTTTAGAAGAACTGAAAATGGAACTTAAAAAGTACAAAGAAGATGCACAAGAAGGGAGAGGTTCTTTTGGCTTCGTATTTCAGTTTTTAGAAATGGAGATTTGGAATTATGAGAAACAACAAGAAATGCCTGCAGAACAAGAAGATTGCGACAAAGAAGAAGCCATCTTTAATGAACAAGTAATCTTAGATGGGGGGGAGGAAAGGAAAGGGGGAAAGAGAATGGAAAGTTTAAGATTGGGAAAAACAACTCCAAAAAAAAAAATAGAGTAAAAAATAAGTATAAAATCAGAAAGCAACAGAAGAGGGAAATGCAGAAGAGAGAATTAGAAGTAGAGAGTCAAGTGGGTAAAAAGGGGAGGGAGAAGATGAGAGGGAAGAAAGAAAGGAAAAGAAGTCATAAAGGACAGAAACAAAATATAGAGAAACAGGGCCTATTTAGAGATAATGGGTGAAAATTTAATGGAAAAAGGGATTCTGCAAAGGTACATAAGATAGTATGGTTATATTAGAAACAGAAATAATTTTAGAAAATATGAAACAATGTATGATTAAAATGTCTGATAAAATAGCTATCGTAATTCAGTGGAATGCTTGTCAATAAATAAATGTAATAAAAGGTATATTTAATGATTTATAAAACATATGTGAAGAGAAATAAGGGAAAAATTAATTATGGAGATTATATGTGTTTTTAAGGAAGTATGATATTTAATTGAAAAGAAGTGTTAAAGATGTTAAGATTTTAATGATCATTAATGATAGAACTGAACTGGAATGGAGTGAGGGTTTATAATTATATATATTTACAATCTTTTTAAAAAAAGAATATAGTGTGTATTATAAGAATGTACCAAGCAGAATTCAATTGGAAGTTATGTATTATGTATTATATTGAAGGTCATAACCTTAAGGTATATATTGAAGTTTAAATAAGAGTTGAATGGATGTAATTAAAAGATATAAAGGTGTCATACTCCAATTAGTAACTACAGGAGAAAATTTGTTTAATGAGAAAAGATAATATGAAATTGAAACAGAACAGACAAAAGTATAAATATAATGATTTGAATTGAGATGAGATAATCAAAATAAAATTGAGAAAATTAAAAGAGGGGAAAAACTATATAGAAAATGTAAAATAGTATAAGATATGGAATAGAATACAAAAAGGAGCATGAAATTGAGTTTTGTGTCTGTATAAAGAAGTTCAACCCGGGACCATGCTATTTTCAAAAAAGATGTTTTACTTGTATTTTGTATGTGTGATAACCCAAATAAAACCTTATTAAAAAAAAATTGTCCTGAATGGTAGGATCCACCATCATGCTGAAAAACAAAACCCAAACCCCACTTGATCACCATCTTCTCTTTGGAGTAACTGATAAAATGGAGCAAACAATAAACAAATATCAGGGAATCACAGAACCAGGGAGGAGAAGGAGACTACAGGCTCATAAACCAAAACTTAGGTAAAGGTAAAGGTTCCCCTCACACATACAGGCTAGTCGTTTCTGGCTCTCGTGTGTGGTGCTGATCTCTGTTACAAAGCCAAAGAGCCAGCGTTGTCCGAAGACGTCTCTGTGGTCATGTGGCTGGCATGACTAAATGCCAAAGGCGCAGGGAACGCTGTTCCCTTCCCATCAAAGGGGCCCCTATTTTTCTACTTGCATTTTTTACATGCTTTTGAACTGCTAGGTTAGCAGAAGCTGGGACAAGGAATGGGAGCTCACTCCGTTACGCAGTGCTAGGGATTCGAACCGCTTCATCCATATCATGAATCCCAGAACCACCCCATTGGGCATCTGCTGAGCCTTCCAGGGAATTCATGCTAACCCAGGAGCAATTTGGCTTTGCTGAGAACTGGAGGGCAGGAGAGGTCCCAAGGTCCACTGCGTACCAGTCTGTCCTTCAGTCATTTGAAGAATGGTTGCAGGAACTGGGTATGGCTTGTCTAGAGAAAAGGAGGACTAAGGGGTCATGAGGACAGTATTCCAATATTTGAGGGGCTGCCCCAAAGAAGAGGGGGGGTGTCAACCTATTTTCCAAAGCACCAGAAGGCAGGACAAGAAACAATGGATGGAAATTACTCAAGGAGAGAGGCAACCTGGAATTAAGGAGAAACTTCCTAACAGTGAGGACAATTCACCAGTGGAACAGAAGTTGCCTCCAGAAGTTGTGGGTGCTCCATCACTGGAGGTTTTTAAGAAGAGATTGGACAGCCATTGAAATGGTGTAGGGTCTCCTGCTTGAGCAGCGAGCTGGAGTAGAAGACCTCCAAGATCCCTCCCAGCTCTATTCTGATTCTGATTCAGCCCAATTTCTGCATCGATTGTGGATCTGCTCCATGAACCAGCAGAAGCTCAAGTCATAGACATCTGGGAGCTGGTCTCCTTCCTGAAATCTGGGGAAATGCAGAAATGTTCCTCTTGGTCTTTGTTTCCCCACACTCTCTTTAGTGATTTCCAGATGCCTCTGAATTCCCAGCTGTTGCCACAACAGAGTTTTTTATTTTATTTTAACCCTTTTTAAAAGAGCATAAACTAGCTTAGAATAATGACTAAAATGGAACAATAAATCATAGAACACCTGACTGAGAGGCTGTGCTGAGAAATGAGAAGGTGAGAATGAAAAGGCTTATGCTATCAAGGAAGCTATGAAAGGGGCCCCAAAGCTGCTAATGTTTTGGGTCCTTCCCACTTTCACTCAGCTCCCTACAGATCAGCATTTGCAGCTCAGTTCACGTCTATGTGTGGAAAGATAAAAAGGCAGATTGGAAAGAATTTGGGCTACAAATGGTGACATTAAGAAGGAGGAAGAGCCTTAAGGGTGCAGAAGCCACACAGATGGTTGAAGCGATGAGGATATTCCATCTGGAGCTTTAGGTCCAAGGATTTCAGATTCCAAATACATTCGGGCATAGGTTCAGGCAGTATATCCTGAAGCTCAGGGAAGATTTCTCAAAGCTTGAGGACCTGTCATTGCCATCACCCTAGGAGGAAGGGGCAAAGTGGACTGGCACAAAATATCCATTCCTGCATGGTAAAGGATGGTGGCAGCATAGGGTCACCCTGGAAGGGTCTACGAAACTTGCCGCAGTCAACTCGCCATGGTCAATTTGCTATGGGAAACTCGGAACAAGAGTTACACTAATATCGAAGAAATAGTGGAATAGAATAATTAAAGAAAGGATGCCAAAGGGGGAGGGGAAATGAAATGTGAATGACAAAAATTTTAAAAAATATTTTAAATTATTCTAAATAATTAAATTGAATTGTTGAATTGTCCTACAGTGAATTGTCCCATGGTTGAGTTGGCTGTGGTGAGTTCTCTCATTCTGCCACGGAAGGAGCATCCAGGAGCATGGCCTGTTTAGGCCCTTCTGTGCTCAGTCAGGAATCAGGCGTGGCCAACATCAGGCCTGGAGTGTGGTAAGAGATGGGCCGCTAGGCTAACATCTGGCATTGGCAGGGCCAGAGGTGTGAAAGGCTCTGACTCTTGTCTCAGGAAGAGGTATTCCATGGCACTTCTCCCACACTTTTTGCAACTATTCTCCTTGAATGTGTTGGGTTTAAATTAAATTAAAATAAAATTTCCAGAGGAAAATGGACATGGAGGAATTCTTGTAAGTGGCTGATTAAGTGTTTGTTTTTGTGACCATTATGAACGAGGCCAGAGTTTCAGGGACTGCATAAAGTACTTCTCCAACAATCTGTAGCGTCTGATCAATTTCCACATAGCAATTAAATCCCAGTTCTGAGAAATCCCTTTCCTTCTTCTTGTGTCTGCAGACCAAGATGAGTCTGCAGCTGGTGGCTAAAGGATGGTAGGAAATGTCCATCAGGAAATAAATGAGCCCAACCATCTTGTAACAGTAAAGCAAACCCTAAAAGGTAAAGGTTTCCCCTGTCCAGTCGTGATGGACTCTAAGGGATGATGCTCACCTCCATTTCTTAGTGAAGGGAGCCAGTGTTGTCCAAAGACGCTTCCATGGTCACGTGGCCAGTATGGCTAAAGCAGCAAGGCACACAGAACTTGGTTACCTTCCCACTGAAGAGGTACCTATTTATCTACTCACATTTGCATGCTTTCCAACAGCCAGGTGGGCAGGAGCTGGGGCAAATAACAGAAGCTCACCCTGATGCACGAAACTTGGGTCTTGGACCCAAGCTGTCAGTTTTCCAGCTGGCAAACCCAACATCTTTAACCCTTGAGCTTCATGCCCCCCCCCAAAAGCAAACTCTACGGATATTATAATATACCCTGTAAAAACACAAGGCTTTCTTACAAGGACAAGAAAATGGGGGGGGAGGGGGGAGGGATTTGAAAAAAATCTGAAGGATGAGGTTTCCATAGCATGTGTGTGCACAGATGTGACAATCTGCCCAGGAAAACATGTCAGAGAGTGCCATAATTTCTGGGTGTGCTTATAATGCCCCTACCTCTCGTCCTGGAACCTTCTCCTCCATGTGCCTTCCTGTGTAGGGAATATGGATCCCCATTATGCCAGAGGGGAATTGCAGCTGCCCCTTTCCCAGAAAAAATAAATAGGTGCACTGCCTGGGCAGCCATGCAGATTTTCCTAGCCAGACCACAGTGGAGTTGTGCCATGCAAAGCAGTTGTGCCACTTGGGAATTGAGTTCAGAAACCCAACGACTGAGCTCAGTTTTTCAGCCTTTTCACCTTGAGAGCAGCAATTTTCTCCTCCAGAGGAAAGTATGACTCAACATTTAGGGCCAAAAGCGTATAATCGCTTCTGAATGTACAACCTCATGATTTTTCCCCCCAGTTGCTGGAGCCTCACATCTCTCGGTTTCTCTCCCTTGAACCTGGCTGGAGATATTTAGATTATTGAAATAATATGACTAGGAAGGAATCTTATTATACCCCAAGATGTTGCTAAAAACCTTTAATTGCCCTCTGACAAATTCTTTCTTTAGCTCTCCGAAGGCGAAATTCGGTTCCTTTCACTCTACTTGCCCCATCCATCCTTCCCACAATTTGGTGGGAAGCCCCTTTTGTTCTGTTCATGCTTGGCGGGGAGGGGGTGACAACCAGAAGTGGTTTTCAGCAGGTTCTGACCAGTTCTGGAGAACAGTAGCAGAAATTTTGAGTAGTTCGAAGAACCAGCCAATCCCACCTCTGACTGGCCGCAGCCCCCATCTCTTCTCTGCCTCCCATCGAGTCCCAGCTGATCGGCTGGGTCATCTTTGGTTGCCCTGCACAGAAGAACGGATCTGGAAAGCAGGTTAGTGGGGTGGGGAGGGAATGGGGGATTTTGCAGTATCCTTCCCCTGCCACACTCACCAAGCCACACCCACAGAACCGGTAGTAAAAAATTTGGAATCCCACCACTGATGATAACCATGTTGGGCATCCTCATTATTCCTGGCCTAGAAAGCTGTAGTTCTCTCAACACATCTCCCACCATGTTAGCTGACCATGTGCTCTCTTTTCTGGTGTGTCACGGCCCGGATGTTCTTTCCACACTCAGGTCTTACCTGCTCCTCCTTGGACCCTGTGCCTGGAAGCTCCAATGTGTGTCAAATGGCAGGGCCTCAGGAAGACCAATAGAAGGATGACTTCCAGCCAAATATCCCTGTGCCTTTGTTTTCTATGGACTTACCTGGACCCATCCAGGCATGTCTAGAGGCCTGGTGCCTTCAGGGGGTATCTGAGAAGTTCTCCATGGCAAAGTCACAGCAACTTCCTCCAAAGGCTCTGTCCCATACCAGGCTCTGTCATATTTTGGGAAGATACTGTACTGCTATTGTGCTTTTGTGCCTTTTTTGCCTGGTTTCTTTCTTTCTTTCTTTCTTTCTTTCTTTCTTTCTTTCTTTCTTTCTTTCTTTCTTTCTTTTCGTTCCTTCTTTCCTTTTTTTCTTTCTTTCTCTCCTTCCTTCCTTCCTTCCTTCCTTCTTTCTTTCTTTCTTTCTTTCTTTCTTTCTTTCTTTCTTTCCTTTCTTTCCTTTCTTTCTTTTGTTCCTTCTTTCCTTTTTTTCTTTCTTTCTTTCTTTCTTTCTTTCTTTCTTTCTTTCTTTCTTTCTTTCTTTCTTTCTTTCCTTCTTCCTTCCTTCCTTCCTTCCTTCCTTCCTTCCTTCCTTCCTTCCTTCCTTCCTTCCTTTCTTTCTTTCTTTCTTTCTTTCTTTCTTTCTTTCTTTCTTTCTTTCTTTCTTTCTTTCTTTCTGGACAGTCTTCTGGGCTTCCTGAACTCTGCTTAAAGGAGAAATTGTCTTTTGACCAGGATGCATCCTGAACCAAGCAAAACGAAGCATCATGTCAGAGAGGCCATCTGACCACATTCTGAGGCTATTGAGCGGATTTGCTGATCTCGCTCTTTCCAAGCAGACTACCAGGAGTGAAATGTGCTTTGCATGGTATTAGCATTTTCTTCTACAGCAAAGTTAATGATTCAAGATGGCAGAAGTCAAGAGTTTATTTTTGCTGATTCCCTGGATGTTCTCCAGCATATTTGGGCCAAGGAGAACATCAGCTTCAGTCTCTAATCTAGGTATACAAACATAGGAAAATTTAATATTGGGCTGATCATGATAAGGCCAAAGAGGATATAGTAGTGTGCAGTCCAGATGGCCCCAAAATCTGGTCTTCAGCCAACAGGCAAGAGAAATCTGGGGTGTCATTTCTCTGAAAACATCACAGAAGCTAAAACCATCTAGAGAGGCTGAATCTCATGTCTAGCCGCTTTGTCTTGGGTTGGAAGGGTGTCCTTCCATCCTTACCAGGTCCCAATGTTTATTTGCTTCCTCAGATGGAAGGATGCCTGCAGTTGAGCGTTCAGATAACTGCTTCTGGAAGGGTGGATGGGACTCTCTTCTTTGTAGTGGTCTCATGTTTTGATATGCTGTCAGGGTTGCCATGTTGCTATTCATGTGTAAATGTCAGTCTGTGCTCCATTCAAAATCCAAGAAAGAAATACTTAGACTCCATAGATTAGAGGAAAGAAATCTTTTACTGAAAATTGAAGTGGTAAAATTCAGGTAAAATTCTGAATCTAAGAAATTAGGTGCGCAGATCACATATACAAAGGGATGGAATTGTTCCCACCCCCCAAAGTTCAAAAGATTCTTCCAATTAAAAGTTCTGGATATGGTCATCTTCAGGTGGTGATGAAGCCTCTGTCCGTTGACCTTGACATATTTTGATAAAGATTTGCAGTTGCGCAGAGAAAGGAAGGCTAAGCAAGGAATAGAAACTTAAGAGCAGGAATTTATACTCCGCCCCCCCACTCCTCATTTATACAACACAAGAATGTAACATCTCCAGCTCTCTTCCCAGACATAACCCCTCCCCCCGTTACTTATGGCAGCCGAAAGATGCAAAGCAGTAGAAAAGATCTTGAAGGCTGACAGTAATGTTTGTAATTCATTTGAACTCATTGGTTGCATATTGTTGTTTCTCTATGTTGCTTTTTATTTTTGTGAGCTGTCCAGAGATGGCTGGAGTCAAGCGGCCTCAAAATTGAATAAAATATAATAAATAAATAAAATCTCATCAAGTTATTTCAAGAAAGACTTCAAAGTACATGATACTCTTCTAGTCCAATTTGAGAAATTGCTATTTGAGCTTCCTTTTCAGTCCAAGCAGACTGGACAATAGAATAACAATGGGCTGAACTCCAGAGACATTCATTTTTCCCGTGTTTACCTCAGACTGGACAAGTACCCAAATGAGCTAAGCAATTTTCTAACTGCTTTTGGCTAATTTCCCAGACAATGCAGAGCTACCGTTCCCCTTAACTATTAGTCCCCATGGTCATGGCTGCTATAATAGGAGACATATGGGAGAATTCACTACAATTAAAAAACAAGTTAATATAATATGTCAACCTTAAAAATACAGCTAGAAGACATGGATTATAATGTAATCTACCAACATTGTGTATGTAAATGCATTCTTTATTATAAAAAGTCAATTTAAACAAGTATTTGAATTTTTATGTAGATGTAAAAAATATGTGGAAGATGAATGCAAGAAGGAGAAGATAAAATGGCTCAGAACTTCTCTGAAATTTTCACAAGGTCATAAAGCCTCTTCTATCTTTACTACGCTCGAGATCAATTTTTTTCACAATGCATTTTGACTGTCTTAACGTGTTCCAAAGTATCCTTTGGGAAACATGAAGTTGCAGGGATTCAAACCTAATTCTACTGTGCAAATTAACACTTAACAGTCAGGGGTTTTAATTGATGGATCACATCAACTTTAATGTGTCTTTTTCAAAGAAAGATCTCAATGTATCCTAATGAGTTTTCTCCACAGCACAAACATGCTCTTGAAGCCTCCTTTTTTTCCTACTGTGACCCCAAGACCTTATCTTCATCTGGAGAGACTCACAGCATCCTTAACAATGATAAAATGTGTTTTCCCTCTTAAGCCGACAGCACCAGAAGAGCAGCCACAAGGTTCACACTTCAGGCCTTATCATGTCAGGTGAGGAGATTGGTGCTTATTAAGGAGCCTTGGTGGCCCAGTGGTTAAAGTGCAGAATTGCCCGCAAACTCTGCCCACAGCCTGGAGTTTGATCCTGATGGGGCTCAAGGCTGACTCATCTTTCCATCCTTCCGAGATCAATTGTTCAGAAAAATAGGCTGACTCTATAAACCACTCAGAAAGGGCTGTAAAGCACTATGGGGCAGTATATAAGTCTAAGTGTTATTGCTATTATTGATTGGCATGCGCATCTCTAGACACATGAACAGATCTCACGCTGGATAGCACTAGCACTAGCCCTTAGACTTATATACTGCTTCACAGTGCTTTACAGCCCTCTCTAAGCACTTTACAGAGCCAGCATATTGTCCCCCAACAACCTGGGTCCTCATTTTAGCAACCTCGGAAGGATGGAAGGCTGAGTCAACCTTGAGCCTGATGGGACTTGAACTGCCAGCAGCCAGCAGAAATAGCCTGCAGTACTGCACTCTAACCAATGCGCCACCACAGCTCTGGATGCCACAGTGGAGCTCTGAGATGATTTTCCAGTGATATTCTTCCCATCTGCACCTTCTGTCACTTTATACTCTTGGCTGGTAATGGTCTCACCAAGCCCGGATGACCCCATGCCTGATGCAATGCCATCCCCATGAGCAGAGTCCTTGGCATTGTGGCTGAAATTCAGTAGAGCCCATGGAGGGAGAGAAGAAACAGGGTGGCATTAAGGTCAAAAAGAAGCCAGGACAAAAACACCGCCAAAAAAAAATAGTCAGCAACCAAAAGGTCTTATGAGGTGAATATTTCCAGTCATACAGGGGTGGGATTCTACCGGTTCTATAGAATCACTTGTTAACTTTCTAAGCAGTTCCGAGAACCTGTAGTTAGAAACAATCTCCTTTTGTTTGTTTTTTCTACCCTTATTACATTCTTGGCAGACAGCCTAGACTTCCTGTCTCTGGAGCTTCTGAGGCTTTCTTAAAGGGGAAGGGTTGTTTTAAGATGTTTACACTGCTGTTGGGAGGAAATACTTCTCTGGACAATCAGCACTTTGAAGAAATACTTGAATAATGAAGCAAAGGTTTTAATGACAAGGAACCAAGATGAGTGACATTCAGCAAGGCTTCTTGGCTAGCTAGAAAGATTGACATTCAAACATGAGTTTACATACTCTTTCTCATTTTTTCGTCTAAAACTGGTTTTTGGTGAAGGTTAATTCTGTGCTTGGTGAAGTTTAAACCTGTGTTTTTGGAGGGGTTAATTTTCCTTATTCAGCTTCAACAAGCAACAGCTACTGTTGTTATTTAATTATTTGTATTGTGTTTGAATTTTTTCCTGCCTCATGGTTTCTTTTTCTATCTGGGGAGGGGGTGTTCCTTCACTGCTTTAATACTATCTGGCACTGTCCTTTTGGGGTATACTTTCAAGAGGCAGGATGCAAGCTTAACACTTTTTTTTTTACTGCCTTTCTGGGCGGCATGTAACCTTTCCTTAAATCTGGATGATTTCCTTAGGATATCTTGTGAGGTGAGTGAGACCAGCTGGTATTTTTAAGTGGTGTAAATGGATCTAAGGATTGCTTTTCCTGGGTGCACTTTTTCTGGAGCACTTAAATGACCTCTCTGCTAAAGAGTTTCACTTTATGAGCAAGAGTTGGCTGCTTGATAGTTATCACTGCATTTTAACTATTTTCATTCCTCAAGGTGCTCTGGCACCCTGCCTGATTTGTAACTCCAGCTTGCAGGTATTTTTAATCTAATGACTGGTATTTAGGGCAGCTTTTTGCAAGCAAAGACATTTTTTGTATTTTTGTACAGGTCATCCTTGACTTACAACAGTTCATTTAGTGACCATTCAAAGTTACAATGGCACTGAAAAAAGTGACTTACGACCATTTTTCATACTTATGACCGTTGCAGCATCCCCACTGTCATGAGAGGCCAGGCGAGGAGAAGCACCCCTTGACATTAGTGATGTCGAGTTGGCCATGCCCACCCAGTCACATGACCACCAAGCCACACCCACCAACTAAGCCACGCCCACAGAACTGGTTGTTAAAAAACCTGAAAACCACCTCTGGAGTAATATCCTCAGATGTTGTGAGCAAGCCACGTTCAAAGCAAACTTCACAAAGCTAGAGAAAATTCAGTTGTGTATAAGCTGAAGAAAAGAGGGAGGGAGGGAGGGAGGAGGAGAGAGTCCACCGGGCTTAAATAGAAAGCATTTTTGTTTACGTCGTTGGCTGCCACTGGCCCCCTCCGCTCTCCCTGGATGTGTTTGACTGAGCTTAGGACAGAGCCCAGGCAAAAGGCAGGTCTTGTTTAGCGGATTCCCCAGAAGATTTCTCCAAACTCCTCCATCGCTTGGAGTGGAAATGGAGAATAACACAAATAGAAAACACACGGAGGCTAACAGTCCAGAAAAAGAGCAGCAGCAGCAGACGAGAATCGGCCTGGCCTTGATTACAGCAAAACCGTTGCAATGGCTGCTGTTTATAATTCTAGCAAAAAAAGAGCAAAAAACAGAAACAAAATCCTCCATCATTTTTATTATCTTTACTTCATGTTTGACTGTAAAGGGATTTTGACATGTAGTTTAGTCCTTGAATCCAAACTCCTTGCAAATTGTCCTAATCAGATTAGTGGGGAATGTCCCCTAGATTTGAAACATAATTGTTTTAATTCCACTGTCCTATGTTGTCAGATATCTTGTTTCCTTTGAAAGAGAATTAAATCTAATATATCCTGATTTCTTTGCAAGAGACGCTTGCTGTACTTGTGGCTGGTTTTACGTTGGCACCTTTCCCACCAGGAGAAGGAGCAGTTGTAAATTTGTCAGCCCCGCATTGCAGTCTACCTAGAAGATATAAACAAAGAGGGAATAAAGCTACCCTGATTCCTGCAGATATTACTTCCATGATGAGGATGAGGATGAGGATGATGAGGATGAGGATGAGGATGATGATGATGATGAGGAGGAGTACTGCTGATAGATGCCCAAGTATTGCTTCCTACTCAGCTAGTTAAGCCATCCTAAGGACATGTATAAGGAAGTCAATCTCTTGGAGAAAAAGCCAGGAGTTTACTAGGAGAGTTCTATTCTTTTTCTTCTACTGAAGAGAAATATCATACCATGCAGGGAATGTTCCTTTTTTCCCCTTCCTTGCAGATGACAAAAATTACACTTGCTTCTCCGAAAAGAGAAAGGTGAACCTGCAGTCTCAACTGCAAGCTGCCCAGAGTCCTTGGCTGGGCTATAAGTCACATAAACAAACAAACCTTGGCGGGTACCAAGGAGTCTCCAGAAGGCAGAAGAAAGCAAAGCAGAAGGAGCAGAGATGGAGGAACACAAAAGCCACTAAGCTTGTCAAGACGAGCTCTTGTTCTTTGCAACTTCCCAAAAGATTCCACAGCCTCCCCACAAAAGATATTTCTAGATCCCTGCATAAAAAGCAGCTCCCCCCCCCTAAGCCTTGGGGGCTGGGGAAGAAGGTTGCACGGGGCTGCGAGGGAACAGAGGCAAGCGCTTCTTTGAAGAGGAGGAAATAATCAGTGGGGATGGCAGAACACCAAGGAGGCTTAATTTTAATTTTCACTTGTTTTATATGTGGGTGCATCTGATGTGGGCTTTGTCCTAGTTGAAGAGTTTGATTATCTTTCAAAACAGCTCTTTCTAGGGGAAAAGTGTTTAGCACCACAAAAACACACAAGTGTTATGCTCAGAAATGGGAGGGAGAAGATCCGAAAGTCTCACTGGTGAATTCATAGTAAGCACCTTTGTTTTGGTTGGAAAAGATGAAAAAAAAAATGCTACGGGAAACTCATCCATTGTTAACTTAGAACTACAGCTTTACAAGTTTGCAGGCCAGCATCAACCAAGGAGACACCATCAAGCTGCTGAATCTCTATCTAGAAATTAATCTTAAGATTCTTACTGGCAAAAGGATGATCAGCAAAGCCCATGAAAGGTTTAGGCAGCCTAAAAGGAGGGAATGGAGGAGATAAACAGTGCCTGCCTCCCTCTCCTCCACTGCAGTATCAGCACCTGAGGAAACTGAGGCATGATCCAGAATCTGAGCCAGTCACATCTCCAGGAGAGGAGAGGAGAGCAAAGAAGTGGACTTACCTGCTTGGACAAAAGCAGTTGGACACTGCACGTTAGTCAAGTGGGGGATCATAAAGGAGACATGGCTGGATAACCTCTTTGAGGAAATTAAAGTGCCTCCTTCCTCTGCCCATTAGGCAGTCTGCACAACTGCTTTGGATGGCCTGACAGGTCTTTCTACTACAGTGATCACTGTTGGATTTTATTCTGCATCAGAATTCAGGTCAAGAAATGTGCCCTGATCTGGATACCCAAGGAAGAAGTTACAGAAGCTTTCAAAGAAGCATGGTATAGGCAGAGGTGTTATTCAGCAGGTTCTGACCGGTTCTGGAGAACCGGTAGAAGAAATTTTGAGTAGTTCAGCCAACCAGCTAATACCACCTCTGACTGGAGATTTTACAGTATCCTTCCCCTGCCACGCCCACCAAGCCTTGCCCACAGAATCGATGGTAAAAAAAATTGAATCCCACCACTGATCTGAAGGCTCCTCCATTTTTAAACTCTCATCCCTAGGTAGCAGCTTCTCTTTCCCTCGTCTCCCAAGGTTATCCACATTTCACCTAGCAATAGCTTCCCTTCAGAGGTGGTATTCAGCCGGTTCTGACCAGTTCTGGAGAAGCGATAGTTCTCTGATAGTTTCCTGAACAGTTCAGAGTGTACGAGGACTTGTTCAACTCTACAGCTCTACGATTCTAGGCTGAAAAAGAACAACTATGTGGATACAGAAGACTGAAAATGAAGGCTGTGTGTTATTGCTTAGCTTTCAGAACAAAAGACTAAGAGATAAAAGTTGGTCTTCTTCAAGAATCTGAAGGATGATTACACAAAAGACCAGAACTTGTTCTTTCTGTTTGCTAAGTGCAAAAGATGGTAACCGTTTGAAGTTACAGGAAGGAAGATTTAACATTACAGAACATATTCGAATGGTTAACAGAGTAGCAGATTTGGAAGGAGGACTTCTAATCCAACACGTTTCCCTGGGAGGTGGTGAGTTCTCTTCCACAGTTTCAGGCAGAGACTAGATAGATAATTGTCTGAGATTGTTCTGCTTATTATTCTCTGGATGGTATAAAGCAGACAGAGTAACTCCGCAAAACATCCACAACAAAGTCTTTTTTATTGGTTCATCAGGTATCCTCATAGCTCACATTTGTGATGAAGTTCTTCTTAATGTCCAATCCTTTGCATATCTGTCTTGTAGTGTAGAAAGATAAAAAGGTCTCAACCCCATGATGATTGAAGCAGCTGCGTGGTATGTGGTTTCAGGCAAGAGTGAGGGAGCCTCTCCCAACCCAACAAGGGTCAAATTAGTGACCAATCAGGATTACAGATGTGGTCACGTGTCATGGACTACATTTCCCAGGATACCTTTAACTACATTTACCATGATGCATTCCCTTAAGGGGACAGCTCACAATTCCTAAGTAACTATCCCAAATCCCATTAACTCTAAACCAGGGGTGTCACCTTGGCACTTTAAGACTTGTGGACTTCAACTCCCAGAATTCCTCAGCCAGCTTTGCTGGCTGAGGAATTCTGGGAGTTGAAGTCCACAAGTCTTAAAGTTGCCAAGGTTGGACACTCCTGCTCTAAACTGTCTGGACAGCACAGAGATGCTTTGACTAGAGGTGGCTGAACGAAACCGCTTCTCACTTCCAGTGGAGCCCTTCCTTCACTCCCTCTCTCCTGCAGCCGTGCTTTATTTGACAAGAGTTAGCTATCTCCTGTGTTTCTGCCTTCCTGAACATTTGGTGGATGTTGTTCTCCTTCTTGTTCAGTCCAGCCCTTTCTCAACCCCTCCCCCCCACACACACACATCATGTAATTGAAAAATCTGAAGCCTTTCTAAAAATCCAGACTTTCACCCAGTCACATATGGTGGTGATACCCGAGTTGCACTGCAGGCCTGCTGGCTTCAATTATGGAACAGAATCAGCTAATCCCAGTTAAAATTACCTGTGTCACCAAAGGATAATTCTAAACCAGGTTATTTCCTTTGTTTTCCACTGTTCTTCAAAATCGTTATTGAACTATTCTTCTCGCCAAGGCTGCAAAGGTTGCAGTTGTGATGCTCCCCCCCTTCCACCCCTCCTCCTGCCCTTCAGCCAAATTCCAAACATATAGCCCCCACCCCCAAGATGCAGTATATGTGGTCCTTTCTACTGATTCATGGTGCACATATGAGACTTTTTAAGAGGAAGAAATAAAACTAGATAGGGATTTTCCACTTGGAGCTTTCACTGTGCAGTAGCTGAAAGAACCAATATCTCAAAGGCGAACAAACATAGATCATTCTCCTTGTTAAGCCAGAGTAAGGCTGGCTATAAACAAACACCAGAGGATATAAATTACAATTGGGAAAGGATTGCTAATGTTATTCCTTAAATTCAAAATTTTTATTAGCCAATTAGTATCTGGAAACTATCCAAAACAAGTCAATGATGCCTAGAGAGCCTCCTTCCGGTCTGGCAAATGCACGTGAGGAGTCGTGTACCTGAGGAAAACTTGTTCCATTGAAATCAAAAGTTCTCTGAGGATCACAGCCTGGTTCTAGTTCTGGGAGAAACATTTGTATTTTCTTATGGTGATGGATTGGAAAATCCACTTCTCAGTTGAGGAAGCCAACCAAAGTTATTAGTCAATCAAAACAAAAAAAATAGAATATCGTCCAAAACTCCCCTAACCTACCAATGAGATAAGTAAGTACTTGGGTTCACTTTGGGAGAAGCTTTGCACCATGCAGGCCATGCGAGTGGCACTTTTGTTTGAAGCCAAGAAGCCACAACACTTTGTTTGAAATTTCCCCTCTTCCCTGACAGAAATGTTTTCTGGGCAAGAACTGCCCATGTGCAGATGCTCTTTCAGGTATTGCTGGAGGAGAAAGTAAATATTCTGTCCTCTCCCATGTGCTCTGCATGTTCTGTCCCAAAGGTGTCTTTTCAAAAGGCAACTGAACTTTCTTTGTTTTTAACAGATTTTTTTAACAGATTAACAGAGTTGGAAGGGACTTTATAGGTCATCTAGTCCAACCACTCACCCAAGCAGGAGACGCTACATCATTTCTGATAGAGGGCAGTCCAGTGTCTCCCTGAAAACCTCCAATGATGAATCTCCCACAATTTCTGAAGGCAACTTCTGTTCCGTGGGTTGATTCTTTCACTGTCAGAAAATTCATCCTTATTTCCAGGTTAAATCTCTCCTTGATCCATTTCCATCCATCTGGCCTTCAGGTGCCTTGGTTGAAGACATTTTGCTTGAAGACATTTCATTTCTCATCCAAAAAGCTTCAGTTCTGGAACTGAAGAAGCTTCTTGGATGAGAAGCAAAATGTTTTCAAGACAGTCCAGTTGCCTTTTAAAAGAGCACCTTTGGGACAATCATGACCTGGATGACTGAGAATCTCCATTAGACATTCTTCATCTTCCGGCACTTCCTAGGCCAGAGTGCTTTCTCTTCTCTTCCTTCACTTGCAACTGTCAGAGGATCTGAGGAGGAGAGCATCCTTTCATGGCATCTTCCAGCCTTTGCTAAAGCTGGAAGTGACTTCCTTCCTGGCATGTTGTGGATTCTACACTCCTTCCAGCTTCAGTGGGTGAGCCAGAGGGATGAGGAGAAGGTGGGAAGCTGAGCCGAGCCGAGCCACGGGGCTCCTTCAGTCACTTTTCGTAATGAGGCTTCACAGAGCAGCTTTGAGGGGAAATTTGATTGGCACTGTCATCACTGTGATGCGCCTGTTTGAAGAGTTGCAACACCCAAATATAAACCCTTCCAGAACACAGCAAAGTTCACCACAAAAGTTATTATGAATCATGCTGTTTCTGTTTGCTTCCTGTGCATTAATCCATTTATGTCATCATTTCTAATTTTTTTTGTAAGTATTCTTGTTTTCCTTTTCTCCAAAGACACATTCTAGCATTCCCAAAGAATTTGGGTTGTTTCCAAGGACTGACTTGGCTTTCTTTAACATTTTCTGTCTATTGCATTGTGTCCAGCTCCATGTGACTAGTGGGTCTGGCATGCTTGGCCATCTAGGAAATCAAATCATTTTCTGAAATAGAGACTGTTGACTGAAACAGATAATGAAACACGATTCCCACGTATATTTGGCTCTTTTGATCTCCTAGTCTCAAATGTCTGCTGAAATGGTTTCCTTGGCTGACTGAGAAGCCAGCATTCTGGGAAATTTTGAGCTGTTCCAGATGCTTTTGAAGTGTTAAGATGGTTAGAAAAGCATAATATTCAAATGGTTTCAGTTCCTAAATATTGTTCTCATTTGTCTGAAACACATCCCACTGATTTTGGAATCTGTTCTGGCTTATGTACTGCTTTTTACTGTCAAGCAAAATCCACTGAAGATGTTTTTTTTGCAAAGCATGCTGGGAAAATCTCTTGGATGTCCAGCTGCTTAAATCCTGCATGAGGAAACCGGACTCTTTGTCCCTCTTGCTGTGCGATGGATGCTTCATCGATTGTTAGAGCCTGCACAGCCTGCAACAGTACACAACATAAATCACTAACATCATTAATAAAGTCAATAAAATAGTCACAATTAAACCCTCCAACCTATTATAACATCTTTAAGTAGAAACAGCATAAAGATAATTAATGATATAAAACTTCAAGAGAGAAAAAGATCAAGGTGAGTGTTTTAAAACAGATTCCAGGGCAAAGAGCTTGGGTGTAAAAGTGTGGCTTTGGTCTCTTTTTAAAGTAAGCTGGGAATATTGCACTCGAATTTCCATGGTGATCAGAAGTCAATGGGGTTGGGGATGATCTCATGATTGGAACAAACACAGCCTTCTGAAGTTTAGCCAAACTTTCTTCTGAAACCACACCCCCCAAGAGGTTCATCCAGGACAAAGGGAATTTCTGAATGGGAACATACGGGTAAGCCACAAGTACCTTGCATTTAATCCGGAAATCTCTAGTCAGTGCAACTTTGCCAAACAAGGCTTGCATGTTCTTGCTAGGAAACATTTCATAGGATTCAACAGTTTAGTAGTAGCATTTTTCTTTCACATTGTTTTCTGAGTTTCTTTCAAGGAAATGTCCCCATTATTGTAAAACCGTTGTCTAAACAGAAATAAAAGGAAGATAGTAGCAAACAGATCAGAACCCTCCAGGGAGCACCAGAGTTGGTAAACCACTTGTAGTTAGAAGAAGACATTCCTCCCCACTGCCCTGATCTGAACCCTTGAGGACAGTGCAGGATGAAAGAGCACTTCACCCCATGGTCTTCCTCCTCCTACAAGAGAAAGAAACCCAGATGTAGGAGAAGGACTGGCCAAGCCGGGGGAGAGGTGAAAAAAGGGACAGAGGGAGAGGAAAAAAGTTGCTTTGTGAGCCATGGTGGCGCAGTGGTCAGAGTGCAGTACTGCAGGGCTACTTCTGCTGGCTGTCGGCTGCCTGCAATTTGGCACTTCGAATCTCACCAGGCTCAAGGTTGACTCAGCCTTCCATCCTTCTGAGATTGGTAGAATGAGGACCCAGATTGTTGGGGGCAAGAGGCTGACTCCTTAAACCGCTTAGAGAGGGCTGCAAAGCATTGTGAAGCAGGATATAAGTCTAAGTGCTAGTGCTATTGCTACTCAGATCTGCAGCAAAAAATCTCAGTCACTGAAATGGGCGGTGATTTCGTTCCAGAGTCAACTGCCCTCTGCCCGGCCTTCCTGGGGGTGGGGAGGCTGTTTGCCCTCCACACCTGATGGTCCCCCAAGGGAACATTATCCCACATTTGGATTTTAGATTAACAGAGTTGGAAGGGACCTTGTAGGCGGTGGCGGATTAAGGCTCACTGGTGCCCTAAGCACTGACAAATCTTGGTGTCCCCCTTCTTTGTATATACTGTACAAACAAAGCCATATTCTCAACTTTGTGGTGCCCCCTTTGGGCCTGGTGCCCTAAGCACGTGCTCCGTCTGCTTAACGGTTAATTCACCACTGCTTGTAGGTCATCTAGTTCAACCCCCCACCCAAACAGGAGACCCTACACCATTTCAGACAAACAGCAGTCCAATCTCTTCTTGAAAGCCTCCAGTGATGAAGCTCCCACGACTTCCGAGGGCAAACTGACTCACCCCAACAGTCTCTCTCCTCCTAATTGTGCCTCTGGTGTCTGCGCCTCCCTGGGTCTCAACAGAGAGAACAAAGAGCCTGGAGATCAATGATGTTCCTTGGTTGTTCTGAAACGGTTTCTCTTCTGCTAAGAGAGGCCTGGCATTTATTGACCTGTTGCTGCATTGTTCCTTATTTTTCAGTCTCACCCAGGAAAGCTACAATCTATGTTCAGTCCTAGAGCCAGCCTGCTTTCTAAGCCAGATAGTTTATTTTAGCTCACTACGAACTCTACACATTGAAGTAAATAACATGCCTTTTATGGCTTCTCAAACACATATTTGCATGCTCCTCATGTGGACAGAAATAATAACCTAACAGACATATACTTTTTTAAAAAAATGTACAGGATAATTGGTCCCAAGCCTGTTTAGGAAATTACCCCATTTTTTTCACTTTAATCTTATATGGGGTTTAATGTCTCATTTTGCAAACCATGGTTAAAAACATGGCTGTTCATTTTATTTTGTTGTTCCTGCTTGCCGTTTCAGCTTTTTATTCACTTTCTCTCGAGAGTTATCATCTCCTGCAAGTTATTATCTCCTGCAAGAAGAGGGGGTCGAATTATTGTCCAAAGCACCAGAGCACAGAACAAGAAACAATGGTTGGAAACTAACCAAAGAGAGAAACAACCTGGAATTAAGTAGAAATTTCCTAACAGTGAGAACAATTAACCAGTGGAACAGCTTGCCTTCAGAAATTGTGGGTGCTCCATCACTGGAGGTTTTTAAGAGGAGACTGGACAGCCGGTTGTCTGAGATAGTATAACTTCTCCTGCTTGAGTAGAGGGCTGGACTAGAAGACTTTCAAGGTCCCTTCCAGCTCTGTTCTATTCTATTTTCCGCTATCTAGTTTTGGTCACCAGGACAAAACACGGAACAAAAGCCTTTGATGATGTCGCATTGTGCATAGACCCTGGACACATTTTGTACATCCCGCCTCTCCACCCCACCCCAAAAAACCCTTGAAGGTACATAGCCACAGTGTAGTTATAAATTGCCAAATTCTTATTGCCGGAAGTATATAATGCAAAGGGATTGTGTAGGTCCTAATAATATATGAAAGCAAGCCTAGTGGTTTGATTCTTGTCACTTGGAGAGCATCCAATTCACAAGATGTAAGAATTCTGCTTTTTTTCCTGCTTCTGCCAAATCATGACCGTTCATCGTTGCTCCCTAAGAAGGTTTCACAGCCTCAACCTCCCAATCCTACATGGCATTGGCTTTAAAAATGTGTTTTCACGCATAAGAGCAGAAATATCTACACTGCACCTTATTAAATGTTGAATGTTCTGTTTCCAGCAAAGAATTTTCCAGAATTTCCCCAAGAATTTAGAGAGACTGAGGACAAACACAGTTGTTCCTTCAAATGTGGGTCAGTCCCACTGCAAATTATCGGCCGTGTGAAGCTTTGAAGAGGGGATTCACTTTGCTACAAACTGTGTGAAGCATCATTCTGAAGCTGCTTCAGGAAGCTGATGGGATGTGTGCACTTCTTTTCTTCCCAATTGTAGAAGGAGAGCTGTGTAAGTCTATCATAACAACAACACAACAAAGATCCTTGTGGTCTATTCACAAGTAATGCTGCCTCTACATAACCAACCTTCTTCCTCTTCTTTCTCTGCCCTCTGCCTCATCCCAGTTTAAATCCCACAGCTGTTCAGCCTCTCCATCTGGTGAGGTGATCTTGCATTCTGTTCAGTCCATAGGAATAACTTAAACTAATCTAGTTAATTTAATGTGGTCACCCACTCCAGAAGAGTCCGGGTTGCTTATAAGATCCATAAAAATGATTAAAACAAATAAACAAAAGCATCCCAGACTAAGAACAAATAGTACAGATAGTGCAAAATGGATTGGGGTGATGTGATGACCCGGGATGTGGCACAAAAGCAACAAAGTCACAAAAGTAGGTAAAGTTCCTTTAATTCCTCTAACTTGGCCCCCAAATATCCAGTTATCATCAGCTGCAGAAAAAAACTCTCCCAAGAACAGTTTCTAAGGGGAAGAAATTCAGTCCGAACCCAAAGTACATATAAATTATAAATAAAAACCAACACAAACCACACTGCACCAATTAACGGACAGGGCAGGATAAGGAATTGCAGACTTCCAAAAGATAACAAAACACACACAGTTGGGAAGATGCCAGAACCCAGGTAGGACTTGACAAACAAAGATAATGCATGCTTTGCTTCCAGCAAGGTGCTGTGCGCAAACGTCCTCTTTATCCTGTTTTCCCAGCTGCAGTTAATGAAGTGAATCAGGGCCTTTTTCTCCCCCATAACCCATGTTGCTCCCTTATCCGTTCCTCCGTGCATGCCCTAGGATGAAGAGGGGGTGGGCCTGGGTCTTCCTCTGAATGCCCAGTTGGACTGTGCCCTTCCCCAGTTTACTCCACAGACACCAGAGCCACTCCCTGTCAGCTGTTCAACCTCCCCCTCAGAATCAGATTCCAACAGGGGCATGACAGGTGATGACCAACTTGACCAACAGATCACCCCTACATTAATCCCAGGGCTAGCAACAGAGCTGGATCTTCGAGCTCTCTAGGACTCAAGGAGAGAAGACACCATTCCTAATTTGGGGGAAGGCTGTTTCAGGGGGTGGAGGCCATGAAAACAAAAGCCCATTTCCAGAAGTGGGATTCAAATTTTTAAACAACCGGTTTTGTGGGCATGGCCAAGTTGGTGGGCGTGGCTTGGTGGTCATGTGACTGGCTGGGTGTGGCCAACTCAATATCACTCACATCAAGGCACGCATCTCCTCGCTTGGCCTCTCATGACTGTGGGGGTGCTGCAACAGTCGTAAGTGTGAAAAATGGTCTTAAGTCACTTTTTTCAGTGCCATTGTAACTTTGAATGGTCACTCCACACAAGCAAAGTACCAACAAAGGAGGGGAAAAAACTCCAGAGACGTTCCTGAGACAGGAAGTCTAGTCCTGCCAAGAACGTAATAAGGGTTAACGGAGAGGCAGTTTCTGTAAGCAACACCAGAATGTTTCCTTCCTGCCTTCCTTACAGGATTAGGCCAGTAATTTTTTCTAACAACTGGTTCTCCGAACTGCTTAGAATGTTAACAGCCGGTTCTAGCTAATAGGTGCGAACTGGTAGAATCCCACCCCTCCCCGTTTCCTCCATCTCATAAGCTGGCAACATTTAATAGAAGGGGCTGCAGGGAGCCTCCATCTGCCAAAGCACATTGGGCAGCCAGACAGGCAGTCGGAGACAAGGAACCAGGCCCTGTGCCATGAAGGCTTCATGGGTCACTACTAGCCCCTTGAATGTTACCCAGAAGCCTATTGGCAACTAATGCAGTTTGTGTGAAGATTGATGGGCTTACATGAACTGTCCATCATCACTCGTGCTGTCGCATTTTAACCCAGCTGTTGCTTCTAGAAGGTCTCCTAGGGCAGACCCAGGTACAGTGCACTATAGTAATTGAGTTGTGAGAGGACCAGGATTTGAACAACCATCAGAAGGGCCTCCCAGTCAAGGAAAGGGCACAAGTGGCCCAGAAGATGAAGCTGTGCAAAGCTCCCACTGGCTACAGCTGCCACTCACTCTATATTTTCAACTATGTTTACTTACTTATTTTATGATACATCTTTTAGTGAGAAAGTCAAGGCAATGCACCCAGATTCTGCCCTAATTTTATCCCCAGGCAGCAGTGAAATTCATCTTGTGAGGAATGATGCTCCTCAGATAAGATTCCTCTGAAGAAACAATCCTTGGGCACCAAATAGAAATCCACTGTGCTCAAAAAGATCATCGTTAAAACATCTCAGATTTTATATTTAGTTTGAGTCTCACAGCAATTTAATGTACTGTGGGTGGTTTTTTCAAAGGGGCTTTTTCTGATCAAAATTTAATAAAACTGAGAGTGATTTGCATTTAACATGCTCTGGTGTATTAATTTTTGTCAACTAAAAACATCACACAACTTGCAGACACATTTGAATTAATGGCGATGCTCTTCACTAACTTGGAAAATTGGATTAGTTGTCTTACTTTTATAATAAATGCCAAGAAGATGCAGTGGTTGCATCTTCACAAAAAGAGCAGTAAAGTGTTAATGTAAGCAAATCTTTACTGACAGATCAGTGGGGGAATTGGCCCCACTGGTGAACCTTCTGAGACCAGCTGAAGGAGAAGGCCTGAATCCTTGGTGGACCTCCAGAAGATGGTATACTTGAAAACCAGCTGCAGAAGCGTCAGTTAGGTCCAAATTGTGGGGGCGACCTCTTCAACACTTCCTGTGGCCCCAGAGCTTCCTCCAGCTGAAACTAGAGGAAAGAACTCCTGCCATTTTGAGGCTGGACACCTAAAATTTTGTCTTGCAAGCCCGACTAAATTCAGCAAAGTTCCAAAATCTCTGAACTCTTTCCCTCCCTTCTGCTTTTTCTTCTGCTCCCTCTCTTCTTCTTTAAACATTTCAGAAATGTCAGCATATCCTTCCTTAATCTATTTGTTTTCTTCTACTATAAACATCTCCTATTCATTCAAGCTTTCCTTGTGGGATTTGTCATGTAGGGATTTAAGATGGCACTGTACAAAAAATGTCTTTACAATCTAGGATACAGTTTCCCATTACTTATGCTGCAGGGTGTTAAGAGTTTTTTGGAGAGAAAGGGAGTCATTTCCTGGAGTGATGGCCAGACCAGATTTACTTCTTGATTTCCTGGCCTCAGCAGAGTTTATCTCTGGGCAAAAGAAAGGCCACTGCAGCACAACGAGGTTCAACAGTCAATACCCTCCAGAACTGCATCAATCTTGACTCCAACACAACTGGCCTCTGCATGGAAACTGGGCAGATTTTTGAAAAGCCAAAGGGTTCCTCCACTTTAGCAGCTTCCTGGACCCACAAAACAGGAAGCCTCCCTTGCCCTGTTGCCCCTAAGGTATCTCTGCTCCCCTCAGCAAGGGGACAAGACAGGGAGCCACCTGGGCAGATTTGATACCCCAGTTGAGGAGAGTAACTGGGGGCTGGCAGAAGAAACAACCATCCAAAGTTGTTACGCTGCTGAATGTGTGGGCTGGGGCCAAGCCAAGAGCTGAGTTTTGACACAACTAGGCCCTTGGGCTTAGCCACCTGTCTAAACCTGATCTGCAAGGCTGGTAAGGGTTGTCTGCTTCTCTTACCTTACCACAAAGTAGGTGTCATCCATCCTGCAAAAAGTCTGTGTATCCCCCCTCCCTCTCCCTATATACATTGCAACACAAAGTAGTCAGTAGGAACTAAGTAAATCCAAGCCCAACTGCCAACACCACAACTGCCACCCAAATGTTGCAAATGGTGCACACAGGAAAGTTTCATCATTAGAAGCTATCCTATCAAACCAGAAAAACAAGTTAATTGGCTAAAGCATGAGAACAAGGCTACACCTTATAGAGATGTCCAGAAAGTATACTTAGCCACCATGGAGCTCTTCATTCCCCTCCCTTTTTTTATAACCCTGTACCCTGTTTGGGCGACTGGAAGGAGCTGAGTGCTTACTGGCTAGATGCCCTTCCTGATGCTACTTGGAGTTCACAGCAATTTTTTTTTAAAAATTTTGCACCCTAGGAGAGAAATATCTGTCACTACCTAGAATTTATCTTTCAAACTTCTGAGTGGGAGGTGAGCATCTTCACACTAGGCCACCTGAGGGAGAGAAATTCTATGTTGAGGGCTTGAAAGCCCACAAAAATACCATTACCCCACCATCACCCTGCTTGCTTGGTTAGAACCTAAAAGCACAATGGCAATTTAGGGGCAGGACTCCAGAAGCAGTGAACTGAGGTTGGGAAAAGCCATGGATTGTTCCCACACATTTGGTTGTTATTGAATAGTTCCTAAGAAACTGGAATAAAGCAGAAGAACATCTATTTCATGAGATTCCTGTATGTGTAGAAACAGGCAGAAACATTGTCTACAGAGATTCTCAGTCATCCAGGTCATAGTTGTCCCAAAGATGCTTTTCAAAAGGCAACTGGACTTTCTTGGTTTTTTCTCTTGAAAACTTGGCTTCTCATCCAAGAAACTTCTTCAGTTCTGACTTGAATGGTGGGGAATGGAAGGATTTATATTCTTTGCAATCATCTGATCATTGGCACTTTGAAGGTCAGTCATTGGCTCTCTGAGAGTCATTGAAGCCACACGGGGGTTTATCTGTGTCCTCGGGGTCACCGGAATCAGAGTGCAAGTGGCTGTGGAACCTTCTTGGAACTGCTGAAAGGAGCTTTCAAGATTGCAAGACGAAGGCCAAACTAAAACACAAGTAGTTTTAGAGTAACCACATTGCTTTAAAAAAGTGAAGTACTCCTCTGGTCTAGCTTGTCTCATTTAAGTACATAGATACACTTGTATTGTGTCTTGACAAAAATAAGTGACTTGCCATTACCTTCATTTCAGCCTCTCAACACAGGTTTGAAATTCCTTGGTGGTCTCCTTCCCAGGGATCTACTAATGGGACCCAAGTCTGTCCAGCTTTTTTCACTGGCGGCCAAGGTCAGTTAGAAGCTGATACCGACCTGCAGTTGCATATTCTGGTTGGGCTTCTGGTTGTCCCTTTGGCCATGGATTTTGCCCTAAGGCTCAGTAAAGAGGCAGGGGAGGATTTCAGGCCAGAGATTCAAGCTTCTCAGGGATGGAAGGATTGATACACACTTGGACTCTTTCCCCATCCAGGAAAGCCCCTGCCTTGCAGGTGTGTCTGATGGGCCCATGCAATTTGGAAGTCAAGGTGGGCCCTTCTTCACCCAGGATGTTGACTCTGGCCCTTGACCAGCCTGGTGCAGAAAAGGAGGCTGCTTTTAGTTGCTCTAGATCCTGAGTTTGCTCTCTGGAATGAGTGATGAATCCAAGCGAGACATAAATAGGAAGAAAAGGAAGGGAGAAGCCGGGCTGGAAACCAGCTGCTCAGCTGCAAAAACTCCCCTTTGCCAGGGGAGTCCGGAAATTGAAGCATGAAGAAACCCAGAGGGCTGCTGCTCTTCTCTTCTCTCCCTCTCTCCCCCCTCCTCTCCTTTTCTGGGGATCTGTTAGAAGAGCCCCCTTCCTCCCCCAACTCTCTGGCAAGAAGGTCTTTCCCCCTCTTCTGTGGAGGAAAAGCTGGGAGCAGTTGAGTCAGCAGCAGCTTGTTGAGGGATGGGGGAGCCACTTGGGCCTGGGAAAGGGGGGGAGCAAGGGCTGAGCTGAAAGGGCTGGAAGAAGGGGAAGCTCCCCCCCCTCCCAAGGGTCACCAGCAGGCTATAGGAGTTGCTGAAAACCCACCAAAGGAGTGCTAATAAATCATGACAACCCCCCTGCTTCTCCTATACTTGGAAAGTAGAAGAGGTTCCCAGGTGAGCCAAGCCCCTTCTAGTCTTGCGGGGGGGGGGGGCAGGGGGCAACCCAGAGAGGAGTTGGGATGGTATTGGTGCAGCATCTCATGTTTCATGCTCCTGGGATCTGAGGCTAAGTCTCAAAACACAACGTCTGGCCCAATTCTTACCCCTGCTCCAGAAAACACACACACACAGACACACACACACACATTGGATAGCATAACTAGCTAGTGGTACCTGAACACACTTTTAAGTGGATCATAAGTTTCCTAACAGACAGGAAGCAGCAGGTGAAGCATGGTGGAATCACATCCGATACCTGTACAATCAGCACAGGGGCCCCCCAAGGCTGTGTGCTTTCTCCACTTCTCTTCTCCCTATTGAGATGCAATGACTGCATCTCAAATCATCCATCTGTTAAAATACTGAAGTTTGCAGAGGACACAACAGTGATTGGTCTCATTTGAGACAATGACGAATCCGCATACAGACAGGAGGTTGTACAACTTGCCTCATGGTGTAACTAGAACAATCTGGAACTGAACACACTCAAAACCATAGAAATGGTGGTTGACTTTAGGAGAAATCCTCCCATACTACCACTTCTTACAATACTAGATAACACAATGTCAACAGGAGAGACCTTCAAATTTCTAGCTTCTACTATATCACATGACCTAAAATGGACACCTAACATCAAAAATGTCATCGAAAAAGCACAACAAAGAATGTTTTTCTGCGCCAACCCAGAAAGCTCAAACTGCCCAAGGAGCTGCTGTTCTACAGAGGAATTATTGAGTCTGTCATCTGCACCTCTATCACTGTCTGGTTTGGCTCTGCAACCCAACAAGACAGACACAGACTTCAGAGGGGAATTAGGACTGCAGAAAAAACAATTACTACCCACCTGCCTTCAATTGAGGACCTGTATACTGCACGAGTCAAAAAGAGGGCTGTGAAAATATTTACAGACCCCTCACATCCCAGACATATAAACTGGTTCAACTCCTACCCTCAAAACGACACTATAGAACATTGCACACCAGAACAACTAGACACAAGAACAGTTTTTTTCCCAAAAGCCATCACTCCGCTAAACAAATAATTCCCTCAACCCTGTTCAATTATTACAAAGTCTGTACTACTATTACTATTAATCTTGTCATCACTCCTTATCACCCATCCCCTCCCACTTGTGACTGTATGGCTGTAACTTTGGTGCTTGTATCCTTACGATTTATATTGGCTGTTTCCTAGTATGATTTGATTGCTTATTTGTACCCTATGACTATTGTTAAGTGTTGTACCTGATGATTCTTGACTCTCAACAAATGTATCTTTTCTTTTAAGTATACAGAGAGCATTTGCACCAAGACAAATTCCTTGTGTGTCCAATCACACTTGGCCAATAAAAGAATTATTCTATTCTATTCTATTCTATTCTATTCTATTCTATTCTATTCTATTCTATTCTATTCTATTCTATTCTAACTCTCGGTTCATTCTACTCCACAAGAAAGTTGTGGACTGTGTTCTAAAAGGTTAAAGATCACATGAAGTGTTAATATAGGTGGTATTCAGCAGGTTCTGACCAATTCTGGAGAATCGGTAGTGGGAATTTTGAGAGGTTTGGAGAACCGGCAAATACCACCTCTGAGTGGAGATTTTACAGTATCCTTCATCTGCCACACCTACCAAGCCACGCCCACAGAACCAGTAGTGAAAAAAAATTGAATCCCACCACTGAATGTTAATACCACTTTATAATGCCTTGGTAAGGCCACACTTGGAATACTGCATCCAATTTTGGTTGCCACAATATAAAAAAGGTGTTGAGACTCTAGAAAGAGTGCAGAGAAGAGCAACAAAGATGGCTAGGGGGCTGGAAGCTAAAACATATAAAGAACAGTTGCAGGAATTGAGTGTGTCTAGTTTAATGAAAAGAAAGACTAGGGGTGACATGGTAGCAGTCTTCCAATATTTGAGGGGCTGCCACAAAAAGTCAATTTATTCTCCAAAGCACCTGAAGGCAGGATAAGCAGCAACAGATGGCAACTAATCAAGGAGTGAAGCAACTTCCTTCCTTCCTTCCCTCCCTCCCACTCCCAGAGTGCTTTGCTGCACGCTGTTCTTCTTCATGCTGGCTGAGCCCTCCTTCCCCTCCTTCCTGCACAAAGACTGACATTAATTTTTTGCCAACATAAACCTGTCTGCCCTTCAGGATTTTAATTCCATGAAAGTATAAACACCTGGTAATCTTTGTGTCTCTGTCTATCTCTTCCTATCTTGCTTTGCAGGCCTCCTGCCTTCCCTTGCTCAGTCTCAGGTTGTCTAATGTAGCATATCCTGGTTGTGAAATTTTATTTATTTATTGATTGAATTTTTATGAAATAAAGAGAGGCCAGATCTCAGCTGGGAAGCCAGCCTGGCAACTGTTTCAAACCCCAAGTGGCTGGACCTCTGGAAGAAACAGCCCTCAAGGCAGAACCTCCTTACCTCTGCATCCTCAAGAAGGGAGGAGATGCGCAGCACTCACAAACCTAATTTTGCTACTAGGGAAAGGAAACTCCATGACTGGATTTCAGAATCTCCCAAGAGAAGGCAGTTTTCACCAGAAAACTATGGCAAGAGAGGACTTTTACCGAAGGTATTTGAGAGTCGCAACCAGGGGTGGGATTCTACCAGTTCTCACCTATTCGCTAGAACCGGCTGTTAACGTTCTAAGCAGGTCGGAGAACCGGTTGTTAGAAGAAACTACTGGCCTAATCCTGTAAGGAAGGCAGGAAGGAAACATTCTGGTGTTGCTTACAGAAACTGCCTCTCCGTTAACCCTTATTACATTCTTGGCAGGGCTAGACTTCCTGTCTCAGGAACTTCTCTGGAGTTTTTTTCCCCCTGCTTTGCTGGTACTTTGCTTGTGTGGAGTGACCATTCAAAGTTACAGTGGCACTGAAAAAAATGACTTATGACCATTTTTCACACTTACGACTGTTTCAGCATCCCCACAGTCATGAGAGGCCAGGTGAGGAGATGCGTGCCTCGATGTGAGTGATGTTGAGTTGGCCACGCCCAGCCAATAACATGACCATGAAGCCATGCCCACCAACTTGGCCACGCCCACAGAACCGATTGTTAAAAAATTTGAATCCCACCCCTGGTCGCAACTCATCTCTTACTGCAACACCACACCACACAGTTTCCTTGCAGCACACGGTAAAGATTCCATCCTCTGAAATCCATTATTATAATTATAATTCATTTCTTCAATTCGAGGAAAAGCCAGATCCATTATTTGTAAAGAAGAACTTTCAGATGATTCAAAGATAAAACGGAAGCCCCAGTTTTTTCCTTGCCAGAGTTTTCCTTTTCTCGGTGTGGCTGATCAGGTCCATGGAGCAACTGCAGAAGGCTTCAAGCAACCTCTCCTGCCTGAATAAGCTGTCAAAAAAGAAGGCAGGATGAGAAGAGGGTTCTCCTTCTGCTTCAGAATAACTCAGAATGTTTCGCTATGAAGTGGCATCATACAACATTTGCTGAGAACTAATTAGCTTCTAATCAAAGTGAAAACCACGTTTTATTTTTATTGGGTGTTTGCATCTTAATTTTAACGTGGGCCTTTTTTTGCTAACTTTATGGCTGCATATAAATGCATGAAGTGTGTTGCATCCTGGTTTCATTGTCGTAATTGATTTAATATCAACCTTTTGAAATGAAGCCGCCCTTAGATATCACGGGACTGTTAATTTGGGTAGCATTTTTTTCATGTTGGCTTTGTCTCTTGCTAATTTGCTGAGTGTCGATTAACCACATGGAACGTCGTGGAGTGATGTGATAAAGACCAGCTGCTTCCCAGGCCTGTTTCCCTCCCTGCTGCCTCAAAGAATTAAAACATTACCCAGCATTGAGGCTCCTCAAAAGTTACTCACATTTGCAGGATAGATATTTGCATTGTATAATTAAGGAGTGGTTTGTTGTTTTTTTTTTTGTTCAGAATGATTGATAAGCTTCTTAAGTCAGACTCAAGCTCATCTCGCCATTTGCTCCAGAGGGATATGATCAGAGGAGCCCAGGCAACGGAGGAGAACTCATGTAATTCATCACGATTCAGGTTCCTGGTTACACTCCAAATTCCAAATTCCTTTTTGGATTCTGCTTGACTGAAATTTAAACATGCATATTCATGTTTTGATGTCAGTGATAAGGGCACACTGTCATTATAAAAGGAAACATCCAAAATCACACACACAAAAACACACAATAGATACAAACTCAAAGTTAACCGCACCAAACTTGATTGCAGGAAATACGACTTCAGCAACAGAGTGGTCAATGTCTGGAATACTCTACCTGACTCTGTGGTTTCTTCCCCAAACCCCAAAAACTTTAACCTTAGACTGTCTACTATTGACCTCACCCCTTTCCTAAGAGGCCTGTAGGGGGGCATGCATAAGCGCACCAACGTGCCTACCGTCCCTGTCCTATTGTTTCTCTTATTCTTCTTTTATTTTTCTTATATGTACCCATTTCATGTATTCACAACTATGTATACACTTATACTTATTATCTTGTAAACAATTGGCAAATCAAATAAATAAATAAATAAATAAAAATTGTGCTGTTCTGCTGGACTTCCTCTCTTCCTTACCCAAGTTCCTCTCTGCTGCCTCGGTGTGGTGGTGGGAGGCTGAAAACTGGGTGTTTGTGCCAGAAGCGTGTATTCTCTCACCAGGGACACCCAAGGCCAGAAGGTCATCATGGCAGCCCAGCTAGATTAAAACCTTCGGGACAACCAGTTGCTGTTGCTGCCATCCAGGAAAAGCAAATCTGAAGCTGCAAAGACAGAATTACGGTGGGATTGTTTTTTGTTTTTTGTTTTAGAAAAACTTTGTTAGCGATTAAAAACCAAAAACACTATGTACAGTACATCTTAACGTTGTAGACAAAATCTATATATACAAATAAATAAACATATAAAACATACGTTTCTAATCAACTAAGACGGTGTGCTTTTTTCTTGGTAATGATTTTACTACTATTCATTCCTTATTTGGTAAACATTCTTAATTTATCTACTCCATTCGTCAAATACATATCTTTTAAATTCCTGGTTTTTTCTCTTTAATCCACTTATACCATTTATCCCAAACTGTAATATATCTTGAGTCTTCCTTATTCCTAAGTTTTTGTGTGAGTAGGTCCATTTCAGCACGGTCAAGTATTTTCTGAGTAATCAAATTATTTATTGGCATTTGTTCACCCTTCCAACATTGTGCCAACGCAACTCTTGCCGCTGTGATTATATGGAGAATTAAATATTTTATTTCATTTTCATAGTCCCCTTTTAACATTCCAAACAAAAAAATTTCAGGTTTGAATTCTAATTGAATACTTGTAATTTCTTTTATCCGCAGTCTAATTTTTTTCCAATATTTTTTTTACTTTTTGGGCAGGGGAACATGGATTGTATGAAGCACAAACATGGGAAAGCAAAACAGTGAAAGACAGAGGAGGGTTGGACTAGAAGGCCTCCAAGGTTCCCTCCAGCATTATGAGCCTGTGATTTTATGAAATTAAGCAAATACAAATGGACTTCTTAGGCATCAATGAATTGAAACAGAGGGGGATTGGACACTCAATTAGAAATTCACAGGGCTTATTATTCAAGACATGAAAAATAAAGATGGAGCAGTGTTGCCTTTACAGTTAAGAAGGGTATAGCAAGAATTGTATTTGGCCATAGTGCAATCAGTGATGAAATAATATTGATTAGACGTAGAATACAGAATAGAATATAGATAGACTAATAGAAGTGGAAGGTCCAACCCCGTCAAGCAGGAGAGCCTATACCATTTTCAGACACATGGTTGTCCAGCTTCTTCATGAAAACCTCCAGTGATGGACCATTCACAACTTCTGGAGGAAAGTTGTTCCAGTGATTAATTGTTCTCACCATTAGGAAATTTCTCCTTGGTTCTAGGTTGCTTCTCTCTTTGATTAGTTTCCATCCATTTTTGGGGGGGGGAGGGGGTGTCTTGCTTATGGTATTTTGGAAAATAAGTTCACACCCCTTCCACCTCTTCTTTGTGGCAATCCCTGAAATATTGGAAGATGCTATCATATCATCCCTAATCTTTCTTTTAATTAAACTAGACATATCTAATTCCTGCAACCATTCTTCATATATTTTAGCCTCCAGCTCCCTAATCATTCTTGTTGCTCTTCTCTGCACTCTTTCCAGTGTCTCAGCATCTTCTTGATATTGTGGTGACCAAAACTGGATGCAGTATGCCAGGTGTGGTCTTTGTGAAATTTTTAAATTTTGTGAACAATCCTTTAATATGGCTATCATCCAAATATATGCTCCAATCATCAGAAGAAGAGGTGGTTGGTGAATTTCATGATTAAATTCATCCTGAAAACAACAGAATATGAAAGCAAGATGTGTTTCTTGTGATTAGAGGCTTGAATGAAAAAGTTGGAAAGAGGAAAGAGGAAGATATAGCTGGATTGTATGGCTTAGGAAACCAAAATGAAGCAGGAGACCAACTTATTAATTTTTGGAACAATGCTTTTTTCATTGCTAACATGGTTTTCAAACCAAAAGTATATAAAGGGCAACACCAGAAGGAATGTAAAGAAGTCAAATCGACTGTCTTATTGGTATACCATACAGAATAACAGAGTTGGAAGGGACCTTGTAGGTCATCTAGTCCAACCCCCACCCAAGCAGAAGACCCTACACCATTTCTGACAGACAGCAATCCAGTCTCTTCTTCCATTTCTGACAGACAGCAATCCAGACCTTTTCGGTTCATACTTGTTGAAACACAGTTTAGAAGCAGGACCTGCTGTGAACTGTAGTTTTCCAGAGTACATTACTCAGACAAAATGTGTATAGAAAGCTGACTGTGAAGAAAATGAGTACTGTAAGGAAAAGTACACATAAAGCAGCATAATATTAAGAAAATTGCATATAAAGATGCTACATTAGGACAGATGCATGCAAATAAGTTGAGAAAATGGAATAGAATAGAGCTGGAAGCTACCTTGGGGGTCTTCTAGTCCAACTCACTGCAGGAGACCCTATAAACAAATGGCAGTCCAATTGTCAGGGCTCCAACATATCCACCTATCTGTTTAGTTGACACCAATCTCTTCTGGAACGTCTCAAGTGATGAAGGTTCCACAACTTCAGAAGGCAGAAACTGTCCCACTGTCCTCAATATTAGGATGTTTCTCCTTAATTCCAGGTCGCTTCCCTCCTTGATTAGTTTCCATGCATTGTTTCTTGTCTTGCTTTCTGGGGCTTTGGAAAATAAGTTGACCCACTCTAGAAAAATAGAAAACTTGTGGAAAGCGTGGAATTAATAAATCTAAAATTGTCTCTCTTTAGACTGATAAAATAAAGAATATTTTGGGGCAGAATGGGGATTTCAAATGATCTTGGAAATGCTTTCTTTTCAAATGTGATCTCTTGCTGCGCATTGCCAGATTCTCCTGGGTCTTGAGGGGAATAAGTGATAGAGACACCAAGAAGCCTGCTGCCTTCTAGAGTTTAACACTCTTATTTCTCATGGGGGACAGGACCAAAAGTCCCAATATCCATATTCTTGGTTGTCTGAGAAACCTTGATGACATCTCACCCAAATGGCAAATATTTCAAAGAATCACTGAGCAATATCTCTATTATTAGCATTAGCACCAAAATGATGTTCCTTGGAAATTTATTCTCCACAATAACAATGATTGGCTGGACAGACAATCAAATGATATATTTTTGATTTACAGACTGATGTTCCAGTTTTCCAAAGAACTCCATAAACGTTTCTCAGGAAGCATCAGTAGATGCTTCAGTGAGATTGACTTGAAAATTGGCACAGATGTTGTCAGGCCTCTGTGAATGAAACATTATGGAGGAGAAAGCTGCAGAACCTCCTCCTCACCAAGAGGAAGTTGCCTCACTGTGCTATAGACGTGGTCCTTGACTTACAATAGTTCACTTAGTGACCGTTCAAAGTTACAACGGCACTGAAAAAAGTGACTTATGAGCATTTTTTTACACTTATGCCCATTGCAGCATCCCTATGGTCATGTAATCAAAATTCAAATGCTTGGCAACTGACTCATATTTATGCTGATTGCAGTGCCCCTTTTGCAAACTTCTGACAAGCAAAGTCAACGGGGAAGCCAGATTCACAACCAGGTTACTAACTTAACAACTATTCACTTAACCAACATTGCAAGAAAAGTCGCAAAATTGGGCCAAACTCACTTAACAATTGTCTCAGCAACACAAATTTTGGGCTCAATTGTGGTCGTTAGTCTACCTGTATCTTCCCTCTGCCCCAGACCTAATCCATGATAGGTCCAGGGGATCCACATCCTTGCCTACATTTATTTATGCAGTACCACGTTGTTACTTATGGGCCACAATGCCACTCATCTTCTAAGGACTGTCTGTAACATAAATTAGGATTGGATAAACCAGCAGTCTGGGTGGATGTAGGAAATTATGGTCCTTGTTCTCAGATGATCCAAGGGGAACTTTTCAATTTCGCAGATCCTGATGATTCTCCGGGAAAGTGGTTTGCAGCACCGTTAATTAAGTGAACAGTAGAGCCGTGCCATTCTAAATTCACAGAAACTGGAGTTAATGTCCCAAGAACAATTCCCTCCTTAATATAATTTTCAGACTCACAGCAGACTTCATCTGTTCCTGCTGGAGTCTGCCCAGAGGTTTCAGGGTTGAACCTATGATTAATGTTGCAGAGGATTCATTAAGTCAAGGCCCCCAATTACAGTTAACTCTAATTCCAATGAAAGAAAGGCATCACTTAGCACTTCTTCGTGGTCTAGATATAAAAATAATTGGTTCTACGTTTCATAAAATGTAAAATAATTATTGTAAAAAACTCGAGAAACCTGGCTTCCCATAAAGTTACCTAACAAAAACGTGATGAGGAACATTTCAATGGGCAAAGAGCAGTAGGAAATGTTTCTCATGTGGGGAAAGTAATCAGAGGGATGGGGCATCTCGACTTCCTCTCATACCATGATCATAATCATATGGTTACTTTCATACCATCCTTCTTTGTGGCCTGATGTCAGACTCCAAAAGCCAAGAAAGACACCATGGAGTTCTTCTTTTTCATTGTTCCCCACTCATAGGCAGAAATCATTCCAAATTAAAGCAACTACTTGCATCATTAAAGGTGCACTCTGAGAACTTCTAAGAGGAGCCATCTGGACCTTCTTCCTCCCAACCAAACGAAACTGTTTCTTGGTCCTCTGGAAAGCATCCCCTCCCTCCAAGTTTGGAGACCTCTGGTTTTGAGTGTCAACCAGATGTAAATGCCTCACAAAGCCATGTTTCTCTGTCTTGCGTGCTGCCTCCATGTACTTTTGTACCATGTACAGTGTTTAGAGGAGCTGCTGTGTGGCCTTGGTGCTGGCCATTGATTTCATCTGGGCTGCTCTGGTTCAGGTGAGAAGGGCCCCAGCAGAGCTCTCCATGGAACTGCAAAGAGAGAAATATTGGAATAGACAAGAAGACTGAAACAAACATGCTTCACAGAGTCCCATTTCCTTTCCCCCAGGGGAATTATGCCCCTCGGGGAACTGGTCTGATCCCAAGGAAGCCTTGATAGAAGGAGAGGCAAAAGAGCAGCCTTCTTCTCATGCAAAGCAGCCCAGATGGTCTGAGGCATCCTTGAGGGCTAAACCTCAGGGATATCTGGCCATCTGGCAGGATGGATCTTCCACCCACAGGGAGGATGTGCTGGACTTCCAGCTACTGACTTGGAATGTGGGCTGGAATGGAAAAGGCTGAAGTGGCCATTTAAAGAGAATAAACTCATTCATTTTAAGATATTTCTCTTTCAAACTACTTTAAGCACATGTTATATCACACTAAATACGTTTTTCTGCTGGGGGCCTTGTACAAGAATGAGATTAACTTTTGGGAAAGGTGCAGTTGCTTCTCCGGGTTTAGGACAACTTGCTGTAGCCAACTTGCCACAACTAACTCACCATGGTCTACTCACTGTGGCAGCTGGCCACGGTTCTCTATTTGCTGCAGCCAATTCATTGCAGGACAACTCACTGTGGGACAATTCAGTACTGGATTAGTTCCTTTTATTATTTATCAAAGCATTACAAAAGCTGGTAGTCATAGGAATGATTTCCTTTGATACAAGAGATAAAATAATTTTGATGAAAGTGTGATCAACAAAAATAAAAGGAACTAAGGGAATCCTGTGGCAAGTTGTCCCACAGTGAGTTGGCCACAGCAAGTGGTCCTGTGGCAAGTTGCCTGTGGTGAGTTGGGTGCAGTGAATTGGCTGTGGCGAGTTGGCTACAGTAACTTGGTTGTGGTAAGTTGTGGCGTGTTGCCCCATTCCAGCTTCTCCACACCAGGCAAATTCTGGGCTCCATGGCTGGAACTGGAGCAAGAGAGCTCTGGAGCCATCTTTCCCTCAGGCTCAGCTTCAACCATGCTGTGTCTCCCCCTTTCTAGAAGTTCTGACAGGTATTCAGCTGACTCTACACCTTTGGGGATCACTCACCATCCTTGTTATCTGGATCGCAAGATGCACACTGGGCTGCCCTTACTCTTGACATTTTAATCCATGACCTCCTTGAAGTAGAGGATCATTTAGTTTAAAGATAATTTTGGGCAGCTCTTTCAGGATCACACTGGGCTTCTCAGGGTATCCTCTCTTTGGACTGAGTTCTGAAGAAGCTATTTTTAAATCTTTGTGGAACTTACACTTTGGTTTGATTGATCCGAGGGAAGCTGTGGGCAATTTATTCAGTTTAAGTAACTGTTATTTGGGCTATTTTGCTCTGAAGTTCCTGAACTCTCTCAGTCATTAGAGAGTTTGGAGGACTCAGTGGAGGTCCCTATGAAATTGGAGGAAGATAAGGATATTGATATGAATTATGTAGGCAAACTTTGAGTCCCATTTTTAGAAAGCAGTGGACTGTTGCATTACAGAATTTAAAGCTAAAATGAAGGGAATATAATGGAGAATTTTATGTTGGATATACTAGATGTTTCTGAAAATATTTAGAAGATTTTTTTTTGGAAGTACAAATTAGGACCGGAATATCAGCCTGCATTGCAACAAATTTTGGTCACTATACTGCAAAAAAAAGTTGTTGAGACTTTGAAAAAAGTACAGAGAAGAGCAACTAAGATGATCAAAGACCTGGAAGCCTGGAGCATATGAAGAATGGCTGCAAGATTTGGTTTTGGCTAGTCTAGAGAAAAGAAGGACTAGGGTGACATGATAGCAGTATTCCAGTATTTGAGGGGCTGCCACAAAGAAGTGGGGGTCAACCTATTTTCCAAAGCACCAGAGGGCAAGACAAGAAACAACAGATGGAAACTAACCAAGGAGAGAAGCAACCTGGAATTAAGGAGAAACTTCCTATCAGGGAGGACAATCAATCAGTGGAACAGACGTTGCCTCCAGACACCTTCATCACTGGAGGTGTTTAAGAAAAGACTGGACAGTCACTGTCTGAAATGTTACAGGGTCTCCCGGTTGAGCAAGGGCTGGACTAGAAGACCCCCAGTGTCCCTTCCCGCTCTATTCTGTTCTATTATCTGCAGTTCTTCTATTGTCACCAGGACTTTGACACTGTGGATTCAGGTGTTTTGCTGGGCAACATCCCAGTGTTTTCACTTGTCAATTCATCAAGAATCATAGACTTTCCATACAGGACAGATGGCAAAGGAATTATTGTACAAGACTGAAAAGGCAAATCCACACCTGATCCATCAGGGGTGTGTTTGTCTGCCAACACTGATTTTCTTTCCCCCCCTCCCCCCCCCCCCCTGCAAAGCAGAAGAATCATTTTTAACAGTTTTGTCAGAGTTTTTGTTATTTTGAGATGCTTTCCAGGCTTTTAAAAAATTAAAAGACAGACAATATCATAATATAGTGTGTTGTTTTAATGGTCATAGGTACAGTATGCATTTTCCTTTCTGTTAATTAGTGCACTAAAAGTCTTTTTAAAACTAGATTGGTCACAAAGAATAGCAAGGGGGAGCAAATTGATTATAGCATGCTAACTGGAAATGCTGAGCTTGCAGACAAGCAGCCCCAAACCCTTTCCACACAGCTGTTTGGAATTTGGCCGGCTCCCCCTGGCAGAGGGGGCTCCTGTGCATTGGCAGAATTAGCAACCCTCCTCCAGAAACACCCCCCCTTGCTTGGAAGATAATGTAAATCCTCCCGCACCTCTTGGTCTTATATTCCGTATCTTACATTTTTTTTATTTGTGTCATATTATTTGTCAAATCATTCTTGGGTTTTCCTCCTGAGATACCATGGACCTTTGTGCTACCAGAAGCAAATCCAGCTGTGGATCTGTTTTCTCTTTCCGAGGGTCACAGCAGAGTGTGGGCACTCGGATCATCAAGGAGCAGGAGCAGCTCCAACTGAGATCAAAAACTAAGTGGACCAAAAAGGAGAGCCGTCTTCAGACATCTTGTTTAAAAGTATGGTGCATAGAATAACAGAGTGGGAAGGGACCTTGGAGATCTTCTAGTCCAACCCCCTGCTCGAGCAGGCGACCCTAGACCATTCCAGACAAGTGGCTGTCTAGCCTCTTCTTAAAAACCTCCAGTGATGGAACATCCATAACTTCTGGAGGCAAGTAGTTCCATTGGTTGATTGCTGTCACTGTTAGGAAATTTCTCCTTAATTCTGGGTAGGTTCTCTCCTAGATTTGTTTCCATCAATTGCTTCTTGTTCTGTCCTCTGGTGATTTGGAGAATAGAACAACCCCAACCATCTTTGTGGCAGCCTTTCAAGTATCGAAATTATCATAAAACCAGTAGTGGTTTAGAGTAATCGTTCTTTAAAGCTAATGAAATTATGTTATGTGGTGGTCCTTCAGGTTTGAAGAAGACGCGCAGTGCATCTGTGGACATGAAAATGGCTCTGCATCTTAGTCTGCAGCTTCAGTTGGAAACATAAATTCTAAAAGAGTGGGGGCCCTGGAAGTCCATTGTTGTAGTAATTGTGGGTGTTATTCTGTGATGCCATCCATGGTTTTCTACTAGTTTTAGGTGGCACTTGTCTTCGAAGCCAGTGGGGGCTGCAGAGCCCAGGCCTTACTTGCAACTTCCAGTTCCCTTGGCTGGATGTCCCAGTGGCCTAGGGACCTCTTTCACAGCACCTTTGCAGCACGTACATGGTTGACCTCAAGGTTTCTTCCCAGACTCCAGTACACTACAGAGTAGCTGGTGAGGGATACAGTGGTCATCCATTCTGATGATGTGTCCCACCCATCTCACCTGTCCTCTGCTAGTCAGGGACTCAATCTTGGTGGACTCCGCATGATCTTAGTCTTCCAGGATGGAGACAGTCTTGCCAATGAATACCAAGGATGGAGCAGAGAGTGTCCATTTGAAATTTCTCCAGGTGTTTGGATGCCTTAGGTACACAGTCCAGACTTGTCTTCAGAAGTTGTGGGAGCTTCATCACTGGAAGCTTTCAAGAAGAGACTGGACCGCCATCTGTCAGAAATGGTGTAGGTTCTCCTCCTAGGGTAGGGGGTTGGACTAGATGACCCACAAGGTCCCTTCCAACTCTATTATTCTGTTATTCATATCCATATAAGAGGGAAGGGATAGCCACAACTCTATAAATATTTGGCTTTGTAGAAATATTGCAGTCGCCCAGGAGCCTGGTTGGCCTTGCTGAATTTCTTTGTCCAAAGACCCATCATCCAAGGTTATGCTTTTTGACTATTTGAAGATGGCTACATTTGCCAGCTGAGTGTCATTGGCAGAGATTTTTGGTTCTACGGGCTTGGCATTTAGCATGGCCTGATAAAGTACATCAATTTTGTTCAGGTTGATAGTCAGGCCGAAAGGCATAGCAGCATCCGAGTTTTTGTTCAGCATCAACTGTAGATCATTGTCTTGGTGTGCCAGGAGCACATGACTTTCAGCAAAGAAGGTTTCTTGCATGACTGTATGGAGGCTCTTCATTTGTGCCTTGAAGCGGTGAAGGCCTAAGAGAGAGCTAGCCAATTGGCACCTGCTCTACACCTGCTCTACAGACCTGGGCACCAAAATGGACTGATCCAAAGTAAGTGCAGGACTTCCTTGTTTTCATCCTCCCATTTCTTCTTCTCCCAGCAATGCCATTCATCTTCCTTGGACCTCTGATATTCTTCCTTGGATTGTCAGCTACAAAGTCCTCCACATGAGTACAGCTGTGGTGCCTTTGGGGAGGGCAAGGCTCCATTCCCTCACAAGGACCTTCCTTGGTACCACTTCTGCTTTTTTTTTCATGCCGGGGAGGGAGAGCTTTGAGAAATCTCTCGTCATCAGACGCCTGTCCCTCTAGTCAGCCATCCATAATCCTGATTGATTTCCACTGCTGTTGCCGCCTCGTGTGGCTCCTTTTATCAGAGAAGCAGGAACAGATCTGCATCCTTGGGGCTCTGGCACAGACACATTACAGCCACTCCCTGAGATTATGTTCCCCAAGAAGGATCCTGCATTTGGGCATCTGTTCCACCGGCTCTCTTGCAGGCTTCCCAGGCCTGCATTTTCTTCAGTGGGAGAGCTTGGGCAGGCGTCCCACCTGGGGATGGCTCTGCAGCAACCCGTGCTGCGGTCTGGCCACTCTGAGCCACCAAGGATGCTCTCCCGTGGAGGATAAGCCTCAGCGGCAGCATTTCCTCTGGGTTGCCTGGTTCCCTTTCATCCTCCCAGTTTCCTGGCGAGGCTTTGAACACACAGAAGGGCTGGAAGGTGCTGGAGGACACAGAGTCTGGCGTGCAGCAGGAACACGGGCAAGGCACCAGCAGGGCGCCCCCATGGTTTCACCCCATTTGCAAACTATAAGGCTGCCTTTCAGCTGAGGAGGGGGTGGGCGCAAACAAACATGTGCTAAACATCATGTCGGGAAGCTTAGCGCATTAAGAGGAACAGTGTGCTCGCCATGGACAAATGGAAACAGTTTGCAATTCGTTATAGGGTATGGGACGTAAAGCATAAAGCCTGCCTGGATCCAGGCTTTCTGAAACCAATTTTGGCAAGGCGGGCACCCTGCAGAGCGAGCCTTCTGTGCAGAGTTTCTGCCATAAAAGGATCAGCATGCAATAAATCAGAGCCACAGGTTGCAGCCTCTCATCAGAATTCAGGATTTGAGAGTCTGCATGCAAGGAAAATCAGCGAAGCAGCTGGAGTGGGGGGGTCTTCCAACTGGGTAGCAATCTGGTTCCCCCCAAAAGAGAATGGCCCACCAAATGCTTGGCTCTGACTCCCAGGAATGGGCTGGAAAGGAGGTGCTCTCCATCAAAAGGAAAGCACCACCTTTCGACGCGGCAGGGCCCAGGTTCCTGGCCTACTGGTTATAGCAGGAGGCTGCATTTCTTCCAGACCAAGAGCCACATAAAGCCCCTCCGGGTTTTTTGGCAGCTGAATCCCAAAAATGAGGTAGGACAAAGTGAACATTTTAAAAAAAATACACTTACTTGAAATTAATAATAGTCATCCCTCTCTGTTAAATGTTTTAGATTTCTTAACCTTATTTATGTAGAAAAGATACTCAGAGGTAGTTTCAACCATAGACGCATATAAGGCAGGGGTGGGATTCAAATTTCTTAACAACTGGTTCTGTGGGCATGGCCTAATTTGTGGGTGTGGCTTGGTGGTCATGTGACTGGGAGGGTGTGGCTTGCTGGCTGGGCGTGGCTTGGTGGTCACGTGACTGGCTGGGCATGGCTTGTATGTAAATATTGTAAATATTTATGTAAATATTGAAATATATATATGTATGTGTGTATATATGTATATGTATATGTATGTTTTCTGAGGTTCTCACGGGTATTTGTATGTGGATCTTTGGTTATTCGGGTTTTCTCCCGCGTAAGATTGGAAGTATCTAGGCAACGTTTCGATGAAGTCTCATTCATCATCTTCAGGCTTGTGTCTTCGGCTCTGTGCTTCTCAGAGTGAATATACATATACATATACATATACATATACATATAATATAAATATATATACATATACATATACATATACATATACATACATACATACATACATACATACATACATAATATATATATATATATATGTGGTTGATGATGTTTTGTCAGCAGAATCTGCCATCATCAGGCTTCTGTATTGTGTGATGAAGCCTGATGATGGCAGATGAGATTCTGCTGAAACGTACAACTTAAAAACAATGACGTGGAACAACAAGCTAACATATATAATACATATATATATATATATTATTTGTTTTCTGAGGTTCTCGGATATGTGGATCATATTCAAAGTATCTGGACCCCAAACGTATACTTGATCTACGCGAGAACCCGATCCATATATATATATATATATATATATATGCAACTTTTACCCAGGCAAAGCAAATTGAGCTGCTTGCAGAATCACAGCTTCACTCAGAGATCTACTTTTCTGCCATCTGCTGCCTGAGTCTGCACTGAAAAATAGAAGCTTCAATCCTAAGGAAGGTTCAGCTCTGCTCTCAGGCCACTTCTCCCTCCCCCGACCCCCTGAATACCCCCCCCCCCTGAATACTGGGCCTCAGGGAAGCCTCCTGGGCAAAGGCAAAGCAGTTCAACGGCGATTTAGATTAGCTAGAAAGCAGAAATCCGACAGGAGGGGAGGGGAGGGGCCAGCCAGTGCTGCAATTTGCCAGTTCTCCAAACTGCACAGAATCATAACAACCGGTTCTATAGAACTGGTCCGAACTGGTAGAATCCCACCCCTGATATAAGGCCTGTAAACATTAAATTAAATAATTATCTTGCTGTTTGTGTGTTCAGGTCGGTTTTTGACTCCTGCTTCTCCCTGCGTACATTCTTTGGCAAGGTTTCAGACGATGTTTGCCATTGCCTCCTTCCTGAGGTTGAGACAGAGTGACTGGCCCAGTTACCCAACTGGTTTCTTGCTCAAGGGAGGACCAGAACTTGACGTTTCCTGGCCTCGCCTGGTGCTTTAAATCATAAGCTCAAACTTTGCTGCTTACGTCCTACTAAAAACTGCCAATCAGCAGCCGCTTTGGGAAGTCTGTGAGGTCGGCCGTCAGGACAGAAGGCCCATCCCAGCAGTGGGGCTCAGGAGCAGCCAGGGTAGGGCAGGGTAGGTCTGGCTCCGCCCCATCTGGCTACTTATTTGCAGCAGTCATTAAGCAGATCGAACCCACCCCTTGCTTTAGCCCCACCCCCTCTATGGCCCTGGGAAATAGCAGAGGAGAGGAGAGTAGCTGGTTCACAGTGTTGCATGACCTTCCTCAACAGAAGCAGAGGGGAGAAGCAGGAAGGTCAAGCAAATTCATGGTCATTAAGTGAAGCAATGGTTCAACGTTGGATGAGATTTTGTTGAAAACTGGAAGTAAATGCTGATTTTCAGAAAAAACATCATAAATCGTGATCATGCAACCTTGAACACTGCAAACCGCCGTAAATGCAGCCCAGCTGCTGAATACCAGAAGTGTGGTCCTGTGGTATGGAGGGGCACCCATCGGAACTTCAAATCCCAGGTCATAAGTACCCCCAGGTAGGTGTGTTGGAAGTTCACATGGTCACTAAGCAACAGGCCATAAGCCTGGCTAATAGGCTAAGGCCGGGTTGAGCCACATGGGTGCTCCCTGCAAGCAGTCCGTGCAGATGTGTCCCCATCCCAGGACTGGGGCCCTGGAATGCAGAAGACAAGAGGGGCGGGTGAAGGAGGGAGGGGATGTCAGAGAATGGAGATCAGCCCCACGCCACCGCTTGCTTCAGCCCCATCTGCTCGAAGGCCCCGGAAGGGTGCAGAGGAAAGGGGTGCACCCAGTTTAGAATAGCAGAACCAAAATAACAGAGTTGGAAAAGACCTTGGAGGTCTTCTTCTCAAGCAGGAGAGCCTATACCCTTCTGGACAAATGGCTGTCCAGGCTCTTCTTTAAAAACCCCAATGTTGGAGCACCCACAACTTTTGTAGGTTGATTAATTGTTCTGTCACGTAGGGGAACACATGCCCTTCCTCAAGAGAATAAGGGGGGGAAACAGGATTGGCCAGATGAGGATGCCGTCTTCGGTCTGACTTAAGCATGGTATATAAAATCATACATTGCAATGTCCTACCTGTCAATGAATACTTCAGCTTCAACCATAACAACACAAGAGCAAACAACAGATACCAACTCAAGGTTAACCACACCAAACTTGATTGCAGGAAATACGACTTCAGCAATAGAGTGGTCAATGTCTGGAATACTCTACCCGACTCTGTAGTTTCTTCCCCAAACCCCAAAAACTTTAACCTTAGACTGCCTACTATTGACCTCACCCCTTTCCTAAGAGGCCTGTAGGGGGCGTGCATAAGCGCACCAACGTGCCTACCGTCCCTGTCCTATTGTTTCTCTTATTCTTCTTTTATTTTTCTTATATGTACCCATTTCATGTATTCACAACTATGTATACACTTATACTTATTATCTTGTAAACAATTGGCAAATCAAATAAATAAATAAAATAAATAAATAAATGATCCTCCAACAGCTCAGGGTTTGCATTCACCTGAGCGCAGACAGTTTTGGGGCCTCCAAGCTTTCACGGGGCTTCTAGGAAACAGCCACAAATCTGGTATCTGCTCCTCCTAAACTTGCGGGGCTTCTTCCTGAGCCCCCTCTCCCCCTAAAAATCCCCCAGTGCTTCCGTGATTCTGGCACTGCATCCTGAGATGCGTCTTGCTTGGTCAAACGTACCTAGCAAAGTAAGCAAGAAAAAGTAATTTCTTTGTTCCACTTCTATGAACCTGGAAGTGAGAACAAACCTTAATAGGATTCAGTGAGGCAGGAAGCAAGAATAAACCCCAACCACATTAATGGGATGTAAACCATTTACTTTTGGCGTTGGCAAAAAATAAAGGTGCTTGGCAGGCCTGAAAATTAGTGTGTGTGTGTGTGTGTGTGTGTGTGTGTGTGTGTGGTTTTAACTACTGGGAAGAAGAAATAATCCCCTTTGGAACCCCCAAGTAGTGGGTGTATGTGTCATACAAATGCTTTTGTGCAGAACCTGGGGAGGCCACAGTGGCCTGGGGAGGCCATCAGAGAATCAGAATGCAGGGATCTTCCCATCCCTCAGGCCAACCACTGCCCACTCTAGACATCCACAGTTACAGCCCCCTTCCAAATGTGTCCATTCATCCAGCCTCTCATGAAGGACAGCTCCCCACCGCCAAGGGCAACTGTTCCCATGCTGAAATTTTTTAGCGTTAGGAAGTTTTCCTTGAAACCCAAACGGAAACTGCTCCTTGTCATTTAAAGTAAGTGTTTGTCCCAAAACAATGGCTACCCACCTGCCTTTCATCGAGGACCTGTATCCTGCATGAGTCAAAAAGAGGGCTGTGAAAATATTTACAGACCCCTCACATCCCGGACATAAACTGTTTCAACTCCTTCCCTCAAAACGACGCTATAGACTCTATAAAACGCACATCAGAACAACTAGACACAAGGGGAGGTTTTCCCTGAACTCCATCACTCTGCTAAACAAATAATTCCCTCAACACTGTCCAACTATTTACAAAGTCTGCACTACTATTACTATTAATCTTCTCATCACTCCTTATGGCCCATCCCCTCCCACTTGTGACTGTATGACTGTAACTTTGTCGCTTGTATCCTTACGATCTATACTGTTTGTTTCCTAGTATGATTTGATTGCTTATTTGTACCCTATGACTATTGTTAAGTGTTGTACCTTATGATTCTTGATGAATGTATCTTTTATTTTATGTACACTGAGAGCATTTGCACCAAGACAAATTCCTTGTATATCCAATCACACTTGGCTAATAAAGAATTCTATTCTATTCATCTTCTGAAAGCTTCCCATTTTCCAGTTGATGAGGTCATCTAGAGATGCATGAGAGGTGCCACATGGGCTGGGGGTTGCACAGGGCTCCAAGCAGGGGTGGGATTCTGCCAGTTCGCACCTATTCGCTAGAACCGGTTGTTAACATCCTAAGCAGTTTGGAGAACCAGTTGTTAGAAGAAATTACTGGCCTAATCCTGTAAGGAAGGCAGGAAGGAAACTTTCTGGTGTTGCTTACAGAAACTGCCTCTCCGTTAACCCTTATTACATTCTTGGCAGGACTAGACTTCCTGTCTCAGGAACCTCTCTGGAGTTTTTTCCCCTCCTTTGCTGGTACTTTGCTTGTGTGGAGTGACCATTCAAAGTTACAATGGCACTGAAAAAAGTGACTTAGGACCATTTTTCACGCTTACGATGGTTGCAGCCTCCCCACAGTCATGAGAGGCCAGGTGAGGAGATGCATGCCTCGATGTGAGTGATGTTGAGTTGGCCACACCCAGCCAGTCACATGACCACCAAGCCATGCCCACCAGCTAAGCCACGGCCACAGAACCAGTTGTTAAATTTGAATCCCACCCCTGGCTGCAAGACGATGCACAAGAGGTGCCACGCAGGCCAAGGAGGGCATGCAAGGATTCGAGGGGGTGTTTGAGAGATGCCATGATGGTCGGAGAGGGCACACAAAGATACAGCATAGGTTGGTGAGGTTGCCCAGGGATGCCTGAAATGCCAGCAGTCTCCATCGCTGCCATTAAGCACATTTTGCCATAATGATAGCATGGGTCATTTTGAACCGTTACTTTCTATATGTTTTTTTGAATGTTTGCTTTTATTGCTGACTCCCATTCTGTAGCCTCTTTTATAGCAGGCTTCATTAAAATAGTAATTTCAAATATTCTTATACATGTTCAGTCTGGCTCTGTTTTTAGCACTTTCTTTCCAGATTCCAGATTCATCATCCATCCACTCACCAAATTTAAATTAAGGAGCCCTCTGAATGTTTCAAACACCCAAACTGTAAAATCTGGAGAGCTTTTTAAGTGCACTTTTGAAACCTGGAATTCTCTGCAAATAATAATGGTTTGGGCACCAGGTTTTCCTGCATGGCTTTTATTATTGCTGAATTGTATGGGTTTGGGGGGGCCAGGATGCTTCTAACTGTACTTGTCCTCCATCACATTTGCCTCTTTAAAACCTCACCTGTATAGAAGGATTGTGTGCAGCGCCATCCAAATATCCTTCTGTCCAATAAAGCCAACCACTCTGCTGCCATCTGTCTCTCTTTGTCTTTTTTGTCTAATGTTGCTCTCTCTGGCTTGCTTGCTTGTCTTTACTGTGGCTTGGGAGGCCTTTAAAAACAACTGGGGCTACCTTGTGTCCTTTCTATCATTCAAAAAAAAGTTTGATTCAGGAGTAATTTCTCTTGCTTTACTGAAATTTCCAGAAGGACAAACTCAACTGAATCTGCAACAATTACAACACCTGCAGGAGGTTCAGCCATGGGACAAGATCACTGAAGTCCCAACCCTTGAACCATGTGCAGCAAAGAGTGTTTCCTTCTCTCTTGGGCAGGGGTCCCCAATCTTTCCAGCTCTGTGGAGCAGCAATGGCACTGACAGCTTCACGTATGCGCTTGGCTCTTGAGCAAACGGAGCTTTACACACTCATTCACCACTTGCGCAGACCACTTCCCAATGGGCCATGGACCAGTACCAATACACAGACTGGGAATTTGGGACCTTTGTTCTAGGGCCACCACTCCTTCCCAGAGAGAGGCAGGAACCATAAGTGGGAGGAGAAGGGCCATGTAGGCTGAGTCAGTGGCCTTCTTGGTGCACTCACAATCTCTCATATGGACTGTGAGTGCACCAAGATTTTCTCTTTCTCTCTCTCAGGATCATTTCCCTCCAGCCCCACTTCCAAACTCATTGGTAACATGCATCATTTCTTCTACCACCCTCCTTTCCTTGTTCCTTGAGAACCAAAATGAAATTTGGGAAGACATAACTTGCTGTCCTCCTGTATTTGTGTTGGCACATTTGACTCTGCTATTGCTTTCCATTGTCTTATGCTGACTTCTCCAAGACCACTTCCATAATACCACCACTGACCAGCATAACACAACTGGGAACTCTTCTTTTTTTCCCATGGAAGTTCACATTCCTCTTCTTGGGTATCTTCTCAGGAGGAATTGCAAGCAAAAGGTGGGGCAGATCCATTTCTCTGACTCTCTCACGCGTGCAAATGCACCAATGGCTTCTGGAGAAGAAATGGGGAACGAAAGATGATTCTACTTAAAAGGGGAGCTGATGACCATGCCAGAATGATGAGATGGCAAGTAGAAACTTTTTTCTGATTTACCTCCGGGCAAGGAGATCACCCCAAAGTGCTCCAGATAGTTGCTCCTTGCAAGGAGACCACAAGACACAGACCCTCTAAATGGTTTATTGCTCTGGGAGACGAGGGAATAGCTATCTTGGTCATTCCACGATCAGCACCTTCAAGGATGTCAGCTTTGCATATTTCTTGTTCTAATCATTTTTGGAAAATGAGTTTTAGTTTCTTTTCAATTGTTAAGAACTTTGGACTGAAAAGTTTTACAGCACCAAGTAAGTTTCCTTCAATTCTTAGAGAAAGAAGTTTTAAATACACATTTAATTACTTGAAAAATTATTTCTTGAAATAAAAAGCAAAAAAAAAAAAAAAATGATTAGAACTTTGATTTTGGAAAGTTACAAATGGACCAAAGGTCCAGATGGATTTGGAATAAGATTTTGGAATTAATTATAAGAATTCTTCCCATAGGAAAATAATTTTGTTTTGAATTCTTTTTAAAGAATATGAAAGAACAGGACTTTAAAGGTCCGACACTAGAGGGAACTAGAAGGAACTAAAGATTATAATTAAAGGAGAAGAAAACTTACATTTGGTTCAATGATACAAAATAGAGAAACACATTTTACCATTGGCTATATTAAAATGTATATTTTGAATAATCTAGCCAGAAGTTAATTTTAACAGTGTCTGCCTCTATAGATAGGCTATGTTTAAAAGATGCCATGGAAGAGGAACAAGAAATATTTAAAGATGACATTTAAAGATGACAGGCTACAAGAATGTCATGGGCGGAAAATATTATACTGGACATACAAAAGAAACCGGCGGATGCCTTTATAATTATTAAAAGGAATATACCAATAAGAAACAGACTGACTTGAATAATTTTCCTATACAGGTAGTCCTCAACTTACAACTTTTTTGTTCAGTGACTGTTCGAAATTACAATGGTACTGAACAAAGGGAGTTATGATCTGTACCCAATGTTATGGCCACTGCAGTGCCCTCATGGTCTTGGGAACAAAAATTGGGATCTTGCAGCAGCCCCCACCTAGGTATTTATTTATTTATTTATTTATTTGATTTGTCAATTGTTTACAAGATAATAAGTACAAGTGTATACATAGTTGTGAATATATGAAATGGGTACATATAAGAAAAATAAAAGAATAAGAGAAACAATAGGACAGGGACGGTAGGCACGTTGGTGCGCTTATGCACGCCCCACAGACCTCTTAGGAAAGGGGTGAGGTCAATAGTAGACAGTCTAAGGTTAAAGTTTTTGGGGTTTGGGGAAGAGACTACAGAGTCGGGTAGAGTATTCCAGACATTGACCACTCTATTGCTGAAGTCGTATTTCCTGCAATCAAGTTTGGTGCGGTTTACTTTGAGTTTGTATCTGTTGTGTGCTCTTGTGTTGTTATGGTTAAAGCTGAAGTATTCATTGACAGGTAGGACATTGCAATGTATGATTTTATATACCATGCTTAAGTCGGACCGAAGACGGCGTAATTCGAGGTTTTCTAGTTTTAGAATTTCGAGTCTGGTGGCGTAAGGTATTCTATAACGGTAGAAGAGTGGAGAACTCTTCTTGTGAAATACTTCTGGACTTTCTCAATTGTGTTAATATCACATACGTGATAAGGATTCCAGACTGATGAACTGTATTCGAGTATTGGTCTAGCAAATGTTTTGTATGCTCTGGTTAGTAGTGAGATATTGCCAGAGAAAAAGCAACGTAGGATTAGGTTAACAACTCTTAATGCCTTTTTGGCTATGTAGTTGCAGTGAGCTCTAGCACTTAGATCATTAGAGGTGAGTATTCCCAGGTCCTTTACAGAGCTTGGGTCATCAACAAGATCTTCCCTCCAGCCTGCCTCACTGGGTCCCTTGGACCTGCCTCCCACCCAGCTGGGCACCCAAAAGCCTTAGGCTGCCTCCTCCTCCCAGTGATCTGAGAATTGTAGTTGCTTCCAAAATGGCACCTACTATTGGGATGACAATGATCCATCCTCCATTATAGGAAGATCACATGGTGGATCAGCTGCTTTTTCCCAAAGGTGATCTTCAGAAAAGGTAAGTAGACAGAGGTGTGACCGGAGAAGGAGGCCCAAGAATGTGGGCAGGCCACCTGTGAGCTGGGGAAGGGCTGCAGGGTAAAGCCAATGACCCAGGGCCTTTCTCCTCCCCTGAGGCACTCCATGCTCTTCTTAATAACCACAATGGAGAGTACAAGAATTGTAGTCATTAAGCAAGGTGGGCATCTCATTTAAAGACAACTTACGATCAGAATTCTGGGCTCCACTGTGGTCGCAAGTTGAGGAGTTCCCATATTAGAGTTACAAAAGAGGTTTCTTTAAAACTTTGAAGAATTTTGCGAGAATAGACAAAGAAAAAATGAATTCAAGTTTAAAGACATATTTTGAAGAGACTAAAGATCAGAACTGTTAAAAGTAAAAAAGATGGAATGTAGAGGTGATTGATTTGATCAAAATAAGAATAGGTATGTTATCTCTGGTAACCCTTAATGGACTTTTGTTAAGAGATAAGAGATGGGATATGGGAGGAAGAGACCATCTGTTGCATTTTAAGAGAAGGTGATAAGTCACTAAAGTTTGTTTGTATTTGTTGTGATGAAGGAAGAAGTAATTTCTTTACATACTTCATATTCTTATTTTATCTTTTCTATTTTTTCTTTTCTTTTCTGCATTTCAATTTTTTTCTACTTTTTTAGTTTGGATGAGTTTTTATCATTGTAATTTAATTATAAAATTTTAGTAATAATTTGTAATTTAACTTATTAAATCAAGTGTACCTAAATAAAATTATTATTTAAAAAAATGGGGAAAAAACAAGGGTGCTTTCAATGTTGGCACCGAGCCAGTTGTCCATTTCTTCTCGTTCTCTTATGCTTGATTCACCTATGATGATGTGCTGATCTTCCCTTCACACCCTTTGTCCTCCCTTCAGTCCGTTGGGTTCTCTGATACCCAAACACGCCCCTTCCACGTCTGCCATTTTACCTCTTCCCTGCCTCGTGATCCTCAGCCGGTCCTTTCATACTTCGGTGAAGCCCAGGCTCTCTTCCCCCATAAGCTCAATTAGCCAAGCGGGGTTTCCAGGACGCTGCACAAGACGGGAGTTAAGTCAGTGGTCGGATTCAAATCTTTTTTATACCGGTTCTGTGGGCGTGGCTTGGTGGGCGTGGCAGGGGAAGGAGACTGTAAAATCTCCACTCAGAGGTGGGATTTGCCGGTTCTCTGAACTACTCAACATTCCTGCTACTGGTTCTCCTGGTCAGAACCTGCTGAATTCACCACCTCTGAGTTAAGTCTCCCTCTCTATCTCTTCAGCGTCTCCCTTCCTCCAGATTCAAACCCTGCCCACCCCAGAGGGGGCCCCCATCTGCACAAACTGGACCTCTTTTTTCTATGCTCAGTTGATTGGGGGAGGAAGAGAATGAGGGGGGGGGGTGCCAGTAAGTCAACTTAGAGCGGCACCCATGGTATGGACCAGAGATTTCCCACTCCAAGCATAATGAAGAGCTTCGATCAACAACCTGCCATTGTGATAAGCACAGTCCTAATGCTTCTTGGTCGCCCACAGCGTCTACCATCCTCCTTCTTTTTCTCTTGTCTTTTCTACAGTGTGTGAAACGGAATCTCAGCAAGTGAGCCTGGCAGGAGGGCAGTTTCATCAACAGTTTCAATAAAAACAAGTGTTTGCTGTTGTGAAATTGCTCTGTGATCCATTAACCATATTAAGCTCAATTCAGGGAGGGAAATGGATGGGAGGCGATGAGGTCTTACTTAGGAGTCATGGTTGGCTTCTTGGTTGCATCCGCCTGTGTTTACACAGAGCAGTAAAACACCCCAGAACAGGACACCACAAATACACTCCCCTGGTGTGCAGAGAAGCCTGGAGGTTCACCTGGTTTCCCAGAGACTCTGGCTCTCTGTGGTGGAGGAGGGCGCATCACCTTTCGTCTCTCTGCTTTCGTGGCTCTGCTGTTTTGAGCTGAAGGCAGCCTAACCTAATATTCCTATTATATTCTTATTGTCCTTTCCTATTGGCCATTTTCCTTTCCATATTCAACATATTCCTATTGTCATCATTCCTCTGTACCCAAAGCTTCAAAGCATCTATGGCAAATGGATCCAGAGTGGTAGGAGGATTGTTGAATGAGTACTCCATGAAATAGGCACTGGATTGTAAAGCATGCCTCACTGTAGCACTAAGCACAGTTTGAAGACAACTGTACAGAGATATGGTTCCCAGCACTAGGCAACCACACGTGTCTCTGTCCTTCTACCAGATGCAACTGGGAAGCTATTCTAAAGCAGAGGTCCCCAACCACCGGTCCACGGACCGTACCAGTCCGTGGAACAAATCCTACCGGGCCGCTGGTTTGCTGGGCGCCGCCATCTTGTTTTGATGAAAAAGTGCTTCCGGTGAGCTTTTCTGGGTAGAAAGGTCACCGGAAGCACTTTTTCATCAAAACAAGATGGCGGCGCCAGCCGGTGAGCTTTTCCGGGTAGAAAGCCATTTCTACCTGGAAAAGCTCACTGAAAGCTGAGCGCCGCCATCTTGTTTTGATGAAAAAGTGCTTCCGGTGAGCTCACCGGACGCACTTTTCATCAAAACAAGATGGCGGCACCCAGCTGATGCCGGTACCGGGCCACGGTGCCCAGCTGATGCCGGTACCGGGCCGCGGCATAAAAAAGGTTGGGGACCACTGTTCTAAAGGACACGCACAGTTACCGGGCATTTGTTAGGCCAAAGATCCACTGGCTTAGATGCAAGCATGAGTTAGTCCTGCAGTTCTCATTCTTTGTGCAAGGAATATATGTGTGTGACTTTTCCTCCTCCCAGGCCAACTTCCTTTGGTTGTGAAGAAAACAGAGAAGTTTGGGGTTGAGGCTGGGGAGGCTCTCCAAGGCCCTCATCATCTATACAGCAGTGGTGGGATTCAATTTTTTTACTACTGGTTCTGTAGGCGTGGCTTGGTGGGCGTGGCAGGGGAAGGATCAGCGTGGCAGGGGAAGGAACGATAGCGGAACCATTACACAGGTTGCTTGATAAGAAAGCTACCTGGATCTGGGGGTGACAAGAAGAAACAGCATTCCAAGAAATAAAAAAATTACTTACCTCAGACTGTGTGCTAATACAATACAGCGAGACCCTTCCAATAACACTAACATGCGATGCACCACCATTCGGCATAGGTGCCATACTCAGCCACGTATTATCCGATGGAAGAGAAGCACCTATCACATTCTATTCAAAAACTCCATCTAAACCAGAGCGGAATTACAGCCAACTAGACAGAGAGGCATTGGCCACAATAACAGGAATAAAACGCTTTCACGAGTATATCTATGGCAGACCTTTTTCACTTGTCACAGACCATAAACCTCTCCGAGGAATCCTCACAGGAAAGAAAGCTACACCTAACATACTGTCACCACGAATGACGAGGTGGTCTGAATTCCTAGCTGCCTATAACTACAACTTGATCTACTGACCAGGAAAGAACATAACACATGCTGACGCCCTGAGCCGTTCCCCCCTACCAAACTTAGACAATGATCCTGCACCAACCACATCAACCCTTCAAATCGAGACATTGGCAAAACTACCCATAACAGCAACAGACATTGCTATGGAAACCACAAGAGACAGAAACCTGGCACGGATTTTAAATTGGGTAAGTAAAGGTTGGCCAGAGACTGCAAGCGACGAGACTGTTAAACCATTTCAAAATAGACAAACGGAACTATCAATCTTAAAGGGATGTATACTATGGGGGGATAGGGTGGTCATACCGAACATATTAAGAAAATGAATAGTTGAATTATTACATGAGGGTCACCTGGGTATTGTCAGAATGAAATTCCTGGCTAGGAGTTATGTATGGTGGCCAGGGATGGATAAAGACATAGGAGACTGGGTAGCAACGTGTAAACGGTGCCAGGAATTTACACCTACACCCCCTTCTGCACCTATACACGAATGGGAAACACCTAGGGGACCATGGTCTAGAATACACATTGATTTTGCAGGACCAACTAAAGGACACACATTCTTAATAGTCGTAGATGCTTACTCAAATTGGCTAGAGGTAAACATCATGCACTCAACCATAACAGAAGCTGTTATTAGACAGCTAAGGAAACTTTTTACAACACATGGATTGCCGGATTTAGTTGTATCCGACAACGGACCACAATTTACGACAATAACATTTGAGGGGGTTCCTGGCAGAACAAGGGATAAGGCATGCACTAACAGCGCCGGGATATCCGGCTATGAACGGATGGGCGGAACGCATGGTCTGTTACACAAAGGAAACACTACACTAATTGGGACCTGGAGATCCCAATTTGAAGAAGAGAAACAAGAAAAAATAGACAAACTACTAAGTATACAACACATGACACCCAACACCACAACAAATAAAAGCCCAGCAGAATTATTAATGGGAAGGAAACTAAGATCAAACCTAGACAGATTACACCCCACATATAGCCCAGAAAAGCCAGCAGACTCCTCCAGTAAGTGCCACACATTCAAAACAGGGGACCTAGTATATGCAAAGAACCTCACGGGGGAACCATTGTGGATATCGGCAAAAATAACCCAAATAACGGGGGCCCGGTCATACAGGGTAGACACAGAGGACGGGAGAAACTGGAGGAGACACATAGACCAAATCAGATCGAGAACCACACTGAGACAAACAATCAGGAAGAAGAAGGAGAACCCTCAGATACAAACAGAAGGGGAGGGGGAGACCCTCTGCAAACCTCTAGCAAAAACAACCCAACCAGAGAGGGGGAGACCCCTCAAACACAAACAGAAGGGGAGGGGGAGACCCTCCACAAGTAAAAGAATTGACAAAACAAACCCTAACAACTACACAACAACCAATACTAACATTAGCCCTGATCGGAAATTGCAAACACGTACCATAGAAGAAGAAAACAACTTGGGGAGACTGGAGCAGGCTTCAAAGAACCATCAGGAAGCCACTCCTGGCGGGAGCGGCCGAGCTGACTCAACCAGCCAGGAAAGGCCTGGCAGGAGCGGCATGGCCAATTCGACCTTCCAGGAGGCTCCACGGAAAAGGACGAGAGAAACAGCAACCCCGTCTGAACAAGTCAGAGGCGAACTCACGACCGAGTTGCGCAGGTCCAGTCGGAACCAAAAGAGCCCCGCCAACCTACGTGACTACGTAATATAGATTGGTTAGACTGGACCACAAGAGGAGGGGTGTCAGCAAGAGATTTGAAGAGCCGTCATTGGCCATGAGCCGCGAGCAGCCGGCTATAAAAAAGGCTGCTGCGGTTTCTCCGTGTTCAGATTCTAGAAGGAAATAAATAAAGAAAAAAGGTCAACTGGGTCTCGAGTCTCTTTTCCCGCGACGCAACACTTTTCATGCAGCTGCATCCTTTGCATGTCTCCTGCAGCTTCTGCATCTGAGTGTATGCACAGCCACTTCACTTCATTGGTAGCCCTAACGAACATGCGATCTCTGCAGGCACATGGATGCCCAGGAAGAACAGATAATTCTGCAAGCCCTTCAGGAGAAAAAATATTAATTTGGGAAGAGATTCATTTTGTTCAGATTAGCTCACATTCGGATGTATCCCTTTCAGATGTACTGCTTTGCCTTCTGACTGATGAAGAAAACAGTGTTTGCCAGTGAGGCAGGGTGGGGAGGGAAAGGACATTATTTTTACCTTATTTGTGGTCGCAGTTGGCCATTTTCTCCCAATGATCAGAATGTCCTGGAAGACAAAATGGAATCCACCCAAAGTGGTTGACCAAACATGCCAATTCTTTCGTTTCCATCTGAGATGGTGATCAGCATTGCTGTAACAAGCTGGCCTTTTTATGGTCTAATGACATCACAAAACGTGGTAAACTATGTGCATGACTTCACCTGTATCACCATGTCATGAAGTTTGTGTTGCTCCACTTAACAGACCCCTGTGGTGGCGGTGATGGCTTTCCTAGAAGTGTGATCAATTCGAGGTAAATAAGGGCTATTAATTAAAACCATGGTATTCTTTAATCAAAGATGGCATCCTTCTAGGAAACACCTATAGCCCAAACTTGGGAACATGTTCTGGGAACATTTGCTTTGGAGTAACATTCTGAGATGAGTTTTGAAAGCTGAAACTTAAAACCTTTGGCAAAAGCTGAAGTTTGTTTCTCTGCTGCGCAACCCAGCAATTAAATGGTTTTCTTTGGAATATCCTTCCCTTAAAACTTCTGGCTGCTGGATTCATGCTTCACAAACGCTGGAGTTCAAGCTTCTTGCTTCTTCCAGGCTTTCTGGATTCAACTTCCTCTTAGAAGGTCATGAAGCTTGAATTTCCAGGCCTGGGTGCTGCAAGATTTCCCACCCACCCACCCACCCCCATTACTGTTGGGAAATGTGATGTGGAGATTTACAAAGCCTCCGTGGTCTTCCGAAGCACATTTGCACCACAGAATGAATCCCGCCTGGGAGGGGCTGAGGCTCCCTGGACTGGCAGTGAAAATGGACAGCAAAGACACCATTACTCTGCTGGTCATTCAAAGAAATATGGGGCAGTCTATTTTTATCCTGGAGTTTAAGAAAGCGGGAGAATCCAATTCAGTACTATAAATACAACTGAATTGAGAATAGAAGCTGTGTATGGAGAGAAGCTTCCGCTATGGGATATTTACTTCACCCCCCAAAACTCCCTTCTCCCCTCATTGCAGCCCACAGAATCATCCAGAAATAGCACAACCACCATGGGGTCACCTCCTCTTCAGAAGATGGAGGCACTCCAGCTGGAGAAATAGAAGCATATTTGGTTTCCCACTGCACTCAGCAAATCCAGTCTGACTCCCAGAGGTTATTGGGATCACTGGCAGCCCATTCCTGGCAAGAGGACCTGAGGACCTGCAGAACCCCCACCCCAGCCTCTCTGCTCCCCAACTTTCAGCTAAGGAAGGCCTTCCCCCTCCAGCCCCATCAAGTCGGAGAACTCAAAATTGCCTTGGCCCAGCTCTCAATAGGGTCTCAGTAAGCCCATTTTCTCCCATAGTAGACGAAGGGTGAAGGGTGGTTTAAGGGTGAATATGTACTTTCAAAATCAGATGAGAAGGTAGGGCTTGAAAAGGGGACAAAAGGAAGATGAAGACCATTTGGGCTGAGAAGCTCAACTGTCCCTGATGTGAAGTTGAAGTTGGGGCTCCTACCGCTATGGGAAGGAAGAAAAATGTGTTATAAGCTCCTTCCCTCCCTCCCTCTTTCAGCTGCTACAGCTAGTCTGGCATAAGAAGGAGAGGCCTAGCATGATTTAGAGTGAAGCCCCCACCCTTTAAGAAGGTCTGGAGCAGCTGGAGAGAGCCAGCCTGGCCCAGCGACCCTCAGAGGAACATGTGTCTGCCATATTCAGATGTTTCCTTGAGTTTGTTTGCAGATAGCTTGCAAAGACATTTGGTGTCTTCAGCTCTTCTCCTTAAGAACGATTGGCAAGAAATGGCGAAGAAGCCAGAAGGAGATGAGCAACCATCTGAGTAAGCAGATATTAGCGGAAAAAGTAGAGTGTGGAATCTGGTAATGTTATGGTTTCCACCACAAGGATGTACATTATTTATCAAGAAAGACCTGAGAAATGGCTGTGGAGAAATATTGGATAAACACAGCAGAACAAAAGACAGAGGGGGAAAGTTCCAGTAGAATTTAATGGGGGTGCCGGTGGATGTTCCGGGTTCAAGTATTAGAAACGCTTTGCCTCATTTCTTTCTGCATAGAAGGTTTAAGGAAGGCCACGCAATGCCAGCTGCGTGTGGGTCCATGTCTCTCCTGGCCAATCAAGGCTTCCTGGAAGGTGACGTGCAGCTGGATCCAAGCAGCACTTAATATTTCTTGGGGGGGCAAGGATGGTCCCTCCTGTCTAAAAGGAACTGTGGTCATTCGCTTCCTCAAGAAGTCACCGCTGGACAATTTCTGGATTTGGTGGACTCCTTGCAACCAGACTTCAAACCAATTGAAAATATCAAGATGGTGTTGATTGGTGTTGTAGGCTACTTTTGGCAGACTTGGGACTGGGCAGCACCCACTTTGCTGCTGCTACGTTAAAAAAAACAGCTAAAAACCTATGTTTGTAAATAAGACAAAAATAACTGAACTGAAGAAACTTCTTGGATGAGAAGCGAAGAATCTTGAAAGAAAAACAAAGGAAGTCCAGTTGCCTTTGAAAAAGGACCCTGGGACAACCATGACGTGGATGACTGAGAATCTCCATAGACAAGGAAAAATAACGGAAATTCATGGACGGCCCTTGTTTTCTTATAGTCTCCAGTTTCTCTTTTCCCCAGGAGTTTCGCACTTTCTCTGGACCAGGATCGTCTCCGGATGCCTGAGATCCCTACACTTGGGAGTGGGTTCCCAATAGAGAGCGCCCCCCCCGCCACAAAAGTTCAGCCTCAGGAACATTGTGCTGAGACGCTCCCTTTCATCATTCCGTTTGTTGCCAGAGCAGCCCCCCTCCCCCTGTTTAACAGCAGGCACTGCGATTTCATAAGGCAACAGAGAAACCAAATGTGAGGCAGGGCCTGGTTGGCTGACCAGCCATCTTTGCAAATGTTCTCCAGTGGGCATCCTGGGGCAAGGTTTACAGTGGTGAGGATCCATTTGAAAGCATTCCTGAGACTTTGGAGCCCAGAAGCAATTTGAGTCTCTCTCAGTGATGATTTTAACCATCCAGGTTTTTAGAAAATTAGAAAGCTTCAAATAGTGCTAGAATCACCCCATTTTCCTGAGTGGAGAGAAGGGCAAAGTAGCATTTTAAAGTGAGAGAGCCTTCATAGATATAGAATAGAATAGAATTCTTTACAGAATTCTTTTTATCGGCCAAGTGTGATTGGACACACAAGGAATTTGTCTTGGTGCAAATGTTCTCCATGTACATAAAAGAAAAGATACATTTGTCAAGAGTCAATGGGAAATTTGGCTGGTTTTCCTATGTGAACATGACGAAAGCGATCAAATTTGTTTTCCGTTGCTTTTCCTACAATAAGGTCTGTGCAATCTATACTTCCCTTTTTTATTCTGCATTTTGGCGTCTCAGTCTTGTTTGGGTCTTAAGGCTGAGGCCCTTCAACCTCAGGCTGCCTAGAGACTCCAAGCTATCAGGGAAACACCTTGAGTTTTAAAGCCAGCGAAGCTACTTTGGGAGATGCCGTGTGGAAGTTGTTCATAGTGCTAGCATACTGACACATTATGTGTGCCATATGTGCACAGCACGAAAGATGGGTGGGTTGTAGCTGGGAAATTGGACCTCTGTTTATTATATGACGAAAGAGTGCCATCCTTTCCCCAGTTCATTCCTTGTGATACTCATGGTTGAAATCGAAGCCACATCTGCCAACCCTCAGGAGCATGGGAAAATGAAGCTGAGCAGGAGGAACGAAGGATGGGCAGCCAAGTTCAACAGAGAGAAAGGAAGGGGAGGAGAACATCAACAATGAAAGCAGAGCATCTGTGAGCAACAGAGAGAGGAAAATGAATGCTGGATGAATGCTGGATCAAGGGACCTCCCCAGCTCAAGTCCTACCACCCACATCTTCTTGAATGTTGGCACCCAATGAGACAACTATCGATTCCATCATCGTGGGCAGACTGTAAAAAGGAAGATGGTTTTCCTTGAGTGATGGCAGAACCTCCTCCAATTGATAACAGGCATTTTCCAAAAAAAAAAAGATCCTGTCGCTGCCTCGTTGGCCTTTCCGTAAGGTCTGTTCCCTGCAACCTCCTGCTAACCAAGCATTTATCATCGAGACAAGCTGGGAATTGTCCCCTGTGTTGTGGTGGTGCATTTTGACAAGCGGGGCCTGTGACAGCCCTCTGAAACACTGCAGCACTTGTGAAGCAGAACGTGTGGGAGTCATCTTGGATGGGAGAATCGGAACCATCTGCTGGTGGTATCAATGCAACAATCTTGTGAAGGACCTTTGATGTTCAAAAATTAAACATTTTTTAATATATTTAAGGCCCAAAACTAAAGTGCCTGACGTTGTTGTTGTATATGATTCAAAAAGTAAAGAGCATGATGGGGAGGGAGAAGAGAAAATGACAAACTCACTTTCATTTAGATCAATCTTGTCTCAGTCTGTTGCCTTTTAAGATCTATAATGTTCCAATTCTATGAATTCTAAGTATTTCTCTCAGTTGTGCACACCGTTTGGTCCCCACACTATAAAAAGATGTGGAGACTCTAGAAAGAGTGCAGAGAAGAGCAACCAGGATGATTAGGGGACTGGAGAGTAAAACACATGAAAAATGGTTGCAGAAACTGTGCATGGCTAGTCTAGTGAAGAGAAGGACCAGGGGAGACAGGAGAGCAGTCTTCCAATATTTGAGGGGCTGCCAGAGAGAGGAGGGGGGTCAAGCTATTTTTCAAGGCACCTGAAGGCCAGACAAGGAATAATGGATGGAAACTGACCAAGGAGAGATTCAACCTGGAAATAAGGAGGAATTTCCTGACAGGGAGAACAATCCACCCATGGAACAGAAGTTGCCTTCAGAAGTTGTGGGAGCTTCATCACTGGAAGCTTTCAAGAAGAGATTGGACTGCCACCTGTCAGAAATGATGTAGGGTCTCCTGCTTGGGCAGGGGGGTTGGACTAGATGACCTAGAATGTCCCTTCTAACTCTGTTAAAAAGGATGTCCCTCTCTGTCTTTATACATATATGTTCATGCATAGGAATATTATTATGTGTAAATGAGTGGGATTCCACTGCATATAATCAATGGTGGGATTCAATTTTTTTTACTACCGGTTCTGTGGGCGTGGCTTGGTGGGTGTGGCAGGGGAAGGATACAAAATCTCCACTGAGAGGTGGCATTTGTCGGTTTCCACTACCAGTTCTCCAGAACTGGTCAGAACCTGCTGAATACCACCTCTGCATATAATGTAACATTTTACACACCCCTCCTCCAGGCGTGTGGGACCATGCAGGTTTCCAGCATGGCAGTAGAAGTCCTCCCTTTCTATGGGTCTCAGAAGGTTGCCTCTCTATCTGCCCCAAAGGGACTGAGCTTCTGATGGTCATCTATGCATGCAGCTGGCCTGGAGGTGTTCTTGGCTTGAGGATCATGACATGTGTTGATTCTGTTGTTCTTCTTGACTTCCTGGCATACCACTAACCATAGGTACTGTCAGAACTGCCAATATACGCTTGAGTTTTGCATTCACCAGTTGCCAGTCTGTCATGAACTAAGGGGATAGGGAGACAGATGGAAGGAGGAAGGAAGGCTAACCACTCAGTGTACCTTCCAACGGCACCATCCCAAGGTCTTAGCCCTGGGAATGGAATGCAATGGATTACCCACCAGCCTGCCATTGAAGAAATTGATCCCAAAACAATTTATTCAGATATAATTGGACAATAAAGGACCAGTGGAGGGGAGGAACCAGAGAAGGAAAGTTAACTGAGAAACTGTGGCATGTGAACTTCAGTTCTGGCTTTGCTACACTGGATCCCACTTGGCTTTTAGTAAAGTATACCTTCCGGCACGAATGGAATCAAGCGTCTTTCTTACCTAAAGGATCAAGTTGAACAGACCTGACAGGAACGCTGTCAGGTACATGGATTGCTCAGAGTCCTGGAAATAAGATTCCATTTTTCAGGGACATCTCTCAAGTAGATTTGAGGTGGCTATTACCTGGAACACCCTAGGACTCTTATCTCCAACAATGAACAACATCCACAAGAAATCCCACAGGTGCTAATGTATTTATTTAATTGTTTATTTATTCAATTTCCATAGCTGCCTGTCTCAACCAGGTGACCCTGGACGATTCTAAAATTGTAAAACAATTAAAACAGTAAAAACATCCAAAAAATAAATATATACATCCTCCAAGATAGTTGACCAACTGACACTAAAGCCAAGAATCAAGCCCAAACCACATCCCAAGTCCCAGGCCAGGTACAGAGTCACATTGTAAAGCCTTACAAAGGGTTGGGGTTAATCCAGGAATGGCTGTTATTAGGATGCTGATGTCTCTAATTCTGTTTCTCCATTTCCGCCTTCAGAGGCAGTTGGGCTGGAGGAGGGATGATCAATGAATCCATTGTGAGGGGTTAGAATACCAGAAAGATGGTAGAGCATTTCTGATTTGGACTACATTCTTCCTGTAGGAGCAGAATAGAATAGAATAAGAATAGAATAAATAAGAATAGAATAAGAATAAGAATAAGAATAGAATAGAATAAGAATAGAATGGAATGGGATGGGATGGAATGGGATGGGATGGGATGGAATGGGATGGAATGGAATAATGGAATAGAATAGAATAGAATAGAATAGAATAGAATGGAATAGAATAGAATGAATAGAATGGAATGGAATAGAATATAGGATAATATAGGAATAGAATAGAATGAGGAAAAATAGAATAGAGTAGAACAGAATAGAATAGAATGGAATGGAATGGAATGGAATATAGGATAATATAGGACTAGAATAGAATAGAATAGAATAGAATAGAATAGAATGGAATGGAATAGAATGGAATGGAATGGAATAGAATGGGATGGAATATAGGATAATATAGGAGTAGAATAGAATGAGGAAAAATAGAATAGAATGGAATGGAATGGAATGGAATAGAATAGAATAGAATAGAATAGAATAGAATGGAATGGAATGGAATGGAATGGAATGGAATGGAATGGAATAGAATGGAATGGAATATAGGATAATATAGGAGTAGAATAGAATGAGGAAAAATAGAATGGAATGGAATGGAATGGAATGGAATGGAATGGAATAGAATAGAATAGAATAGAATAGAATAGAATAGAATAGAATAGAATAGAATAGAATAGAATAGAATAGAATAGAATAGAATAGAGTTCTTTTTTATTAGCCAAGTGTGATTGGACACACAAGGAATTTGTCTTGGTGCAAATGTTTCAGTGTACATAAAAGAAAAGAGACATTCGTCAAGAGTCAAGCTCAAAATTGACATATGTGTAGCCATTTTAGTTAGGCTTAGTATATATTCTTTTTCTTACTTTCTCTGTGGCAGTCATGGGGGGTGGGGAAGGGTAGAACACTAAATGATAGTTATAGGGTACAATAAGCAATCGAATAATACTAGGAAACAGTTAATATAAATAGTAAGGATACAAGCAACAAAGATACAGTCACAAGTGGGAGGGGATGGGTGATAGATAAGGAATGATGAGAAGATTGACAGTAATAGTAATGCAGACTTTGTAAATAGTTGGACAGTGTTGAGAGAATTATTTGTTTAGCAGTGTGATGGTGTTTGGGGAAAAACTGTCCTTGTGTCTAGGTGTGTAATGCTCTAAAGCAGGGGTTCTCAACCTGGGGTGCTCGCACCCCCTGGGGGTGCGAGACGATATTCCAGGGGGTGTGAGAAAAGTCCAGGTATTTTTTTTATTTTTTTATTTTTATTTTTATTCTTATTTATTTATTTATTTATTTATTATGCAATGGATTAACTTTGTTTTCATTTTAGAGTTAAGTATCGTTATTTAGTGGCCGTCACATACATAGTTGAAAAGATTCAATCCTACCATATATTTAATGCGTTCAGTAGTTCCTAAAGTCTAAATTTCAGGGGGTGCGAGGTTCGAGTGAAATTTCTTTAGGCGCGCGGGGCGAAAAAAAGGTTGGGAACCACTGCTCTATAGCGTTGTTTTGAGGGAAGGAGTTGAAACAGAAACACAGTCAGAAGATACTTTCAGATGCAGATCTCTCTGGTTTCCCAGAATGAGCCAACAGGAGGAATTCCTTCTCTCATTTGGGTTCTAACTGTGTCCTGTCTCGAAAGAAAACAATCTTAAAATTGTGTGGCATGCCCAAGCCCTGACCGCTGAAACCTGCTGTGCTTGGAGCTACTTTTGTGCCTAATCCAGATGTTCCATTGATACAGAATGCAGCACCCAGGTTGGTCTCTGGAAAAATTCAAAGAGATCCGATTATACTGTGCTAAAAGCACTCTACCTTCTTCCAATTTGTTTCCAGGTGAAATACAAAGTGCTGGTTATGGCCTTTAAAACTCTGTATTGCTGAGTTTGGCTACTGGAGGGGATCCTCGCTTTCACCACTAGAAAATGTGCTTCTGCAACGTGCTCTAAACTTTGAAAGCCTTGAAAGCAGCCAACTGGTTTCTCAGAGCCAAGTGCATTTTGATTTTCTTTCACCGTTATGAACTGTTGGACTTGTCAAAGCCAAGGTAAACAGATGGAAGTTTCCTTTAGCTCATGTCTAAGAAGTAATTATTTATTTAGCTTGAGTGATTGTTTATCTATGCCTCCCTCTATCCTAGCTTGTTTGCTCTTCTCTGCAGGAACCTTTTGCCCAGCGTTAGCCAAATAAGAATAGAAATTCAACTCAAGGCTAGAATCTTCAGACGTTTCAAATGGCCTCTCTCCTCCTCCTCCTCTTGTCCCAAAGGAGGATTCTGGCATTTGGAGGAACAAGGGATATTTTTAAAATCTGCAGTTTTCCAAAGAAAATAGGGCTTCCATCCCTCAAATCATCAGGAATCCCAAATTCCATGAACTTGTGGAGCCACATCTGCAAAGCTAGATCTCTCTCTCTCTCTCTCTCTCTCTCTCTCTCTCTCTGAGAGCACATGGTCACTTCCCTTTGTGTGTGTGCTTATCTGTGAGAATGTGGGAACCTGCCTGAAGCTCATAAGGCCCCTTTTTGCCACCCTTATTTTCAGGTCATGAAAATTCAGTGGCAGCCTCATCATAAGTATCCCCCAGGTAGAGGAGGAGGAGGAGGAGGAGGAGGAGGAGGAGGAGAACTGAGTTGGTTCCTTAGTAATCCCCACCCATATTCTGGCAGAATAATAAAGACTGTATATCTTTAAGTGTATAAATCATATGATTTATATATATTATCCATACATAAATTATGTATTTCTGGTTTATAGCTATCAAATAATAAACAAATATACACAGCCTTTCTCCTAAAATAATTTTGCATAGTTGGGATATTTCATGCCCTTACTATGTTTTCTTTTAAATGAAATTAGTAACAATTTCCTGTTAGTAACTGAGACTAAAATCTCCCAGAGAAATGAGTCACGTGGAGATGAAAGAGTCCGCTTTGTCTTCCTTAAAGCTCAGGATGGATATTCATTAAATTCATTCACCACTTTGAGAGCTGAATGCAACGAAATTTCATTTTAATCTATGCTGATTAGTGTATATTCAAAGTGACTATAAAGTTAGCTATTCTATTCTATATCCTATCCTATCTGATTCTATAGTCTATCCTATTCTATCCTGTTCTATATCCTATTCTATCCTATTCCCAATGCAACTTTGTGGCACGGCATAACCAAGAACTAATGATTGCTTTTCTTATCTCTGAAAGAAGGAATTGGGGAAGGAACATTTTTAAATGTCTAAAGATATTTGGAAAGAATATATGGACTTTCTCTTACTTGCTTAAAAGGGGACTGACTTAATGCACACCGATTTAACGAATATACAGAATACAGAATAGTAAAGATTGGAGGGAACTTTGAGGTCTTCTAATCCAACCCCTGGCTCAAGCATTTGGGTTGCTGAAAACTGGATGGCAACCTTGTGTTTTCACTACAGCTGCGTTCACGCAACAGGGGAAAGTGCACTGGTGTTCATCGTCTTTAAATTTTTGGTGGCTGAGCATAGTATTGTGTGCTATATCCCTTTAGGGCCAAAGAAGCTTTTAATTATTCTAACTGCCTGCTTCAACTGTCAAGAAAATTGGTATGAACTGCTAATGCTGTCAATGTACCACTAATTTCCATTTAGACAGCATTATGTGAGAATGATCTTCTTTGGAAATTGTTTTAGAAGGTAATTCTAGAATATAAGTGACATCGTGTATATTGCCCATTTATATCTTAATCTGTTTGCTGTGGCATTATGGAGTTATGAAAACATCAACTATATACTGTGTTTCTCACAAAATAAGGCCGGGCCTTATTTTTTTTTTTGACCCCCGAAAAAATGGCTAGGCCGTCTTTTCCAGGGTGACTTAATTTCCTCCCCCACCTAGAGCGGCCCATACGCACATACCTCGCCATGAGGCCACTTCTATCGGCCGACGAAAGCGCCCTGAAGGCAGAGTCCCTGGCCGCTTCAGGGCGTGGCGTGGCTGCCCGTGTCCCCTCGCCTTTAGGCAGTCTCTTTCGGGCGATGGAAGCTCCCCAAGTGCACTCACCGGCCACTTCGATCGGCTGGTAGAAGCGGCCTCGGCGGCAAGGGGAGTGTGTGTGTGCGCTCGCCCCGAGGCCGCTTCTACCGGCTGATCGAAGTGGCTGGTGACTGCACTTGGGGAGCTTCCATCGCCCGAAAGAGACTGCCCAAAGACGAGGGGACATGGGCAGCCATGACACGCCCTGAAGCGGCTGGGGACTCTGGCTTTGGGGAGCTTTCGTCGCTATTGTAGTTCTAACAAACGATGTGAGAAATGGCGGGGAAACGCATGGTTTAAATAGGCCTAAATTTGGGGGGCAGGGCTTAATTTCACCTCATGCCTAGAAATCATGCTGGCCCTTCCTATTGGTGGAGGCCGTATTGTTGGAGAAACACGGTAGTGAAGTATTAAATGCAATGGTAAATAATTTTAACTACAGAAATAATGACAGGTGACATTCTAATCCAATACAATGTGAATGCATACATTCACAATGTTATTTTAACAGTTAGTATATGCCTATGACCTGTGTCCTGCAGATGACAGGATGAAGAGAAAAAGGGAATGTTTGGGAGGAGCGATGGAGAAGCTGAAGATCAAAGAAGCTGCCCCAACCTGTCTTCAACCTGGAAAGTTGCCCAAACCTCACCTGAAAGTAGAACAAATGGAACCTGCCTAGCCACAAAAACCATAGCATACAAAATAGCACATCAGAAAAATTGTCCACAAGATTAAAATATCCCTGTGGAAGAGACTCCTCCTCCCCAGAGGTGAAGCAGGCTGCCCCCACCCTCCTGGTCTTTCAGAAAGGAGCCAAAGCATTTGGCCCTGCAGCCCTTGCGTGGGGACTGGGAGCCCAGAGGAGGGTGCAATCCAGGGACTGTTTGCTGCCTGAAAGCCCTCCCCTGCCTCGTTATTAACTTTCAATATTATTATTTTTAAAAATTCAAAATGAGAAATTGTGTATACTGTTTTTAAGTTTTAATATTTTTACTTGTACTCACCAAGAGTCTCTCTGCAAGGGAGATGGATGATCTCAAAAATATGACGAGTTAATAAACTGTGTTTGAAAGGGATGGATGACAATAAATGTAGATTTTTCTTAAAGCACACAAACACACGCGCACACACAATAATCAATCAATATGTTGTGATATTGACATACACCTGGCTAACCCTCCCAAACATTTCACAATACAATGTGGGATAAACAGGAAAGAAAGAAATCTGTGGCCCTTAGCAAATAGAAATGTAAGGTTTTTCTTCCAAATAATTTAGCTCTGAGTTAGAGGAGAGGGAATCTTAGATCAGATGAGAGTCCCGGTGGATGTTGCTGCAAACAGACCGATGTGCACTGGGTGCAACAGTTTCCTGAACAGCTTGGATCTCTTTGTGTTTAGCTCAAAATTCATCTTCTGGTTCGGACTAGTTTGCCCAAGGAAATCAAGTCATTTTATTTCCTCCTGTCACGTTCTCTCCTCCTCCCCTCATCCCAATTCTGTTCCTGCTTTCTCATTCTCTGATCTTGCTTTCTCAATCTGGGTATTGATTCCTTCTTCACCATCTCCACCCTGGTTTTTTCCCCCACTATTTCTGCCATTTGAAGGAAACATACAGAAATGTGGGCTGTTGCATAGGAGAATAGATCAATCTAAGAGTTTAATTTGCAGGAAAAGAGATTCTAAGTAAAAAGCAGAAGGAATTTAGGAATTGTCCATCGAAGAAAGAGGTGTCTTGAAAATGGATAGCGCCACCTTGTTTTTAAGTCACCTCTGAGAGATGTTACCCCAAAGGGGATTAACGAGGTGACTTTGGCTCAACTTTCATGAATGAGCTTTTCCTTCAGAAAAGGAGAAGCTACTTTGGGCTCTCATACCTGTCACAACACCATTAACACAAGAAGGAGTTCTGGATGAAAAGCTTTTCGCACATGAGCCTTTGAAGAGATCTGTTCTTCAGAGTCTGTGGCACAAGGCCCAACCATGGGCTTGCCTAGGCTGCACTGAGTGAAGAAGAATTGTCTTGGGCTGCATATAAAATATATAATAAAGTTAATGTAGACAAATCAAACAGTAATGTTAAAAGTTTACAATCTTATGGGTCCGTTTTACTAACTGTCCAGGGCTGCATGTGGCCCATGGGTCATGCACATGCCTGGTCTATGTAATATACAGCGTTAACTGTGTATTTATATTATAAAATAATGTACATTATTAGCAAGCTCTCCTAATCTGTCTTTACCAGCACAGCTGTTCTGCAGTAGTGAGGGCCTCTAAGTATATTTGTCAGTTCCACTAGATGGACGGACTAGGAAATCAGCAGGAATGCTAAAACTAAAATAAAGCCTTAGTAAGGCCACACCTAGAATACTGCATCTAATTTTGGTCATCACACTATAAAAAAGATGTTGAGACTCTAGAAAAAGTGTAGAGAAGAACAACCAGGATGATTAGGGGACTGGAGGCTCAAACATATTGTTAAGTTTGGAGAATAAGGAGACCAGACATCTGACCAGTGACTTCAACTCTTTAATAATAACAGGAATCAGAATGGAGGTTTTCAACCCCTAATTTGCATTTAGGTTATTCACTTTTATTGATTCACAACACATATGAAGAACGGTTGCAGGAACTGGGCCTGGCTAGTCTAGGGAAGAGAAGGACCAGGGAAGACAGGAGAGCAGTCTTCCAATATTTGAGGGGCTGCCACAGAGAGGAGGGGGTCAACCTGTTTTCCAAAGCCCCTGAAGGCCAAACCAGGAATAATGGATGGCAACTGAAGAAGCACAGTTTCAACCTGGAAATAAGGAGAAATTTTTCTGACAGTGAGAACAAATAACCAATGGAACAGAAGTTGCCTTCAGAAGTTGTGGGAGCTTCATCACTGGAGACTTTCAAGAAGAGACTGGACTGCCATTTGTCAGAAATGGTGTAGGGTCTCCTGCTTGGGTGGGGGGTTGGATTAGATGATCTACAATTTCCCTTCCAACTCTGTTATTCTGTCTGAACCATTTTTATTGAGATTGGTTATAATAACAGATTTTTGCAAGTGTGATTGTGTGGTATACAATGTAGGGAGGTATCTACCTGAGTTGCTTTATCCAGCCTTAAAAAATGCTTTAGCTCCCTTTGCCTAGTCAATGGATCTGGCCTCTCATCTTCCTTGTTTCCTATCAGAATTCAGCCTTCTGCCCAAAGACCTGCCTGACTCTCCTAGTCTATTCCCCCTCAGTTGCTTCTCCAGACAGTCTTCTGCCATCCCCCACTCCCTCAGCAGTCCAATCATGCAGGCCAGCAGGCCGATAAGCGAAGAATGAAGCCCATGACCACAAAAAAACCCTGGGAGCAGCAAACAAAGTTGAGGATCTGTTTCCCTGCTGGAGAAGGCAAGATGGCCTGGTTGTTCACTTGCATTGCTTGAGGATAATGAGAAGAGACTAGGAAGGGGAGAAACCCGAGAAGCCCCCCCCCAACCTTTCACTGCTTCACATGGCAACATGAGGGTGAGCCTGACAGAGGCCATACTGAAGTAGCTGCCTGTGGCGGATCTTGTGAAAGGCAAAATTTCCCCGCTGCTTTGAGCTTTCTGTTAGATGGGAAACATGGAGCGGTAAAGGAAAAGGACTCTAAAAATATCCACAAATCACATTATTCCTTCCTTGGTCTCTCTCTTTCTCCCTCCATATTATTAGAAAGACAGAAAAAAAATCAGGAGAGAATGTCTGTGGAGATTCTCAGTCATCCATGTCATGGTTGTCCCAAAGGTGATTTTTTTTTTTCAAAAGGCAACTGGACTTTCTTTGTTTTTCAGAGAAGAGAAGAGAAGAGAAGAGAAGAGAAGAGAAGAGAAGAGAAGAGAAGAGAAGAGAAGAGAAGAGAAGAGAAGAGGAGCTGGAAGGGACCTTCCAGTCCAGCCCCCTGCTGAAGCAGGAGATCCTATACCATTACAGACAAGTGACTGTCTAGACTCTTCTTAAAAACCTCCAGTGATGAAGCTCCCACATCGTCTGAAGGCGAGTTGTTCCACTGGTTGATTGTCCTGACTATTAGGAAGTTTCTCCTTAATTCCAGGTTGCTTCTCGCTTTGAATAATTTCCATCCATTATTTCTTGTAACTTGACTTCCTCTTCTTTGTGGCAACCCCTCAAATACTGAACTACTGATATCATCTCACCCATAATTTTTCTTTTCTTTAGACTAGCCAGACACAAAACCTGCAGCCGTTCTTCCTGGTGTTCTGCTTCTCGTCCAAGAAGCTTCTTCTGTTCTCTGAGCTACTTCGCTGAACTGAAGAAGCTTCTTGGATGAGAAGCAAAACATCTTCAAGGAAAAACAAAGAATAGCAATAGCACGTACACTTATATACCACTTCACAGTTCTTTACAGTCCTTTCTAAGTGGTTTACAGGTCACCATATTGCCCCCAACAATCTGGGTCCTCATTTCATCGACTTCAGAAGGACAGAAGGCTGAATCAACATTGAGCTGGTGAGATTCAAACTGCTGAACTTCTGGCAATCAGCAGTCAACAGAATTAGGCCATAGTGCTGCGTTCTGAAAAAAAAAAGGCACCTTTGAGACAATCTGGATAAAATAATATGATTTGGGGATATCTATCCATTACAAGAGAGAAGCTACGTGTATCAAAAGGTTTACTTTATAACAACAATTCAGACAAGATTTTTTTCCCCCTTAAAAATAATTTCTGGGCATTTTATACAATACGTGGAATTAAATTCTTCAAGAACAATCATTCCAGAGGGTCAGGGAAGTGCCTTGACTTGAAGCCAAAGGTTGTCTGTCCTCTTTCCCATTCTCCAGAAGCCATTTCTGACCAGGGATTCTGAGCCAACCCACTTGAAAAATTCCACCAAAGGGAAGCATCCGCAGGATTTCAGATTTATCCCCAAGGTTTCTATCGCAATTCTACCATGGCTCCGCTGCATATTTTCCAGGACTTTCTCATAAATATTCAGAAAATACGTTTCAATTAGCCCTAGAATATTTCCTTCCCATCACCTTGAAAAGCGGCTGCCAGGATAGCTCACTCCATGCCAGGAAATGTCTTGGTGGAAACAACTAAGCACCTGCAGCAATAATGTGACAAAACAATTTTGTAACATTTCCGATTTTTTGGGGTCACTTAAAAAATGCTCCTACAATGTGCGAGTGTGTGTGTGTGTGTGTGCAAGAGAGAGAGTGTGTGTGTGCGTGTGCTGGGGGGAGGTCCCAGTGGACATGAGATGTATTATCCAGACAACCATTTCCAGATGCCAAATTTTAACAAGCAAAACCAAAATCTAGAAATAATAAAAGCCAAAGAAATCATGAGAGTAAAATACTGGTTAGATTTTTTTTATATCACACCTTTAACCTTTTTATTAATTCACACTACTAAGTAGAATCAGTATTAACTCATACTTGGCAATAATTCTTTCTAGTTCCAGATGCCACCAGTGGTTCTTCAACTTTGACTATGGCAACTGTTCATTTTCTGCACAGCTGATGAGTAGACAACTCTGATTCTTTTTTAAAAAAAATTGTAGCATTTTATTAAATTATAGAATAAAATACAATTTTGTAACATTTTACTGAATTATAGAATAAAATACAAAAGTACAAAAGCAAATAGTAGGACACAGTCAGGAGGGGAAAGGGAAAGAAAAGGGAGGGAGGGAGAAAAAAAAGTGTTGGCTTCTGACTCCCTCTGTTTTTATTTTTTATTTTATTTATTTAGTTTGTCAATTGCTTACAAGATAATAGGTATAAGTAAAAACATAGTTATGAATACACGTGTTAGGGATAACATTGTTTACCCTAACTGGTTTGGGTAAAAATAATAAATATGGTATCATGGTTTGTTAGTTAAAGTGTGTGTAACTTTAACTGCAAGAATGTAATTAAGGGTGTGGTTGTAAAAGCACTATATAAGAAGCGAGGCAATTGCAGCTCGCTCTCTCTGGCTTGAAGATCCCTAATTACTGGAAGGATTGATGACTGCGTTCTTGCAGGAACGGGAGATAAAAAGGAGTGTTGATATTTCTCAACGGAGAGAAGATAAAGATTGACATTTATTGTAAGTGTACTGACATTGCTATTCAAACTTTGCAAATAGAGTATCCCGACAAGACTTGACTGAAATTGATATATGACTACTGGACCGTTATTTTGACTATGCTATAATTCTTAAATGGAATAAACTATATTTTTGATAGCACAAGCATATCTGTATTTTTACTGCGTGTTAACTAGAAAATTTATTTCACACATTTACCTGTCTTCCTATCTGGCTGCACGTTCTGTTTAGTTTGTTTTCCTTAACACCTGTTGGGGAATCCAGGCTTAACAACACGGATACATATAAGAAAAATAAAAATATATATAAAAGAAACAATAGGACAGGACGGTAGGCACGTTGGTGGCTTATGCACTCTTAGAAAGGGGTGAGGTCAATAGTAGACAGTCTGTTAAAGTTTTTGGGGTTTGGGGAAGAAACCAGGTAGAGTATTCCAGACATTGACCACTCTGTTGCCGAAGTCGTATTTCCTGCAATCAAGTTTAGTGCGGTTAACCTTGAGTTTGTATCTATTGTTTGCTCTTGTGTTGTTATGGTTGAAGCTGAAGTATTCATTGACAGGTAGGACATTGCAATGTATGATTTTATATACTATACTTAGATCGGACCGAAGGCGGCATAGTTCCAGGTTTTCTAGGTCTAGAATTTTAAGTCTGGTGGCATAAGGTATTCTGCAATGAGTAGAGGAGTGGAGAACTCTTCTTGTGAAATAGTTCTGGACTTTCTCAACTGTGTTAATATCAAATACATAAAGTGGGTTCCAGACTGTTGAGCTGTATTCGAGTATTGGTCTAGCAAATGTTTTGTATGCTGTAGTTAGTAGTGTAATATTACCAGAGAAAAAGCTATGTAAAATTAGGTTAAAAACTCTTAATGCCTTTTTGCCAATATGTAGTTACAGTGGGCTCTAGCACTTAGATCATTAGAAATTAGTACTCCAAGGTCCTTGACAGAGTTTGGATCATCAACAAGGTCTTGATTATTCAGCCTGTATTTTATTTTCTGATATTTTTTTTGCCAATATGTAAGACAGAGCATTTGTTTGTTGAGATTTGAAGTTGCCATTTGTTTGACCATTCTGATACATAGTCGAAGTCTTTTTGAAGGGTAGCAGTATTGTCTGTGGTGTTGAATAGCTTTACATCATCAGCGAAGAGAACACAGTTGCTCTTAATATGATCACAGAGGTCATTTATGTAGAGTATGAAGAGAGTTGGTCCTAGAACACTGCCCTGGGGGACACCACTGTTGACAGGTACAGAATTTGATAGGATGCTCCCAATTTTGACCATTTTGTCTGTTTGACAGTAATGCTTCTATCCAGTTATGCAGGTGTCCAGAGATACCATAAGATTTTAGTTTTAGGAGTAGTTTGTCGTGTACCACTGAATCAAAGGCTTTACAGAAGTCTATGTAGATTGTGTCTATTGCTTTGCCCTGATCGAGTTGTGTAGTCCATATGTTTTTGCAGTGTAAGAGTTGCAGATTGCAGGAGAGTTTTTTTCTGAAACCAAATTGTTTATTAGAGAGTAGGTTATTTGTCTCTAAGTGGAGGATAATGGATTGGTTAATAATTGATTCCATGACTTTACAGATGATGCAGCATAAGGAAATTGGTCTGTAATTTTCAACTAGGCTGGGATCTCCCTTTTTGAAGATGGGGATGACCGTGGCTTGTGACCATAGGTTAGGCAAGGAGCTGGTCCTGAAAGATTTTTCAAAGATTATGCTTAGAGGTTTGGCTATGGCAGTGGATAGCTTTTTAAAGAAGTAGGCACATATTCCATCTGGTCCAATAGATAGAGATGGTTTTAGATTGCGCAGTGCTTTTTCAACATTGTCTTCTGTAAAATCGATACGTATTAGATCATTGTGGTTGTTGATGGTTCAACTAGGAAATACTGGGCATGATCCATTGCTATTTACAAATACTGAGCCAAAGAATGTGTTAAAGAGGTTGGCTTTAATGGTGTCGTCGTTGCAGTCTTTACCATTAGGTCCTTTCAGGGGTGGGATGGACCTTGAGTCTTTTAGTTTGTTGTTTACAAAATTCTGTTCCAGAAGAATAAAGCATTAACACAGAGTCTCAACTTTTTACTTTTCCAAAATAGTATAAAGTAGCCATTTCTAGAAATTGAAATATAATTCCACTTTTGGGCATACAGTAGTCTTGCTGCTGTCAACATATATAAGATCAAAGTTCCCCCCCAAAAAATTCCAAGTCTTTTTCCATTAAACCCAAAATAAAAATTTCTGGTTTCATCTTTATCTTCACTTTAAGACTTTTCTGTATTAAAATATGGACCTTACTCCAATTTTTTTTTTTTTGCTTTATCACATGTCCACCATAAATAAAGGTCCCTTCTTTACATTTATTCCAACATTCATTTGAAATACCTTTATACATTCTAGATAACTTATCTGGTGTTAAATACCAGCAATATAGCATCTTATAAGTTTTCTTTTAAATTACAGTTTAGTTTTAAGCCTTTCATAGACAACTCAGATTCTAGAGAAGAATGATCTGAACAGTTATGTCAACTTTATGCTTGAACTGAGATCTCCCTTTGATTTATTTATAATTTTATTTTGTTTAAAATAAAAGATTTATTTTATTTTTATTTAGCATATGGAGATGTTATACATGCCAGGAGACTACAAAGCTAATGCAGAGTAGTAATTTGGCTGCCTGAGACTGCTGGTCCTGTTTGGTTCATGCTTGCATGCTTTCCAAGGTGTGCCAGGAGGACAGCAAATTAGTTCTGCACCAGGGAGAAAGACAAGCCGCTTTCCTGCAGGGTCAGCTGAGGTTTTCTCCCTCCACTCTCTCAATGGGCCTTGCAACCGGGAAAGTCCAGCACCAGCAGGATTCTAACTATCAACATTAAGTGCTGGCTTGTTTCCCACCAAAGTGGTACTATTCATCTATTCATATATACCGTGCTTCCAAACTCCTGGGTGGGCAGGCCAGGTGAGTGATGGGAATTCACCCTGCCATGCAGAGCTAGGACTTGGTCACCAGGAAGCAAAGACTATCTCCAGCACATTAAGCCACTGAGCCATCGTGCCTCCTCAAAGAATTCTAACTGGCTAACAACAAATAAAGAAATAACAAAACATACACACACACACACAAACCTTTCATCCCACCAGGCACTATAACAATCCCATCCCAGAACCACGAAGGCTGACTCTCCTCCTCTCCAGACCCAGCACCTGAGCAATGTCTTAATGGCATTCCAAAGGCAAAGAGGGTAAGAGCTAACTAGTCACATCCCAAATGTGGGCATAAGTCACATCCCAAATGTGGGCATAAGTCACTGGCTTCTAATTCTTATTTAGAGATGTGGACAGATTGAATTGGCTTTACATGACTAATTTGAAGACGGCTGGGCTGAAGGCTGGGCTGGCTTGCTAAGACACACTCCAGACCCCGTGGAGATGCTAATCCTGCATAGCTGTGGCAAGAAAACTGGAAGAATTGCAATAATTGAATGATGGGAAAGAGAAGAAACTTCACAGTCTTCCTCCTCACCTCCAGAAGGTGAGCCTATGCAACTTTACAGATCAACTTTGTCAGCTAAAAGCAATACAGATGTATATTTAATCCAGTGGGGATGCAGTTTTGCAAAATTGTATTACTGACCTGCTATGGGTCTCAGTATTACCTTGGATGTAGGACTGCTTTTGAAAGTAGAGCAGCTCACCTCATCTCCTGCAGAGACCTCTCCCCTCTGAATGAAAGATTTCTTGTTTACTCACATTTTCCAGCCAAGAGGCATGTATAAACATTTGGCCTCAGATCACAAGGCCTCTTTTAGGAAGGTAAAATCATTTTGGCTGTTAAATGTCTTTTGTCCTTAGCATATCACTCATGGTCTAATGGTAAAACGGAGAGAAGAAATGCTGTGGTGCTTTCTAAACTTGGTTGGTTGTTTTCAGATGTTTCATGACCTAGAGCCAGATAATTTCACAATAGCTGGTCCAAAACCCAAGCCAAGGGTTCAACAACAGAGCAAGAAGCAGGAAGAACTTGGGGTAGGGCATCTCAGGAAGTAAAAAAGGGCTTGAGCGATGCTCTTGCAACCCAGAGTTCATGGCTTTGCCTAATAGGAAACCTCTCCTTTCTTACCCAGGAGTTGCGCTAGTCTGCACTGGATGCTCTTTTTAGCTGGCAAGCATGATTTTCATCTTGACTCTAAATAGCAGCCCCTGAGCTGAGTTGTCTTTCTCATTACCAGGTGATTGACAATCTTCTCTCCAACCTCAAAGAGAAGCGCACAAATGTTTACTCATCTCTGCAACCAACATGGAAGTTTTGTCCATAATTACTTGACCAGGATGTGGGAACTTTTAAATTCTTCCTCACCACTGGAGATTTTTTTTCCCTCAGGGAAGAGGCAGATGCTCCTTCCCCACAACTCTGTGGCACAGGTGAGAGGTGGGGGGGAACCTCTTGATCAGCCAGTGGCTTCGAGCAGGAGGGATGGGAATAAGTCTGCCTCCCTCAGAACAAGAAAGAAGAAAGAAGAGAGGGGTTATATGGGAAGTCAGTGTCAGCCTCCAAGATTCCTTCTTCTGGCTGCCATAGAAATGGAAGGAGGGATAAATAATTGGGCCTCATGGGGGGAAGGGTGGTGGAGGTTGAAGTTGTATGAATTGTAAAAGTTGAGATGCTTTCTTGCTTACTGCGCAAATGCATCCACTTATCGTTTCTAGGCCAAGGTCAACCATCTTGACATACCAGATGCCTGAAGATGTACCCACATGACATTATACACACCTCAGATTGGATGTCCAGTTTGAATTGTTGGGGATGGGGACATGGGATAACTTTCTATATGTAATTTCCATGCCTTTTGCTTCAGATCTTGTATTTCTTCTGATGCTGCCACTTCAGATTCAGTAAAAGTCCTTTTTATAAAAATGGAGTCTAAGGTTTTCTTTCTTGGATTTTGAATGGAGCTACACCAGACAGACAGCGTGAGAACTGTTTGCACCAGAGGTGGGCAATCTATTTTCCCATGAGGCCACAAGAGAAACTAGAGCAGCTGCTGTGGAGGGCTGAACCAACATGCTGAATTTAATTTTGCTGGCGGCACCCAAATGTGGAAGGAGGAGGGAGTGCAGAGCCTCACCTTTGTCGACCGAAGGAGCGCGCTTGGCTTCTTCTTCTGCACCCTGCAGTGCAGTTATTTACATTTTATTTTCTAACTTCCAACTGACCTCACAGGGCCCAGACAGGGACAGCCAAAGGAGTGGGATGTGGCAAGAGGGGGAGGTGTCTATGTGTGTAAAATTTGGCTCTGGGGGGGAAGGGGAGAGGCCCACACAAGGTCTCCCACCCTCACCTTCACCCAGAGTTCCTCAACCTCCCCAAGGGTCAGAATGGAGAGGGGCAATGGCCCGTGGGTCCCTCTATTGCCGGGGTTTCCTGCACTACCTCCTGGAGTGGAAGAAGCAGGGCTGGGATGGGGCGAGGCTGCTGACTGGAAGCCTCCATTGTCTGGCCCAGGAGAAGGCTGAAGCTGCCTATGTCCGAGGCCTTCCTGCCTGGTGCTCTTTGGCATCCTTTTGCAACCTGCCCTCTGCCCAGGAAGGAATTCTGAAGCTGCAGCAGAATCTCTTGGAGGAGGAGCAAAGAGTGGCTGAGGGACATGGATCCTGGAGTGAGAAACTTCCTAACAGTGAGAACAATCAACCAGTGGAACAGAAGTTACCTCCATAAATCATGGGTGCTTCAACACTGAAGTTTTTAAGAGAAGAGACTGGACAGCCACTTGTCTGAAATGGTATAGGGCCTCCTGCTTAAACAGGGGTTGGACTAGAAGACCTCCGAGGTCCTGATTCTGAATTGAAATTGAAATGCACATGCCAAGTTTACATGCTGCTAAGCAGCTGCTTCCAAACAATCCACAGATGCAGCTACCCCACCTCCTGAGATGATACAAGCCTCCCTTTACCCTGAAAACAAGTTCAAGAAGAGAAACCAGGTGGTCTTAAATTACCTCTCTGCATGCATCTTGTTTAAAGGTAGAGGATGGGCTGGGATTCCTTAACTTGCTTGCAAAGAAATGCTATTAATCAAAAATCAGAAAGACTTGTTTATTTATTGCTTCCAATTCATGTTGCTAGAAGAGAAGTTTAACAAAGTTCTTCTTTCTTCTTCATTTATGCTTACCAGAAAGATTACATGGCTATTTATTTAGCCAGAATGATCATTACACACACACACACACACACACAAAGAACAAATTAGCGAACCATTTGTTGACTTCTGAGGTTCAAGTTGAGCACTTCTAACGTTTGACTTTTGGATGTCTTCAAAAGGATAAAAGATTGTTGGTTTATCCAGATGATTAATTGTGTCTCTGGAAAATCACACAAAGAGACTAATTTCAAAGGTTTCCTATCAACCTGTGCCTGCTCTTCCAGCTGTTTGGAGAGGCAGTCATTATTTTAGGCAGTGATTCCAATTAGGCCTTTGAGTCCAGTCCACATTCAGTGCAGGAAGGCAGATTAAAAGCATTCCGGATAGATGCATGTCCAGCCTCTAATCCAAAGGGGAACTTCCTCCCTTGGTGTTTGGTTGAACCGTCCATCTGCTCTTACACTGTAGTTTTGTTCTGCATCTTCAGTTAGAACCTGCGTTCTGCTCTCAGGGCTAAACATTTTCAGTTCTATCCCTTAACAGTTTCTGGTCTCCTGATTATCCTTCCCTATGTTTAATCTGGTCTGTTTTCTTACAGTATGGAGCTCAGAAGTGGACCTTGTACTTGAGGCAGGGTTGGGCCAACATAAAATAAAGTGGAACAATTACTTCCAGCGATTTGGAAATTTGAATTTTTGTTGCTGAAGCCAAATATCGTACTGCTCTTTTTAATCAGCAATGTCACACTGATTATAATTAGCTTGTGATCAGTTACATTTTTTAGATAATCGAGCACTTGGATATCAGAGCACAGAAGCTCCTATCTTGCCTTTTGAAGTGGCCTAGGTTTACAAAGACTGAAAGAGATGGCAAGCTTGGCTAAAAGGGAGCCGGGAATCAACAAATATTGGATTTATTCCCTCTCCACTCAGGTTGCTCAATCATTGGCATTCATCCTGGCTTGCAAATTGTATTGGTTGTAGAAGTGATAAGCACTTTGGATTATTATGGGTTTTTTCTGATAATGCTGCTTATTAAAATAATGCTTTATTTTTATTTATTTTTTAAAGCAGAGAGATTCACTTGAAAACATTCAAATGAAATAGCTGCATTTTAAAGAGTCTGCTTTTAAGGCAATTTGTAAAAAGCTGTTGTACATCTAAATATCTCAGGTTAAACAAGCAGAAAAGACAGAAAAGACAAAATGGAAACGATAACCTTACACCTTTTCCATTTTGATAAGAATATCTTATAAGATATTCTTACTAGACCAATTTAGTCTAGTGGTTAAGGGACCCAGGCTAAAAAGCAGGACCCTGAGCTCAAGTCCTGTCTGAGCCATGAAAGTCAGCTGGGTGACCTTGGGTCAGTCCAACACACTTCAGAAGATTTCTGTTGTGAGGAACATAGCAGGAGGAATAGGTGTTGGATATGTTCATTGCCTTGAGTTATTTCTAAAAATAATAAAGGTGGGATACAAATAAACAAGTAAATGATGAATGATTGTCCTGACTATACACAAAATCCTTATCCCTTCCTTCAGCACCCTGTTTATTTGGATCTCCCCTTACAGGTGTCTTCTCCAGAACTTGGCAACTCCAAAACAGATCTGAATTCCCTTCTCTCTATTCCTCCTCCTACAAATAAATGAACTCTCCTGGTTTTGCATCCAAAGAGAGAAATGAGGCTGATGGGAGAGACATGTAAGAGATGACCATCCTCAGCATGAGGAAGGGGTCAAGTGCATCATCAGCTTGGAAGCACTACATCCCAGGGAGAAACCTCAGTCCCAGGCCTTCCTTGGAATCTGTTGACTCTGTCAATTTGCCTGGATCAAATTGATCAAATTCCTGTGTAAAGGTTGCGTGCAAAAAACTCACAGTGCCTTTGACCTGGCTCCTGATTTTCTGTGCCCAACAATAGGATGAGAAGGGAAGGCAAGTTGAAAGTTGAAGAGAAACAATCTGAAACAAGTATCTTTATTTCCTGCAATTTTGTGGATGGGCTCCTCTTCCATCACCATCAGACTTTGCTCTCTGCTCTTATGCTTTACCTGCCTAAGGTTCCTGAATGAAAGGTGAAATACAGTTTTAATAAAAACATAAAGCGTGGCATTTGTCTGTTGGGTCTGTCATCCTGAGGTGATTGTCAGGAAAAACATAGACTAAATATGAACTCATTAGTTCATTATATAAAGAGGTACTATAATTTTCCGTGGTCGTAATTCTATCCCTGTATTGTGATGCGGTCTAGGACTGCATTGGCTTTTTTGGTAGCTGCAGCACACTGCTGACTTATATTTAAGTAATTGTTCCCTGGGATTCCTAGGTTCTTCTCACAGTTATTGCTGTTGAGCCAGGTACCACATATTCTACACCTGTGCATTTGGTTTTTCTTGTAAAGTGTAATCCTTGCCTCCTTTTGTGAATTGAGACCTCTTTTACTTAAAGGTTGGCCTGTCTGCAGCTCTTCCTCTGTCTCCTAGGGTCATTTCCACACACATTGTCATTGCTATATAAATTACACATTTCTATCCTATGCCTCTTGTATAGAATTATCTTGCCCATATCAAAAAACAATTGAAAAGTCAGTCAAAATGAAAACTCTGTTTGCCCCTGAGTTATCTGAAGCCACCAACTTTCTTTAGCTGGTTGCTCTTGTGAACCTAATGGAGATGCTGATGTCCCAATTCTATCAAGAGCAAGTCTTTCACTTGGCTTTTAAAATTATTCTGTTTTTCTTTGATAATATTAGCAATAAAAATAACAAAAAGCAATTTGCTGTGTTAAGTTTTTCTAAGGAGGTTCTTTACACTACAAAATATTCATCTCAGAGCCACGTGACATATCCTGTCTTTGATTGGCCAGCATGAATAAGGAACTGGAACAAGGTCTGGGAAATTCTGAGGACATTTAAGATGTGTCCCATCATAATTTCAGATGAAATTATTCTAATCTGATATAAAATCAAAATGAATTCAAGGACTTCAAGGGATCAAAAGATAAACCTGGATTTTAGATAAACCTAAGTCTGTGTTTTTTCCGCATTTTCTGGTGGTCTTACTAATATCAAGATTCTAATATCAAGAATGGAGGAAGAAAGTTCCTGACACTTGATGTGTTCTTGGCACAACCCACTCAGATGAGGGACTAGCAGGTGAGCAAAGGCGGAAGGACCTTCCAAGGTAGAGTCTGAAAGGGCAGTTCTGGGCCATAAATGGCATTAATCATAGGTGAGTCAGGAGCTTCCCATCATTGCGAGCATAGCTCTTTTTCCACTCTGGCAAGCCCTGAATTGGCCCTTTAAGGCTGGAGAGAAGATGAGTGGAGGGTGGAGCAAGGCCTTTCTCACTCCGACCTGAATGGGGAATAATCCTATGAACTAATCTTGGGGGAAACAGAGATGATGATAAAGTTGGGTTTCCTCCAGACTCCAGATTCCTTTGCGGGGTGCAGCTCTCAAGTACTCAAAGGCCAAATGCTGCCTAGAGGCCAGAGTGAGTCCCCGGACAATCCCCATGGCTATGAAACCACAATTACCATAGCAAGCTGAAGCCAGGCCGAACCGTTTTTTCTTATCACCTCCATTGTTGTAAAAAATTCATTTTCAGGAATTTATGAAGTAGAGAAACTCCTCTGTGATTTAAGCGCTCTTATTTACTCCCTTGCAAAAAGGAGGAAGCAATTCAACTGCAAGTTTCTATTGTGCTGTCAAATTTCAGCAACACAATTCTGGAGAGTGTAAAATCACAGAACCTGGGCCAGTGCCTAGAACTTGCAATACCCCATCAGCTATGGTTTATTGAGCAGTTTATAAACCATGGTGAGAGATTTATACAACCCCAGAGGTGCAAAAGTGTGTGGGCTATCAGGGAACCTTTTGGGGGCCCAGAACAGTTGGAGGGAACATTTTCTGGCCCAGAATTGTGGATTGGATCAGTTATAGGGACAAGATATCCTCCCATGTACTTTTATTTGGAGATCTTTCATTGGCAACCATTAATTACCAATAGTAGCATCTATCGGTGACATGAGTCAGGAGTGAAATGTTGCTCTTTTTCTTCCAGTTAATAACAGATTAAAGGGACCTTGGAGGTCTTCTAGTCCAACCCCTTGCTCAAACAGGAGACCCGATACCATTCCAGACATGTGGCAGTCCAATCTCTTCTTAAAAGCCTCCAGGCATGTGGCACCCACAACCTCTGGAGGCAAGTTGTTCCGCCGGTTGATTGCTTTCACAGTTAGGGAGTTTGTCCTTAGTTCTAGGTTGTTTCTCTCTTTGTTGAGTTTCCATCCATTGCTTCTTATCCTGCCTTCAGGTGCTTTTGGAAATAGGTTGAGGTTGACCCACTCTTTTTGTGGCAGCCCCTCAAATATTGGAACGCTGCTATCATGTTTCCCCTAGTCATCCTTTTCTCTAGACTAGCCAAGCCCAGTTCCTGCAACCGTTCTTGACGTTTTGGCCTCTAGGCCCCTAATCATTTTTATATCGTAGCGACCAAAACTGGAAACAATATTCCCAGCGTGGTCTTAACAAAGCATTATAAAGTCGTATTAACACTTTGCATGATCTTGATTCCATCCTTCTCTTAACGAAGCCTAGAAATGCATTGGCTTCTTTGGCAGCTGCAGCCCACTGCTGGATCATACTTAAGTGACTGTCCACTAAGACTCCAAGATCCTTCTCACAGTTGCTACTGTTGTATCCTTATAGTGTTGCCTCCTTATAATTATTATTCCAATTTTGATACCACCCCTCTGCAAATGACTCTGAAGAAAATGGCCTCTTTAGAGAAGTAAGTCACAACAGGTTCGGGTAAGATATTGCCTGGGAGCTCCCTCCAGAGTAGACCCATTTTTCAGCCAGGCCCCTTGCCTGCACTGGATTCCCCCTGCCCCAAAGCCTTGGAACAGCCACCCCAAACCCCACGTGCCTCAGTGGCCTTTCCTTCCTTCTCCTCCAGTTGAGGCCGTGGGGTCGGCCAGAATGGCTCTCCCCATTCCTTAAAGCTCCATGCTCCATTTCAGCAAGAAATCCGTAACAGTCCCAACTGAAAGAGCCCACGGGGAGCCCTTCCGTGGGGCCTCCTCCTCCTCCCCCCCCCCCAGATTCAGCCGAGGAATGGACTGATGTGTCTGTCCCAAGGGAGAAACCATGCAGACGCTTCCTGATGCAATATCGCCATGCGTGTCATATTTCATCTTTCCGCTATTTATTGGCAACTTACTAGCCATGCATTAAATAATCTTTAAACACAAAATGCAGCCGAGGCCCCACCCAGCCTCTTCCTCCTACAGAGGGAGGGGGCAGCTACAGGGGGAGGAGGGAGGCAGCCATGGGAGTCACAGGTCAGCCTGTGCAATTCCTTGGAGCCTCACAGGATCCAGATCTCTTCCCCCTCCTCCCCCGCTTTCTCCTCCTCAAAGCCCCTGAGCCTCTTCAGGCTTCCTTCACCCACGAGGACCCCCTTGGCAAAATTCTTGCCCGGCTCACTTTGGAGGAGCCCCGGCAACTTCCTTCTCATTACCTTTTGCTATTCTGACACGCTTAATTGATGCAGAATATAAAAAACCATGAAGGGTGATAAACAAATGTCAGAGCTGAATGGCAACTGAGGGAATTGAATAAATGGAAATTTTAAGGTGCTTAAATTAGAAGTTTGTCACCAGTGTCAACTCGCCTTATATTTGCACCATCCATTTGACAATTTTTATTTATTTATTTATTTTGATCTTGCTGACCCCTCTGAAGCCATTCTCACCTATACATTCTACCTGTGAGGTAGAATGATGTTTTGGTTGGGGGCCATGAGATCAGGTCCCCCTTAAGGCTCCCCAGGAATTCAGGCATTTGAGGTCTTCTCGGTTCCTTCTCTGACCCACCACCCCTTGAATCAAATTCAGGTTGGATTGTTAACTCCTGCGCACCCTCCCAGGGATTAAATATGAGAGCAATCAACCCATGGAACAGACGCTGCCTTCGGAAGATGTGGGAGCTTCATCACTGGAAGCTTTCAAGAAGAGACTGGACTGCCATCTTCAGAAATGGTGTAGGGTCTCCTGCTTGGGAGGGGGGTTTGGACCAGATGGCCTACAAGGTCCCTTCAAACTCTGTTAATCTGTAATCTGAGCTCCTCTGCACCTGGAGGCCAGTGGTCATCTGCCTTGGCCCAGGCCAGACTGATAGAGCCCTGCAAGAGAGGCAGGGACCCCCTCCCTGCTGGGCTTCCGAAAAGCCTTAAAATTGGCTTTGGTCCCAGGGCTGGCTCAATGAGGGGGCATCATGCTGAATTTATTCATTTTTATTTAGTTATTAAGACAATTTATATGACCACCAAGCTCATTCTCAGTGATTCTGAGCAGCAGCTTACAAAGAATGGTTGTAATGACTGGTTCAAGTTCCAGTCATTTTGTTTTGTCTGTGTTTTAATCAATATTAAATTCTGCAGGTCACCGATTGAAGTGTGGGGCTATATCAATTTAAGGAAATAAATAACTCCTGCAATAAATGACAGTTTTGCTCAAAGCTTCTGTCGGAAGATTATTCCTTTGAGTCCTTAAATCAAGCAGATTTTCTTAACCCAATGGCAGGTCCATTTAAATGGTTGAACTGTTTTTGATTCTGCGCATGAAATACCATTTTTCTGGACTGAATGGATGCTATGGGAGTGTCCTGAGGACCTATGAGTTGTCCCCTGGCTCCCCTGCTTATTACTGGTCAATCAAGCAGGTTGCGGTGCAGGATAAGGCAAAGTTACTGCCAAGTAGCCAAGATTAATGATGGGTTTGGCTGAAACCCACTTGCTCTGCATTGGCTACAGCAGAAGCTGAGCAGGGTATAGTCCTGGCGATAAGATCCTTCCGTTGCTGTCACTAAATGTCCCCTTCAATTGTCTCCACAGCTGGGGAGAAGGTTTACTTAAGAGAATAGAGGAAGCCTCTAATTCGGAGGCCAAGCTGGGAGCCTGGGCTAAGAGGGTCAGGAGAGGCATAATTGCTTCAGCATCGATATCACCTCTTCTTCTTCCACACTCCCTACCAGGGAGCTCCCAGAAAGGTTGATATAGATGCTTCATTCATTCCGAGGCTGAATAAATTTACCCTCAGGAAATCTGCAGGCTGCACTCAGATGTCGACAGAAGGTCCCTGGGGAATTGGTTCCATTCCAAATGAATGTCATGCTCAGCAATCACAATGCAGGGTCCTGGTTGGGGAGGGGCAGGGGGGTTGGAGGGAAGAAGAGGAGCTTTCCCTGGGAGGATCTCAGAATGGAAAAGTAGCTGTTTCTGAATCCTCCAGGAGGTGCGTGGACTTGGGATCCAGTGGCCAGGCAAATCCCATTTCAGGGCCCTAAAGCCACCGCACCCCTTTTCCTGGGGTCCCACAGCCACCCCCTGAGCCTGCAGGGTCACCCTGGGAAGAGACGCCTCTGGTTAAGGGGGCAGATGCTTCTCCGTCAGCTGAGCAGAAAACAGTATATGCTGGATCTCTGCTTCTCTCTCAGTCAAAAGATGACACAAACCAATTCTCAATATAAGTAACAGAGTCTGAAGCTGCTGCTGTTTATCATGGAGAGAGAAAAACACAGCAACTGCTGGTTGTGCAGCTCAGGTTTAATTTACTACTGGGCTCTTCTCTGATTTCATAGCAACTAAATACTTTCAGGTACTTTTACTTTGCTCTGTTTGCGCCCCATCTATTTGAGGCAGGGGTCCCCAAACTCTTCAGCTCATCGCAACCTTCAGGAAGTTTCAGATTGTTCATCAACTCCCAAACATTTTTATATGGCAAATAATTTAATAAAGACTGTTTTAACTAATAGCACTAAGAATAAAAATAAAAATAAGTAGCATTTAAAAATCTAATTTTTTTAAAAAAAATTGTAATTCATAATCCTGTCCACCCTTAGGGGTTGACATTGACCAGAAGGCGAATGCAATCTTCTCAATACGTTGTACAAAAATTGGTGAGGCTGTTGGAAAGTGTTCCAGTTGTGATCAATGCAGGTAGACTGTTGCAGGGAAATGATGCTCCATTGCCGTATAATAAAGAGAAAAAAGGGAACCATAAAATGATGTCATCCATCCACAGGTGTGTCTTTCCTATGTTGCAAGAGAAGCAGTTCGTCTATGAGATCAACTGACCTGATAGGTTTTTCTGCAGATCTCTCCAAAAGCAAAACACTCCTAAACTGGGGTCCTGGGCCATACATGGGTCATGTTGCCTGACCACTTGGGGTCCTGGGCCATACTGGTATAATTCCAAGATGAAAGAAGGTGCGGGTCCAAGACACTAAAGAAAAAGGCTGGATGAAACCTCGCAGAGGAGTAATAACCATAATATCCATACAGGCTGTGGTGTATTTCATGCTTTACTGCCAGACCAAGATACGGCTTGGCTCTGATCCTGCCTTATTTGTCAAAGAACCAGGAGACCCAGGAGCCAGTGAGGCTGAAGCAGGGTCAGGCCTAAGCAGTAGGAATGAAAAGGGCAACTCCCTTCCCTGGGGGTGTCCTATCACTGTGCCCCAATATCAGTCCCTTCATGGAAAAGTTTCCACCTCGAGCACCCTCTTCCTCTTCCGAAAGGCCTGGGGGAGGCGTCCCTCTTCTATGGAAGCAGCGGTGAGAGACTCTGATGCACAAGGAGCTTCTTTCCCAGTTTGTGTTCTGACCCAAATCTTGTTCAAATTAGACAAACAAAAACTGTGTAAAAAAGCCAATCTTTTTAATGCGGGCGCTGGGAATTCAATGCATTCCCAGCCAAGAGTTAGTTAAAGCTAGTTGTCCGATATCAAAAGCAAGCCCTTTCAAGGTTGCGAAAGGCTGCCAAGAACAGAAGATTAATTACTGATTAAATATCCACTGACAGAAGTTTCAAAAACGAACTGGAGTAAGCAGGGCTTCAACAAGAACTCTGAGTCTAAAGAACTTCTTTGCTTCCTGCAAAGAACACATCCCCGAGGGCTGGCTTTTATCCCTTATGGGAGGGGCCAACACCTTCCAGCCCAACTCCCGAGTCACCCGTCCTGCTGCAGATGCTCTCTCCTTTGAGCAGCCCTGCATGCACGCGCACTGGGCACAGGCTCCTCGGGGTCCTCTGCATCACTGCTGCCAGACTCCACAATCTCCGAAGGCGACACTCCACTCCCTGATGGTCCTGGCCCCAGCCCTGCATCACACGCAGGCCCCTTGTCCGAGTCCTTGCTATCAGAGACCTCTGCTGTCCGCACCTGCTGCCAGCGAACCACAACAGTTTGAATTAATAAGCCACCAGGAAGGTAGGAAACCCACTTGCTCTTCCCCTCACCATATTTTGAATGATATCTTCCTTGGAAAATCCCCCACTTTGTCTTACAATCAGCAGGTATCTTTCTCCACCCCGGGAGCCCAGCATTAACATTAATGTGGCTTTGAGGAAGCCCCAGGTATGGACTGCTCAGCTATGACTTTTTTAGGGAAAAAAATAGCCCTAGATTTCTATTATTCCTCTCCATTATATGACTTGCCGTGTTTTCTTGGGCAGCCCTTCTAGTGGGGGCCGCCTGGATTTCTGTCTCCGGGAAGAGATGTGCCCACCTGGCAGAATTGTTTGTGATTTATTAATTATCCATTTTATTAGATAATTGCCCTGTTCTTCTGATAACATTCCAAAGCAGGACTGTAATTCGTGGGGAAAATTTCAGAAGATTAGACATTATTCACACTTTTTAAAATGCAATTAAAAAGCCCTTGTGTGACTTTGCAGCTGTAAGATAGCAATAGCAGACTTATATGCTGCTTCACAGTGCTCTACAACCCTCTCTGAGCTGTTTACAGGGTCAGCTTCTTGCCCCCCAACAATTTGGGTCCTCATTTGACTGACCTCGGAAAGACGAAAGGTTGAGTCAACCTTGAGCCAGTCAGGATCGAACTGCCGAACAGATGGCAGCCGTAAGTCAGCAGAAACAGCTTGCAATACTGCATACTAACCACTGCGCCACCATGGCTCTCTTAAGACAACCTGAAATTCCCTCCAGAGTTTTTCAGAGGGAGCTGAAAGCCCAGGATGGTCTCTGTAACCAAAGTCCCAGTCCTTGTGGTTTGGCTCCCTCCCTATTGGTGGCCATAAGCCAATCCACAAAACCACGTCTCTCCTTGGACTGCAACCCCTGTCAAGTGTGGTCCCCTCCAGATGTCTTTTCTGGGACAGGGACAAAAGACACGCAGCCCTTTTTTCAAACAGGTTTTGCGTCTATCCCAAGAACTTTGAAATGGCGACCTTCACAACAGCATAATGTCTTCTCTGTGGGGCCCTTTTGCATGCACAAATCACCAGCTCTAGTTAAAATGCCTCACCAGACACCTGCAGAGATGTTCGCCTAAGCATTCTGCCCTGTGACTTTCCAGAGACAATATTCAGGAGGAAGCGCAGCGCTGCAATTTCCAAGCCCCCAGAAACGAGAGGGATGCCTGGCTCATTGTCTCATTACATCAAAGGCCAAGGTCAGGCACAGCCCTCTCCCTGCAGGCTGGTAATTTAAGCAGGATGACATAAATGAGTCACCAAGATCTCTATTCAAAATGCTTGTTGTCACCGATATTTTCAGCGAAATGTGAGGAAAGGCTTGGTGCCACGAAGGACCTACCAAGGCCAGAAACCTGGCTTGCTTATCATCCTAGTCTATAAGGCTCAGTGCAATTATTATTATGTTACTTTCACTTTCCCGAACAGGAAACTTCACAGTTCAGCTTGATAATTGGCTCTGACAACTACAGAAAATACCCCCTGATTAATGCCATCTTCCTGAGCCATTGAAACCATTTCCAGGGTGCCATCTGTGGCATCAGGGATGGGAGGGCATCACCTGTGGGCCCATTTGTATCAGCCATTTCAGTTGCCCTGAGCCAACTTCATCTTGGGGCTGTATGGCTAAGCTGCTGCTCCTGCTGCCCTCGCATCATCTCCATCTTCTTTTCATTATTTTGGGTCTTTTAGGACACAAGTGCAAAGTTTTCTTGCAGCCAAGGATCACACTTTTTTTTTAAAAAAAAGTTTTGACTCTGTACAGGCTTAAAGAGATACGACATTACTCAGGTATACTAGACCTATATTTTCAACCGTTCTGCATTTACAGGGTTAAAAGTGAAATGGTTGCATTAAATCTCTACAAAAAGCACTTCTTTCACATTTTAAATGCTCAAGAAATAGCTATTAAAAAGCAAATTGCATTCCCTCTGCTCCCTGATCTTTGCCTGTGGTCCAGACCTTTGAAATGCAATTGTGGAATTGGACATTATTGATTATTCTATTTCTGTAATTCTCCAAAAATGGATCCTTTTCCTTTTACACAAGCAGATCATGCTGTATGGACGCCAGCAAAATGTTCCACATCCACTTTCATGAATTTCTGGTTGGTGGCCCCAGATCCCTCGTGATTTTAATGCAGTTGAGCTCTTACTAATGAGGATCTCTGCAAGTGTTGTTTTATGTGAATAATCACTTTCTCCTTCATCCCTTTGAATCTTACATTGAGTGGAATACATTTCCACGTATTCACTTGAAATACAAATAACCAGGCTCAAATTATCCATCTTATGCAAAGACTTGGCTTTCTGGAGAAGGCTGATTTTCAACTCCTAGTATCACCTAGATAGATCTTCTCCATGGTGGTCTTGGTCTTTCAGCACCGTAACTGTGCTCATTCACCTTGCTACTAGTCCTCCTGTTCTTCTTTTTCCTTCTACTTAATCCAGAGAGCTGGGTCTTCACTTAATGGGTAGGATAATCCAAGCCTGGTCATTTGTGCCTTGACCCAAAACTCTGGGTCAATTTGTTGCAGATGCATTGCTATGTTTTTTTGGCTATCTGCAATAGTCTTAGGATTCTTCTCCAACACAAAAGTTCAGAACCAGCAACATTTTTCCTATTCTGCTTCTTCAAAGTCCAACTTTCACTTCTATAGTATATCAGATATAGATATAGATTAACAGAATTGAAAGGGACTTTGTAAGTCATCTAGTCCAACCCCCCGACCAAGCAGGAAACTGTACACCATCTCTGACAAGTGACAGTCCAGTCTCTTCCTGAAAGCTTCCAGTCATGAAACTCCCACAACTTCTTAAGGCAACTTCTGTTCCATTGGTTGATTGTTTGATCACAGGGAATTACTTGGCTTGCACGGTTCTTGTCTCTGTAACTATAGATGTAGCCCGACATTTGAATATCTTTTCCAAGGAAGCAAATACAGGGAGCCCTTATATCAACAAATATCAAACAGATCTGACTAGGAAATGGAGGCTGTTAAGAGTAATTGCTGAGATGCTACAATGTGATTTTTCTCCAGGCTTTTGATTCTGAAATTGAACCAGAACCAAGAGAAACAAAATTCAAGGCTACATTCGCTCCAAGAAACTCAGCTGGTGATGTTGGGAGAATGACTCTGACTCAGCTTGGCCGACATCATAGGACGATGGCACTGGGACCAAGCAGGGGAGGGACACGGTGTTGAATTCCTAAAGGAAACATGGGATAGAAATCCTGAACCTGAAATGCCAAATATTCAAGAGAAGCAAATACAAGTACTCTTCAACTTCTGACCACAACTGAACCCCAAAGTCATGTTGCTAAGTGATAAAGTGAGTTTTGTCCCATTTTATGACCTTTCTTGGCCTGATTGTTAAGTGAATCATTGCAGTTGTTAAATTAATTGAATCTCGTTTCTCCATTGACTTTGCTTGTCAGAAGGTTGCAGAAGGAGATCACAGGACACAGCAATTGTCATAAAGGTGAATCAATTATCAAGCATCCGAATGTAAGTCATAGGACCATGGGGATGCTGCAATGTTCATAAGTATGAAAAATGGTCTTAAGTCACTTTTTTCAGTGCCATTATAACTTTGAACGATCACTAAGGGAACTGCTGTTAAGTTGAGGGCTACCTGTACCTGAATGGTTCTTTAGGGTACACTCTAAAAAGGACTTTTGCTTCTACCTCAAAGTATAGACCAAGCTGACTCAAGAGCATAGCAAAGTTTTACTCACAGCAGCTGTCAAATCTTATGACTCTGAAGGCTTCCTCCTCTTCCTTTTCCAAGCTCACTCCCAAGTCCATTCATTGGAGGAGATCCTGAGAGAATTACTGTCTGGAGAAACCTTGGGTGAAAAGAGGACTTGGCATTATGATTGATGGGTTATAAATGGGTTACTGATTCTTTTGATCAGCAAATCAATGGAAAATGTCTTCAAAGGTTGGGGTGGGGCTTCCAGGAACATGATGTCAGCTTTGGAAGCCATATTGAGATTTGATGCTCCCACGCTGCCACAATTGAGCCTGAGAAAGTGGGAGGGGGGAATTCATTGGAGTATATCTAGTTAGACAAAATAAAATCCTTTTGCTGGTTCAAGGTCACTGAGTGTGGTGCATAATGAAATGGGAATCTTACTTTAGGACGGATGGTGATTGGACCATGTGATGTGATGATGGCTAAGGGGGGATCGATTTGTAGTTTTGACTTTTGCAAGGAAGCCCTAAACTTTCAGATTCGGGATTCCACAGATGTGCCAGTTACTATCCAAATAAAGGAACCTTTGAGAAATGTCTGTCTCAAAGTTATTGGTTTGAATGGATGGTTGCTGGAACAGGACACATTGATGGAGCTCTTCATCACAGCCAAGTTGCCAGCCAACAAAGTCAAATTGAAGCATGCCCTCCTTAAGTCTCCCAATTGAGCCTGGCCTTGTGGTCAAGCCTTTGGCGCCTTTACTCATGGATGATTCACAGAAGGAAAGATTTCTGCTGGCCTCTTCAGTCCAACCAGTGTCGAAGCAAAAATGGGGCTGCAAATCTGGGACATCCCCATACTCTCAGGAGCAGATCTATGGAGATTCTCAGTCTGGTTGGGGTAGAATAGAATGCAATTCCTTGCTGAGAAGAAAATAAAGAGCTTTTGGGGGGTGGAGACGAAATCAGATCAGAATAGAGCTGGAAGGGACCCTGGAGATCTTCTAGTCCAACTCCCTGCTCAAGCAAGAGACCCTATGTCATTTCAGATAGAGGGCTATCCAGTCTTTTCTTAAAAACCTCCAGGGACGAAGCATCCACAACATCTGATGGTAAGCTGTTCCACTGTTCCGCAGTTTCTCCTTAATTCCAGGTTGCTTCTCTCCTTGATTAGTTTCTATCCATTGTTTCTTGTCTTGCCTTCTGGTGCTTTGGAAAATAAATCTTCTTTGAGGCAGCCTTCCAAATACTGGAATACTGCTATCATATCACTAGATTGGCCAACTGTTCTTCATATGTTTGAGTCTCCAGCCGGTTAATCATCTTAGTTGATCTTCTCTGCACTTTTTCCCAAAGTCTCAACATCTTTTTTGTAATGCGCTGGCCAAAACTGGATGCAGTATTCCAAATGTGGCCTTACTAAGGCTTTATAAAGTGGTACTAATGCTTCACATGATTTTGATTTGATTGCCTTTGTTTATTCAACCAAGGATTGTATTAGCTTTATTGGCTGCTAATAATTTCATTATCTTAGGAAAGATTAGGAGGATATTTAAAATTTGATTATGGCTATCAAAATCAGCAATATCTCCTGCTTTACTAGGTCTAAAATTTAATTAGAGCCGTATAGAGGGCAAATTTATAATATGGCAGCATTATGAGATTGATGTATTTATGTCTGGAGAGAAGGAAGTCAGGTTTTATAACCCAGTTATAAAAAGGAGTGACTCCTTTCTTTGAATGCCTCCAGGTAAAGCACGTTTGTCAACCCGATTATGAAATCAACTGGGAAGATTAAGACAAATGACCTCTTTCAAAAAGTTAATTCTGGAAAGCCTCCAATCTCCCCACAAAATCTGGTTTCTCACAATAATAATATCATTCTGATGCCCTTGGAAGAAGATGGGAAGCTCTAGTTAAGAATGGGTGGCAGAATCTGGGTGCTGAGTCTTCAGTGACAGATGGAGTAGCACTTGTATGCCTTGCGTCATGTGCTCTGCTCTTTCAGATCAGTGACATACAAGCTTAAGCAACAGGTGCCCAGGTTAATAACTGTTGGAAATGCAGACCAGACGCCTTTGACCCTCATGGCTGGCACACAGCAAAACAATCTCGGCAGACCAGGTGGACAAAAACCAAGGGAGTCCTTGAGAGTTTTTTCCCCAGTTTGTTTCTCCACTTAGTGTGGCATCTGAGCCTGGCCTCTGCTTCAGGTTGGCCTTCAGCCCTGGAAGTCCACAGGTAGAAGAATAAGTGGAAAGAGTGACATGGTGCCAGAAGGGAGGTTTCTGGGCACAGGCTCATTTCCAGCCCATCTCCATCATAGAGAAGCATTTCTACAGTTCCTGAAGTCAAGACTGTAGGCCTTCTGGACACATAAATCAAACCAGTTCAACTGACCAACTTGCCTGTTTGCTCCACATGTTTCTGTTTTCTTCTGGGGTAGAGAGCAACGAAGCAGTCCGTTTTCACAGTAATACAGGTATTCCTTGCTTACCACAATACAAAATTATAAAAATATTCTGTTCCAATATTTGAGGAACTCCTAGAAAGATGAAGGGGTCAAACTATTTTCCAAAGCACCAAATGGCAAGATGAGAAACAATAGGTGGAAACTAGAACTAAGGAGAAATTTCCTAACGATGAGAGCAATCAACCAAAGAAATAGCTTGCCTTCACAAGTTGTGGGTGCTCCTTCATTAGAGGCTTTCAAAAAAGAGACTGGACAACCATTTGTCTGAAATGGTACAAGGTCTTCTGCTCAAGCATGGAGTGGACTAGAAGATCTCCAAGGTCCCTTCCAACTCTATTATTCTATGGTTATCACCATTTGCTTGGTAATTGTTCAAGTTTACAATGGGGCTGAACAAGGGGGACTTATGACCAGTTCTTGAAGTTTCAACCATCACAGCTTCACAATAGTCACTTAGACATTTTCAACCTGCTCACACTGGTCACCTGATTGCCATTTGTCACCTTTTCTGCCAGCTTCAAACAAGCAGTGGGGTTGCAGGAAAGATTGCAAGTTGTTTCTGCCATTTTTTTCTCCCAGAAGACCCTATTTTGCAGCACACTCACACTGCAGCAGGCCTTCCCCAACCCATATGCACTTGTGTGGCACCACAGCATCCCCTCCCTCATTCCATACTACTGACCTTTCCCCCAGCCTGCTTGTGAGTCATACAGCACTTGCAACCTCCAGCTACCTCTTCTGGAACATAGAATATAGAATCCCAGGGCTGTGGAAGGGACCTTGGAGGTCTTCTAGTCCAACCCCTGCCCAAGCAGGAGTCCTTATACCACCCCAGACAAATGGTTGTCCAATTTTTCTTGAAAACTTCCAGACATGGAGCACCCACAAAGCCAGGAGGCAAGTTGTTCCACTGATTAATCGTTCTCACCATCAAGAAGTTTCTCCTTAGTTGTAGGTTGGCTCTATCTTTGAAAAATTTTCATATGCTACTTCTGGTCCAGCCCAGTGGTGGGATTCAAAAATTTTTGACTACTAGTTCTGTGGGCATGGCTTGGTGGGCATGGCTTGGTGGGCATGGCTTGGTGGGCATGGCAGGGGAAGGTCACTGCAAAATCCCATTTCCTCCCCACCCCACTAAACAGCTCTGTTCTCCTGTGCAGGGCAACCAAAGAAGACCCAGCCATCAGCTGGGATTTGGGAGGCAGAGAATAGATGTGGGCAGGGCCAATCAGAGGTGGTATTTGCCAGTTCTCCAAACTACTCAAAATTTCTGCTACTGGTTCTCCAGAACTGGTCAGAACTGGCTGAATACCACCTCTGGTCCAGCCATTACTTTGGAGAATAAGTCAGCCCCCACTTCTCAGTAACAGATCTGGAAGACAGTTTCCTCATTAGAATTCCAGCTTCTCCATTGAGTTTGTTTGTGGATGCTGGCAGGAAGTGGCAAGTGACAGTCATGTGTCATTCCCTGATGGTAAGGGTAAGGCTGGCTCTTCACAAACCTGGATAGCAACTTTCTGACTGATGAACCCAACCAAAGCCAACACGGACGAGACAATCCAATCTCTTAATGCAAAACTTTATTGAGTACATCTCTTTGGCACAGATGAGGGCAAAACCAGATCTAGCTAAATTCTGCGCAAACCCACATAGTTAAAGTTTAGATTCTCCCTCACCCTATTAGACCAGGTCATATTGTCCAATTGAATCTCCTGGTAGTGTTATGAGAAAGTATTTTGGTTCTGGTGAACACCTGCCAAAGTGTCCTTGGTTCCCACAGCTGTTTTCTTGATGTCTGGAGCCTCCATTCCATCCCCCCTTCCCTCCCCCCCCCCAGTTCATTGGCAAGCTGAGAAGCAATAATGGTTGCAACAACAAAAGCACATTTCGAAGCGTGACACTGCGGTTTTCTCTTAACGATGTCAATGGGGATATCCAGGATTGCTATCGGTAAGCATTGTGCTCACTTTATAACTGCCTTGCTTAGTGATGGAATTTCCAGTCCCAATCAATGGTAAGTTAAGCAAAAACTAGCTGTAGACAGGTTTCTGCTTGTGTTGCTTCCTGGATTCATCCTTATTTTATGAATGGGTGCTCCAGATTAAAAAGTTGTCTATGAATGAGGCAATTTACTTCAGGCCAGTTCTAATAATGTCTGTCTGTCTGCCTGCCTCTCTGTGTGTCTGTCTGTTTCTCTCTCTGTCTCTCTCCCTCTCTCTCTCCCCCTCTCTCTCTGTGCATTGTCGCTAAAGTGATCATCTTCCTCCAGCATCTTCCTCAATGGCTGCTGCTCAACACAAGATGCCTGCTGGCTTTGGCTGGGCAGCTGGATGGCCTTCTGGCCTTGGGTGACCCTGATGAGAATACGCACTCTTAGCACATGGAGAGAGAGAGAGAGAGAGAGAGAGAGAGAGAGAGAGAGAGAGAAGAAGAAGAAGAAGAAGAAGAAGAAGAAGAAGAAGAAGAAGAAGAAGAAGAAGAAGAAGAAGAAGAAGAAGAAGAAGAAGAAGAAGAAGAAGAAGAAGAAGAAGAAGAAGAAGAAGAAGAAGAAGAAGAAGAAGAAGAAGAAGAAAAAAATATCATTTGAAAACCAGATTGCTGGTGCACAAAATTACAATAGTTTTCTCTAAAGAAAGGCTAAATACATATTTAATGTCATGCCGTTAAAAAGCATGGCCTTTTCTCCACCCATCTCTGTCCTTTTCTGAGTTCTATAGCAGAAGAGGTGATTACTTTTAACTGAAAGACACCCACCCAGCCAACCTGAGAACAAAGCACCCCGGAAGTGGGTCTCCCCCCTCTCACCCCCTCTACAGGGTGGCTTAGCCCCAAAACCAGCCAGCTCGGGGCACTCCAGCAGCGAGCACAGATCGAAGCCTCGCAGAAATGAGGTTTCGGTCTGTCGCCGAAGAAGCTCAAACCGGAAGTCCTTATTTGGCTTTGACTTCTTGAGCACATTCCTACAGCAGAAATATCTTCAACAGACAACATGGAAAATTAATTTGTTATGGCTATTATTAGTATTTAAGTCCTATTCATGGTGTAAAAATATCCCTATTTAGGGCAGAGTGGCAAAGACTCGGGAAAGTTGTACCTAAAAAAGAAAAAAAAGTGGCCTCTTTCTTCTCTTCAAACGTCAGAAGAAGCAGAAGTTGCTTTCTCCTCAGATTTGCAAAGGAAGGTTTCTGCAGCCAAAGGCAAGGAAACTGTTTGCAAGGAAGGCTGTGGGGTGGCTGCCAAAAGCCTCAGGTGGACCAAGGGCCAGATAGCTTTCTGAAGGGGCTGAGTGCAAGCAACCCTCCACAGTTGGAATGGGACAACTCCCCATAGCCAACTCCCCACAGTCAATTCACCGTGGCCAAATCACCTTGGCCAGTTTGCTGCAGGACAATTAAACAATTCAATTTAATTATTTAACATGATTAAAAAGATTGTTTTAATTTTTGTTATTCGTATTTCATTTTGTCCCTCCTTTGGGATCCTTTCTTTAATGATTCTGTTCTACTCTTTCTTCGATATTAGTGCAACCCTTGTTTTGCAGGAAATTGTCCCATGGTGAGTTGTCGTAGACGGTGCATCTTCCTATCCTCCAATTGTTCTGTTTGTGGTGCAAATCAGAGGAGGCTGACTGGACTGGGTGTCCCCCTTGCTGCATCTCTTCTGCTGCTGTTCTGCATATGAAGGGCTCAAGCTAGAATGGCCAACACAGCCCCGCTCTGTAAGACTGACTGTTCCAGGCAGTGGTCCACAGTTCAGTGTGCCTTCCAGTGGTTCTGCCCAGCAACTCAGTTAGAGGCTCTTCCAGTGATGTTCTCCTGGCCATCATCTGCCAGCAAAGCCTCTCATGATCCTGCATAGGACAAACAGAATTTGTGCAAAATAATGGATGGCCACTGATTTGACTTCAAGCGCTAAAGAAAGGACAAAGCCGTATTAGAACATTACAACCTTGCAGGCTACTTCATTACATACAGATCTAAAATTAGCCATCCTGGAAAAAGGATAGTTTCCTTGCATAATTGAGCAAGAGATTGCTGAATTGATGAAGAGATTAATCAAAGACTGCAAACTTCCTTAGCCGACTCCTTAATAAACACATTGGATTTTTAACATATTCCAGTTGTTAACTGACAAGGTTTGAGTCTTGAGTCATTCACTCTTGCCACACTATGGCAGGGGTCCCCAACCCCCGAGTCATGGACAACTCCTGGGCCATGGCCTATTTGGAACCGAGCTGTGAGAGAGGCAGGCCAGCACACTTGTACAACTCCACTCACATGAGTGGCGTTCCCAGTTCCCCTCTCCAGCCAGGCCACCAAGTCGTAAAAGTTGGGGACCATTGTTCTATGGGAGGTTTATGGAAATTCTCAATCATCTAGGTCTTGGTTGTCTCAAAGGTGCTTTTTCCATAAGGCAACTGGGCTTTCTTGCTTTTTTTCTTTGAAAATATTTTGCTTTTCATGCAAGAAGCTTCTTTAGTTCTACTCCCTACCAGTTAGAACTAAAGAAGCTTCTTGGATGAGAAGTAGAATAGGATAGGATAGAATAGGATAGGATAGGATAGGATAGGATAGGATAGGATAGAATAGAATAGAATAGAATAGAATAGAATAGAATAGAATAGAATAGAATAGAATAGAATAGAATAGAATAGAATAGAATAGAATAGAATAGAATAGAATAGAAAAATTATTTTATTGGCCAAGTGTGGTTAGACACACAAGGAATTTGTCTTGGTGCAAATGCTCTCAGTGTACATAAAAGAAAAGATACATTCGTCGAGAGTCAAGAATCATCAGGTACAACACTTAATGATAGTCATAGGTTACAATAGAATAGAATAGGGTGCAATAAGCAAACAGTCAATATAAATTGTAAGAATACAAGTGACAAAGTTACAGTCATACAGTCACAAGTGGGAGGAGATGGATGATAAGGAGTGATGAGAAGATTAATAGTAATAGTACTGCAGACTTTGTAAATAGTTGGACAGTTGAGGGAATTATTTGTTTAGCGGAGTGATGGCTTTTGGGGAAAAAAACTGTTCTCGTGTCTAGTTGTTCTGGTGTGCTGGGCTCTATAGCATCGTTTTGAGGGAAGGAGTTGAAACAGTCAATGTCCAGGATGTGAGGGGTCTGTAGATATTTTCACAGCCCTATTTTTGACTCGTGCAGGATACAGGTCCTCGATGGAAGGCATATTGGTAGCCATTTTTTTTTCTGCAGTCCTAATTATCCTCTGAAGTCAGTGTCTGTCCTGTTGGGTTGCAGAATTAAACCAGACAGTTATAGAGGTGCAGATGACAATAATTCCTCTGTAGAACTGGATCAGCAGCTCCTTGGGCAGTCCGAGCTTTCTGAGTTGATGCAGAAAGAACATTCTATGTTGTGCTTTTTTGATGATGTGTTTGATGTTAGGGTTAGGGTTTCTTTTTTCAAAGAAAAAACCAAGGAAGTCCAGTTGCCTTTTGAAAAAAGATCACCTTTGATTCTTTCTATGAGAGCTGCGTGTGCAGAACCAACTGGCCTGTCTTCTCTCTGGTCCCCCTTTCTCCCCCACCTCCTTACCACGTCAATTCCAGTCGCCCTCCCTGCATTGGAGGGCCTGCAGTTCACAAAAGCTTTTGGTTTTTGATAAAATGTGCTACTCCCAAAGGTTGTTCCAGACCCCTTCTGAGTTTCGGCTCCCGTGGACTATCCCAGCCCTCCTGGGAAGTTTTGGCAGTTTAACTTTAAGCATAGAGAGAGACATACTTGCATTCCTGCCAATTGTACGTGTCTTTCTCTCCCTGTTTCAGCTGGCCCTTTTTCCTTATTTCTGCCCTCTGATTTTGCTGATATTTAATACATAAACCTCCAGCTCTATTTTTGCTAACTTAACCGAGTGTGGAGGGTGCTGGCTCTGTCCTGGATACGGGGATGGTCTGAGAGGGGCTGCGAGCAAACTAGTCTGGAAATTACCCACAGGAATTTTCCAACATGAAGACCTTTTGCACACAAACAGTACAGCTACACTGTTTTCAGAAACCTGTCCAGCTCTTAAAAGTGTGAGAGTGCAAGGGACACACAGCCTCTCAAGGCAAAGGGCATTGTGGTCAAGGAACACTCACACAGGCACACACATATGCACACATGCACACAGAGGGAACTCCATTTATATACGTAGTTATGGTACTTAATTATATTATAACAAATTTAAGAAACAATAAAATAAGGGATTGTCTAGTTGCACACAAACCATTCTGTAAAGCTATCTGTTCCATAGATAGATAGATAGATAGATAGATAGATAGATAGATAGATAGATAGATAGATAGATAGATATAGATAGATAAATAGATAGATAGATAGATAGATAGATAGATAGATAGATAGATAGATAGATAGATAGATAGATAGATAGATAGAATACTTTATTGGCCAAGTGTGATTGGACACACAAGAAATTTGTCTTGGTGTAAATACTGTGCATTATTACATCATGTTTCTTACAATATTACATTTTTCCTTAAAAATCTGCATGAACATTTGCACACATTTCTTGCAAAAACATTTTAAAAGTGATTACTTAGACTCTGTCTAAGTAGCAAACTATGATTGAGGCTGTTCTGTATCTTTTTCCTGTCATCCTGTGGTCATCAAGATTTTTGCAAGCTCAAATTTGGCTGCCAGAGTCCCAGAAAATACAAATGAAATCAAATAATTTTATTTCTTGACTTAAATGTATATCTGTATAATAAGAATGAGGGGAATAAATAGAAGAATCTTAAGTCTGGATTCTTTCACCCCTAAAAACAACAACAAAATACAAGCCACTTATTTCAATACAATTCAAAATTTTAAGGTACATTTATCTAAACTGGATAAGATTTATGTGAATGTAAGAATTCATATAGGTCAAAAATTCCAAACTTCAACTGTCTTAAATTATTTGGAAATACAGTTTGGAGGGTTTTTTTTTCCTACTGCATTATGCCAAGAACTATCAGAATGGGGATAAATAAACACTGTAACCATTTTATTATACCGATGAATATCTTTATCAATGGAATTAACAGATATTTCAAGTCCTGGTTTTTGTTTTAAGGAAAAAAAACAACCTATTCCATTTTTTCAGAAAAGAGACCTGTAATATTTCTTGGCTTTCCTTGGAAGTCTCCTGCGCAATTAAATGCCAGAAACCTTCAGCAGCTGTGAATGCTGTGTGTGTGCTATGAATGCCATCCTGGACAAATATGCTTCTTTCTTGCCCTCCTTGTATTCCACAGAGCATCAAATCTATTGTATTCAGTACAAGTTGGGATGTTCATTCTGGCACCTGGTGCCCAATTGCATGCACAAATTGTACCCCAGTTTTCAATGGTTGGATAGGAGGTGTGATGGGATAGCAGCCTAAGCAAGAACGTGTGACATCAAATTTCTCATTCTCTGCTCTTGAAGACCCAAGTGGATGGATGGATGGATGGATGGATGGATTCTTTATTAGCCAAGTGTGACTAGACACACAGGGAATTTGTCTTGGTGCATATGCTCTCAGTGTACATAAAGGGAAGATATACATCGGTAGGCATGAAACTCTCCCCTTCACATTCCTGCTCTGTGAAGGACCTGTTGCTTCTGAGGGGCAAGTGCTTGAGGTCCCCATGGGGGCTCTATTTCCTATCAGCCCTGTTGGAAAACTGCCTGTTCCAGGCTCTCCTTTGGTTCTCTGCTAAACAGACCTGTGACCGAGTAACATCCTGGAGATCCTTACTGGGAGGAAATGAAGAAGAACATTATTTTTCACTGTTCATTATATTCACTAAGCCGCCCGAGTCATCAGCTAAAATCTGGAAACAGAGCAGATCTGAGGATTGATTACTGGGCTTGTTTAAGGTATCTGTAAGGGGAAGGACTATTACATATGCTCTTGAAAAGAAAAGAAAATCTCAGGAGACAGCAACTTGGAAAGGCTGGACAAGGAAGCTTTGTGCCTCTCATTTATCTAGGCCAGCATTTGTCTCCTTCAGGTTGGAAGCTGCATTCGAGCACCTTAAGCAGACTCGATGGGAGTCAGGTGGCAAGCGAGCAAAATTGCTGGCTTCTCAACTTGAGACACAAAAGTCATATATCTGCACTTTATAAGATACTTGCAGTATCTTTTATTGTCTGGGTTTTGTTTTAGTTTTGAAACAATGATTTATCAAGCTCATTGGGTGGATTTACTTACCTTTTTAGTATTGCAGGAGATATTCGATGCAATTAGTTTATGAAATACGGGAAGGTTCCCACTCAGACAGAACAAAATGAACACTTGGCTTCTGATCCCTAGAGAAACATATTAAGTCTCCCCGTCATTTATTGTTTTATGAGGCCTATAAGGTGATCATTCTGGAGCCAGAATTCTGCTGAGTCAGCTAGAAATTGTGGCCAGCCAACCCAGGATGCTCTGGGGATGGTGAGCCATGCCCAGAGGGACGCTTGGGAGCACACTTCAGGTGGGGCCAGTAGCGGATTAAGGCTCACTGGTGCCCTAAGCACTGACAAATCTTGGTGTCCCCCCTCCCTTGCACATACTGTAGAAATGAAGCCAAGCTTAGGCTGCATAAAAGTTTTTATGGTGCCCCCTTTGGGCCTGGTGCCCTATGCACGTGCTTAGTCTGCTTAATGGTTAATACACAACTGGGTGGGGCCGCCTTTGGAGGCCTCCCAAAAGCCACAGCTGGCACAAAAAGTATCAGAGCAACTCCTGATGGAACCAGCCCTGCCAGGGCAGATGGCCTGTTTTGGAGTCTCTGCACTGGTGCATCCAGATAGGAGTTAATGTCATAACTTCGGATCTGAATGAAGGGGGAAGTTCAGAGAGGACTCCGCTTCTACATCCAGCTTCTATTCAGGCTATCAGGAGAGAATCTCACGCAGGAAGTTTTGCTTACGCAGCACCCAAACCCACCTAGCTCAGCATGACCCACCTGTTACTTCTCTGTGTAAAACCAGGATCATTTCATCTGGAACTTCTTTGTTCCCTTTCAGCAGCCAATCTGAATCCTTAGCGCATTATTTATTCGAGCATTGAGGCTGATTTATTCTTTCTGCACATTAGTCTTAACAGCTGTTTCTAAAGCAGCCCAACCATTTTAATTGCTGCAACTCTGTAATCATTTAAATCACAAGAAAGAGCTTTTAAGCTTACAAGCACTTTAAGATGAGACAGGAGTTTAATAGACTTCTTTGAAGTTCCTCAGTTGCAGCCCTCCTAATTATGGCCTGTTCTGCTAGCAACTCAAGGAGGAAGCTTGGGAGAGAGGTATTTTTCCTCTGATGACCAGCAATTCACTTACAGATGTTACTTATGTTATCTGCTGGCTATTTAAATTATGGACTAAGTCCAAAATCAGGACATGACCTCTGCACTCGACAGGAAACTGATTCGAGCAGTTATCCTGAAAACCCTTGAAGGCTGCTTGGGTCCTCCATAATCGGGTAACCATTAAAGGAAGAAGGCTGATGGAACATGGAAGCTCAATATAACTGGTCCGTGGGAAGCAATAAAATAACAGGGAGCTGATAAAACCAGAAAACAACAAATTAAACATGTGTAAACTCGACAGTAAAGAGACAAAAAGACAGGGGTGGGATTCTACCAGTTCGCACCTATTCGGTAGAACCGGTTGTTAACATTCTAAGCAGTTCGGAGAACCGGTTGTTAGAAGAATTTACTGGCCTAATCCTGTCAGGAAGGCAGGAAGGAAACATTCTGGTGTTGCTTACAGAAACTGCCTCTCCGTTAACCCTTATTACATTCTTGGCAGGACTAGACTTCCTGTCTCAGGAACTTCTCTGGAGCTTTTTCCCCTCCTTTGCTGGTACTTTGCTTGTGTGGAGTGACCATTCAAAGTTACAATGGCACTGAAAAAAGTGACTTATGACCATTTTTCACACTTACGACTGTTGCAACATCCCCACAGTCATGAGAGGCCAAGCGAGGAAATGCGTGCCTCGATGTGAGTGATGTTGAGTTGGCCACGCCCAACCAATAACATGACCACCAAGCCACGTCCACCATCTAAGCCACGCCTACAGAACCGGTTGTTAAAAGTTTGAATCCCACCCCTGCAAAAAGACCTTTGAAGCCTCATTGTTTCTGGGATACATAGGGAGCCTCCGGCAGCTGAACTGATGTTTGATGATGGGGAATGTTGATTTGCCCAGGACGGGAACAGAAAGAAACTGGGAAGAACCAGTTGAGTTGATGCCTGTAGTGACCAGAATGTTTCATGTTTGGATAATTCAAAAATCTCTTTTGACATCACAATCCAGATGGATTTTTAGCGGTATATATTTAAATTGTATGAGCTGCCTTGAGTACTCAATGAAACAGAAAGGACGGGTATAAATAAAACATGTAGCACACAAAGAAAACCAAAAACACACAGGCAAACCCCTTTTCAAAAATACTTACAAAGCAAATGATGAGCAAATGAAATGTATTATGAAATATCCCAGGGAAAGAAACCACAAAACTGCAGACAAACTTACAGGCAAACCACAAATGCATACACAAATTATCCAACAGCTAAAAGCCCCCCACACACAAAGGCCAATGAATGAGAGGATTGTTCCTTCTCCTCTTGAGAAGGCTTTGGTTTGCTGCCTCCTCAAGAAGCCCCTCCTGGACCTCCCATTTTTCATCCAGGATCTAATCTCCCCATTTAAAGGAAATTGGCTGTGCGCAGGAGCTTCAGAAGACCCCCAAGGAAGGGAATTATCTGGATCAGTCGGATTCAGATCTGGGTAGGGGATGGAAACGGTGTTGGGCACACTTTTGGATGACCAGTGGGAGTTGGTCTTTCAGTGGTAGCAGAATGCCTCTGCCAGGCCTTCTGCAATGGTGTTCAGCTCAATGCCGCCCTTGCAGGAGGACCATTACCAGTAGCACCAGTGAAGAGGCACAGACCCTGCTGCCCCAGAGTGAAATGAACCTTCGATTAAATCACTGAGTACCAGAAAGAATTAATATTAATCCAATACAAGAAGCACATGTGAAGAGGCAGTTTGGTGCAGTAGTTAAAGCACCAGGGTAGAAAGCGGAAGACTATGAGTTCTAGTCCCTCTTTAGACACAGAGACAGCTTGTTGACTTGAGCCAGTCACTCTCTCTCAGCCCCAGGAAGCAGGGAATGGCAAACTGCTTCCGAAAAAGCTGGCCAAGGAAATCTGCAGGGATTTGTCCAGGCAGGAGTGAAAAACTGGCTCAAAGGACCCAACATGAATGAAGCGAACACTCGTGATGAGACATCCTTTGGCACTTGAACCACACACTGGCCTTTTTCTGCAGCTCCTTACCAGCCTTGATAGGTCAGGGATGGTGTGTGTGTGTGTGTGTGTGTGTGTGTGTGTGTGTGTGAGAGAGAGAGAGAGAGAGAGAGAGAGAGAGAGAGAGAGAGCTTTCTTTCCCAAAGCTCCATCCATAATCATTGAACTTCAGCAGAGAGAAGTCGCTTTGAGCATTGCCAGTGCCAGAAGTTCTCTTCTGCATTGTGGCTGTCGTAGCACATTGGGTGCAAAGAGCGCCAGAGGCAGCCACAGCCCTGGCAGACCCTCCCCAGCACCTTCCTCCCCTTCCCAGGGCTCCGCTTGGAGGGGGCGAAATGAATGTCCTGCCATCCGCCGTCCTTTCAGCCGGTTTGGGCTTCGCTTCCCCTGCCTGAGTCTTTTCTCCTTCCAAGGAAGAATCCGCAGGTTCTGATGGGTCTTCAAATGTTTCACATCCACTAAAGGCTCCTCTCCAGTTGTTCCAGCCCCTCTGCAAGAATGGGGGGGGGCTTTGGGGCCTGGACTGGCTGACTGGAAACCCCCCCCCAAAAAAAAAAAATTCGGTCAGTGGGTGAAAGTAGTGAAATGCAGAGAATTGGTCAAATCTAATTTTACTCACTTTTTCATATCTGTTTGCAGTTAGGAGAAAAAATGTGCCTAAATGCTTGTGGATATTTTTTCTGTTATACATATTTTTTATTCCCATTTACTCTGACATATACAGTTTTCCATGCTATCTCAGAATGCACCTATTTTTATAAGTGTGTTCCCTGTGAAATGCATGTTTGTTTGTGGATATTTCCCATAATATGCTCCCTTTCAGACACACCTTCCCCAAACAGAGTTAACTTTGTATACACTTTTGAGATGTAATCTGCTTCCTGGGAAATGTAGTAATCACTCTATAACTGCCTTCAGGTTGCATCAAATCAGAAGGCTGCAGGTGCCTTTTCTGATTAACCAATTTTATTAAAAGGCAAAAGCTTCATCGGGTGCAGAAAAGTTTCCGCCTCTTAATAAAATCATCTGGAAAAGAAACTCCTTCTGGGGTTTTGCTACCAAAGTCTACCATAGCTCTCCTCCCACGAGGCTTTCGGGTGGATTTAAGGAAGGGAGGAGGACAGGCAGGTCAGCGTAGCAGTTAAGGCACCAGGCTAGAAACAAGGAGATGGTGAGTTCTAGTCCTGATTTGGGCAGGAAGCCAACTGGGTGACCTCAAGCCAATCTCTCTCCCTCCCTCCCTCCCTCCCTCCCTCCCCCCTCTCTCTCCCCCTCCCTCCCTACCCTTAGAAGCAGCCAATGGCAAACCACTTCCCAAAAACCTTGCAGGGCTGCTCCAGGCAATCACCAGGAGTCAAAATCTGACTTGAAGGCAGAAAATAAATAGGATAAATAACAGTTAAGGATCAATAGTGGTTAAGGGAACTAGATATGAAAGAGGGACCAAGCAAAAATTTTCCCCATTCATTCAAAACATCATTATAACCCCATAGACAAATTTTAAAAAGCCAGCATCAATACTCCCAGTATGGAGTCACCAGAAGAAGGTGACTGTTATCATGGTGTACTGCTTCTTGTTCACTTCCAGACTGCAACCAAGGTAGCCAGTAGCCAGACAATGGCTTCTACCCTGGGGAGGAATCTTGGAGACCATCTAGTTCAGGAGTGTCAAACTCAATTTCATTGAGAGCCACATCAGGGCTGTGGTTGACCTCGGGGGGCCAGGCGGGCTTGAGGCCAGCTTGAGGCCATGCACTAGACCTCTCTGACTGGGTGGGCATGGCCAGCTTAACAACACTCCCCAAACTGCTGGCATGTTCCCTCTTTGCATTGGGTAGACTGAGCTGAAGTGACGCTGGCCAGCCTCTTACCTTTTCCAGGATGGCCCTGCGACCCAGATCTGACCATACTGTGGGCCAGATCTGGCCCATGGGCCTTGAGTTTGACACCCCTGATCTATTCTTCCAGATTCACAGATTCCAGTACTGGAATTTACTTTTATAGCATGCCCTAGAGATAGCCATCTCCGAAATACCTTCAGCCAAAGAAGGTCTTCCAATTCCAGAGACAATCTGTCCCTGTGCTGGTCAAACCTGGGTTGCTTGTGTGCCATAAGGTGGTGTTGATTCTTTGTGACAATGTAGAGATGGCCCTTCATGATGGTCCTTCCCTAACCTGGTCCTTAAGCACTTCATTGTCCCTGCAGCCAAGTCCATCCCCCTGGCTGTGATGACCCGGGGCATGGCACAAAAGCAACAAAGTCACAAAAGTAGGTAAAGTCCCTTGAATACCTCCAATTTGGCCCCCAATGTCCAGTTATTATCGGCTGGAGAAAAAAACTTTCCCAAGAACAGTTTTTAAAGGGAAGAAATTCAGTCCAAACCCAAAATACATATAGATTATAAATAAAAACCAACACAAACCATGCTGCAGCAATTGACAAGACAGGGCAGCATAAGGAATTGCAGATAACGAAACACACACGGTTGGGAGGATGCCAGAACCCAGATAGGACTTGTCAAACAAAGATAATTCACGCTTTGCTTCCAGCAAGGTGCTGTGCGCAAACACCCTTTTTAAATCCTGTTTTCCCAGCTGCAGCTAATGAAGGGAATCAGGGCCCTTTTCTCCCCCGTAACCCACGTTGCTCCCTTATCAAATGCTGAATGGCAATAATTTTGCAGGATTCCAGGAAAGATTTCCCTGTTCCCAGCCTTTAATGGATAAATGTGGGGTCATCTGCATGCCACACATAGTTCATGCTGCTTAAGTGCAGTTGTGCTAATATGAAAACGTACATTTACCTGAGAAGTTGCTTCTTCTTGGATCAAGGTTAGAAGAGATGAAGACTGAACCACTGCAAATACTTTTAACTGATTAAATAATCATGTCTTAATATCTCCATTTTGCATTGGAAAAATTAGTGTTTCATCCCAAAGAGCTCCATAAATTTTCAGATTTCCCCGAAAGAGACCAGCAGGGCAGAGGATGACGGATGAGATGGGCACTGAACCTGTGATCTGCCCTTAGAAAAGAGGTGCCTGCTCTCTCTTCCCTCAAGAGAGAAGCTCATTTGGGCAGAGGAATTCTGGGCAAAAGACATCCCAGGTGTGAAAATGCCAACTTTGAGGGAGGCATCTTCTCCTAAGAATTGCAAGCCAGGGAGGGAACTGAGCTCGGGGCATTCAGAAGTCAAGGTTCTAGCCCTTTGGGAGGGGCTGGCTGGCTGGCAGCAAGAGGAGAAGCACCCATCGGCTCTTACAGATTAACAGAATTGGAAGGGACCTTGTAGGTCATCTAGTCCAACCCCCCCTCCACCCAAGCAGGAGACCCTACACCATTTCTGAAAAATGGCAGTCCAGTCTCTTCTTGAAAGCTCCCAGTGATGAAGCTCCCACAACTTCTGGAGGCAACTTCTGTTCCACTGGTGGATTGTTCTCGCTGTCAGAAAATTCCTCCTTATTTCCGGGTTGAATCTCTCCTTGATCAGTTTCCACCCATTATTCCTTGTCTGGCCTTTGGGTGCCTTGGAAAATAGCTTGACCCCTTCATCCTCTCTATGGCAGCTCCTCAAATATTGGAAGACTGCTATAGGTCTACTGCGAGAGAGGAGATGTGCTTCTTGGGAAATCCTCCCTTGTCTGTTTCTATTCTTCCACACACCAGGACAAAACATTTGGATAATGGAATGCAGGCTGAATTCTTGCATAAATGCAAACCAGTTTCAGCCTGGCATGCCACTGGATCAATTTATATTTGGCCAGATCTTAACTCTGGCTAAATGCTCTTTTCAGCAAATGCCAGCATATTTACTCGGCTATCTCTCTGCATGCTCCTTATTCCTCAGTATGCTGGAGCCATTGCTGTGAACCAAACCCTAAAATCAACCAAGAACAAAGTAAGATAGAATGATTGTCTGAGCAGTATCCAATTCAGGAAGAAAGTTTATCAGGTCCCTGAGCTTCCTGTTTTTAGATCCAATTTATTTACAGGCAACTGTTTGCAAAACACAGAGAGAGAAATATTTTATGCAGAGATCCAGCTTTTTGGTTCCAGTTGGAAATAGACATTTAAGGAGGATGCCTGAAAAAGCAATGGGATGCCCAAGTAACAGAACAAATTGCAAATGAAGGAAATGAAGAAAAAGCTCTGTCTCATATTAGAAGCATCATGTTGCAATTAATGTATCTTCTTTCCTTCCTCCCTCCCTTTCTCTCCTCTTCCTCCCTTCCTTTTTCTCTTCTCCTTCCTTTCTCTCCATCCCTGTTTTCCTTGCTACTTTCTTCCCTCCCTTTCTCTCTTCTTCCTTCCTTCTATAGAATAAAATAGAATTAGAAAACAAACAGGAATAGAGAATAGAATAATGTTATTGTCACTTTAAATGTACACTAATCAGCATATATTAAAATGAAATTTCATTGCATACAGCTCTCAAAGGGTCACCACCACCATTATATACTACATAATGACAGAATAAATAAATAAATAACCATATACCCGCATATATTCTATGACCCAGAGAAACAACGCAGTCTAGTTCAGATGTGTACATGTACATGGCAAGAAAAACAAATGTTGCTAGTTTACCAGACAGATGGCACAAGGAACAAAACCCCTGTTACAGAATCCAGTAGTCCTGCTAGAAATACTAGAAATACCCCTTCCAGAGGGGAGCAACAGAAATGGACTATCCTTCCTCTCTCCCTTCCCTCCCTCCCTCCCTTCCTTCCTTCTTCCTAGTAGTTTTAGACCCTTTCCTCAAAGCTGTCCAGCAATCCTGAATTAGCAAAAAACAGTATTAGCCTGAAATGCCCTGTTCCCACTATTTATCCTTAACTTCATCTCTGTTGTATGACCTCTCAGTCTCTGCTGACAGAACTGACAGAGTTGACATCAATCTTGCAAGTCTGAAGGCACAAACCCTCCCCTCCCCTCTTCACTAATTGATCCATTGGGTCAGGTCCTTCCTTTCTCTGACCCTCAAGCAAGGGGGGGGTGGGGGGCAGCTCATCTTCTCTTCTTGGATTGTTTCCTGGGATTGTTTCCTGTTTCTTTCACCACCACCACCCCAAGGTCATTCACACATTCTGTCACAGGGACACAGATGTTATTTGGATCTGACATTGTGCATAGTTTGACCCAGGCTTGCCTGTCCTTGCCCCCCGGTGTGGCTTGTTTTCGAATCCCGAACCCTGACCCTTGAGAAAGAAATCAACAACTAGGAGAAATCAACTGGGCTGGCAATCCAGGACTTAACTCCTCAACCCCTAAGGAACCACCAATCTTTCCATAAAGCTTGAAGAGCACCTGAGGATGCTTTCTGAAGACAACAACTGCAAACCCTGGTAGAAAATTAAGGGAGATGCATTTTGCTCTCTGAAGCCCACCTTCTGTCCAACACTCAGGACCAATCAGGCTGCTTCGTCCCCAGAGTGTTTTTTTTTTGGGGGGGGGGGGAATCCTTTGAATGTGGATTCAGGTTCCATGGCCTTTTCTTCTATTAAAATTCCACCAGAAGTACCTCAAGAAAGAAAAGAAAATGTCCACAAAGCTTTTGCGCGATATGAGGCCCTGAAAATGTTTTTTTTATCATTTTCACCCATATGAAAAGCATTACTCCCGAATACAAGCCCAGGAGAGCAGATGCTAAAATGAATTGGAACTTAGTCATTCGACTTGATATCTGAGCACCCTCAGAGGTGGGGAAAGGATGTTCTGGATGACATAAAGGGAACAAAAGAGAAAAAGAAGTTGCTCCCTTCATGCTGTCCTAGCATGCTTCAGCATCATCTGGCTAGCAGGCGAACCTCTTAGTTCTATCTAAGCAATGAGCGATGATGAAGGCAGAGTGGCAGGAAACAGAACCGAGCTGGTACTTTGGGAATTGTTAATCACCTAATTCAGAACATTTCCGAGGGTTTAATGAGAAATTGCATGGAGCTGATGATACGGCAAAGCAACATTAGCTGACCCAGCTCCCTGGGAGATTCCACTCCTGGGAATATTCTTGCAATTAACAAACTGAGAAAGGGGAAGTAGAACACAAAACCATGTACATTCACGGTGTAATGTGGCTAACTGAGCTTGCCGAACAGGGTACAGTTTTATAATTTCCTGCCCAAGGCCTCCTTGAATAATTCAGCTTTTGTTCGTTCGGATGCAAACTAATTTGTTCCATGCCTGCCCTTCAGAAAGGAATGAGTGGATTAGAACTTACCTGTCTGTTTTGCAGGTTCTATTGCAAAATACGTTCAAATAATATTTCTATGGAAATTTATGTTTGAAGTTTCACAATAGCTTCTTTCCCATTGCCAGTTAATAAGAAAACAGAATAGAAAGACTTGAGCAAAACTAGAATAAACCAGTAAAAATTATTTGTCCATCCTGACAAAAATGCAAAAGAGGAGTTTCTAAAGAAGTGGGCGAGGAAGCAGATCAGCACTTGGAAGAATGCCCAGCCTCCACCCAACACGGCAGGGCAACACACCAGCATGTTTCTGGTGCCAGAGGCAGCTCTGGGATCCCAGTTCGGTTGTGGCTGAGAGAACCCTGAAGGCTAGGCTCTCTCAAGGTCTGTGTCAATGCTGGGATGCAGCCAGGTCCTCCTGCAGAGTGCAGCAGAGCAGGGATGTTGCGCTGAGATGGAGCCACCACGAGGCTGCAGTGGGCCCAAGACCAGGTAGTTTGCTGGCTGCATCAGAGGAAGAGCGCCTTCCAGGCATGGAAAGGGAAAAGGAAAGGCTATTCATTCAGATGGTACTTATTTCACATAGACACTGCCTCTGCACTTCCCCCAACCGTAAGATTTGGGGGTTGGACTAGATGACCGAGGAATACAATCAAGATCATGTGAGATACTAATACCATTCTATAAAGCCTTAGTAAGACCACACCTAGACTACTGCATCCAGTTTTGGTACCACACTATAAAAAAAGATGTTGAGGCTCTAGAAAAAGTGCAGAGAAGAGCAACCAGGATGATTAGGGGACTGGAGGCTAAAACATAGGAAGAACGGTTGCAGGAACTGGGCATGGCTAGTCTAGTGAAGAGAAGGACCAGGGGAGACATGAGAGCATCTTCCAATATTGGAGGGAATGCCACAGAGAGGAGGGGGTCAAGCTATTTTCCAAAGCACCCGAAGGCCAGACAAGGAAGAATGGATGGAAACTGATCAAGGAGAGATTCAACCTAGAAATAAGAAGAAATTTTCTGACAGTGAAAACAATCAACCAATGGAACAGAAGTTGCCTTCGGAAGTTGTGGGAGCTTCATCCCTGGAAGCTTTCAAGAAGACTGGACTGTCATATGCCAGAAAGTGTGTAGAGTCTCTTGCTTGGGCAGAGGGTTGGACTAGATGACCTACAAGGCTCCTTCCAACTCTGTTAATCTGCAATCTGTAATCTCCTGCCTTGGACAGGGGATTGGATTAGAAAACCTCCAAGGTCCCTTCCAGCCCTGTGATTGTATGATTCTCTATGATTCTGACTCCTACTCCTGGAGGCTAGTATTTGTACCATCCATTCAAAATAAGTAACACAGATGAAGTAAAACAATTCATACTTTTGGGGGGAGAATACTCTTTCTTAACTGGCTTTTGAAGAAAGAAAGCCATGAGAAAAATGTTTTCATTGCTTATGTTTCAGTTGTAAGTCTTTTTTTCCTCTGCTGACAAAATGAGATAGCAGACTGCCTTATATTTCAATGCATTATCAGTAGCAGCAAAAGTAAATGCATTCTAATTGCAACATTATTTGCTTACCGAAGAAATAAATATTGCAAAACCAGTTTTGCTAAATTCCTTTGCAAAAAGCATTCCTGTGACTAGGATTACATCTGATTTTCCATTTCTTGGCATTCTTTAGTTTTCAGGAGTGACTTCAAATTTCAATAATTTCAATTGAATTTTAGTTTAAAAATGGATGGCAGCTCTATGTTTGGAAATAAGCTCTTTCATCAATTTGAAATTGTGTTTTGAAAGCATTATTGGAGTGCCCTAGGAATTGAATTAAAAAGGGAGAATCAACTGGTGGTGAGTGTCCCTGGAAAACTAGCAATATAAAAGAATACAGGATCAGGTATCTGTGGCTCAGGTCAAGCTAGATCAATATTAAGGCAAAGGTTTAAGACCAAAGAGAAATGGTTGCTTTTTTCATGATATAATTGCAAATAAAAACATTTTAACTCCTACATGAGCTTCATGGCACATCACAGTTCCCAAATTCAGAAGAGGATTGCCATTAGCCCCATTTGATACTTTCCCCCCAGCTGGGTTGGAAGGGAAATAGAGGAAAACCTCTCAGGAAACTCAACAGACACAGGTGCCTCGAAACCACATCCAGGCATCTCATATGCCAGTTCTCCAGGGCTGATGAAACCCCTTTTAAAACTCAATTTCCAGGGCAGTCCAACTTTTATTTGCTTTATTATTAGATAACCAGGATAAATGTCTATGGCTTTAAAAGTGGTGAAGTTCTGCTGTATTATGTATGAGCTTTGCCCACAAAGGCTTGCCAGGAGTCTTTGATGTAGAGGTTAACTATTGCATGTATTTTTATTGGTCAATGAGTGAAATGAAGTTTCTATGAGTCAATGAATCTGTTGGGCACTTAGACCTTCATAAAAAAGAACTGGAAGGAAAGAGAGAGTGAACATACCACAATAAAAAGAGATGAAAGTATTGTAAAAAGAAAAAATATGTTTGATAAATAAATGTGTGAAATCATCATCATCATCGTCGTCGTCATCATCATCTTAGTGAGGAGGTGCTTTTTCACCAGTGCTTAAAGAGGTTGGAAGAGTGTTATCTGGGAAGAGTCCTTCCTGGGTGGCATCTGGCTGAGACCTGCATGGCAAGGCTGGGTCTTTGAGCAGCCATTCCTGGCTGAAAGGCTGCAATGAGAGAGCTGCTATCACAGGAACCAGCCAGCAAGATGATGTCACCAAAGGCAAGATGTGTAACCAAAACCCCACTTGTGGGACACACAAGGCAGTGGAGCTTCATTCACAAGAGAGTATCCTGACTTTGATGACACCTTCACAGACATCCCTGCTTCGGTGTCTCCACAAGACATGGGGAAACTTTTGTGCAAAGACAAGGTGATTTAGTCTGAGACTCGGAGGGCAAAATTATCAGTACCAGGGAATTAGAGCAAATGACTCTTTTAGGTCTGGTGCTTGGAAGGAAGTGGAGATATCAGGTCTATGAAAAAGTAAAGATAATGTTGTTGGAGTGCACTTTGGTTTAGCACATGAAATATGTAAAAGGTGCTTTAGATTAAAAAATAAAAATGTTTTAGGAAATTACAAACCTCAAGACTGTCAAGTGAAGTGCAAAAGAAAGAAATAGGAATCAAGGGGAAAAAAGAACCAGAGGAAAACTCTTTGGAGACTATCAAGACAGGAAGGTAAACTTCAAAGGATGTTCTGGGCTGGTCCAATGGGGTGTTTTGTGACAGGAAGAGAGTCATGGGACAAAATGGCAGCTCACCCAACCCAGAAGCCTGAAGTGAATGGCTGGCAATAACAACCCCACCCCCCACCCCCCAATTCCCTCATTGACAAAATCTGGACTGCCAGCTATGGGAGACCCTTCAGCTGGGGCTTCCTAGGGCCTCTTGCTTGTTTGTTTGTTCCACTGCAGACCTCCAAATTGCTGATTGCTTGAAGCCTTTGTTCCTGCTTTGCCCCTCAGCCTATCTCTTCATCAACCATCAACAGACATGAGGAATGGTGTTTAGACTTCACATTCTTGATGAAAGTCAAATGTGAAACCTCTGCAGATGTCTGAGAGAGAGAGAGAGAGAGAGAGAGAGCAAATCTTGTAGCAAGCCATTTCCAGCATGATGAAAACAAACGATAATGTTTCTTGTGAATACCTTTCTCTCACTTTCCCCCTGAAGCTATCCAGGTAAGCTGAGAAAGTTCACACACACACACACACCCCAGCCCCGCTTTGCTTCTCTTACATGAGACTAGCTTCGTTCATTTCAGTGGATGCATCATGGAGAGGACATAGAGAAGGAACGTGACTGGCCTAAGCATCATGCTTGGCATCACCTCGCCAACTTGAGTAGCAAAAACATGGTAACACAACATGGCAACTTCGTGTCAATTTTTTTAAGCAGCTTTGCCAAAACAAAGGCCCCCTTCCCACAGTTCTGCCCAGTCCAAATCATTAGTTCATTGTCCCGTCTCTTTATGAATAATTGAATTAATTAAAACAAACTTTTTTCAGGGACAACAATTATTATTCTCTCTTTTAACGTTACTTTGGTAGTAATTAAGAAGGAATTGTTTCTTGAGTAGGGACAGCTCAGAGTTTAGTGAGAGAATTCTTAGAAACTTAGAATAACTTTATTGTCACTTTGAATGTACACCAATCGGCATACATTAAAATAAAATTGTGTTGCATACAGCTCTCAAAGGGTATACACTCCATAAACATGACTAAATAAATAAATACAAAATTATGCATATACCCACATATATTATATGACATGGAGAACCAACAGTCTAGTTTGGATGTATAAATGTACATGGCAAGAAAAACCAATCTTGCGAGTTTTACCAGACGGATAGGAAACAAAGCTGTTACAGAATCAGGTAGTCCTACTAGAAATACTTTGAAACCTCCTCCCAGAGGGGAGCAACAGAAACAGACGGTGAAGTAGAGGTGTGGGATCTCTAACAATGCTTTGAGTTTTAAGCACATTCATCAGGATGGTTTTAGAGGAATCCCTAGCAGTATTTCTCTAAAGTCAGCACTAAGTGTAAGCCTGAACAAGAAGAAATAAAAGCTTTTCCTACTTTTGACATCAACATAACCAACAGAGATGAATACACATGGATATATTTTGTATATATTTATGTTATTCTTTAAAAACTATCTAGTTGGTGCATAAGCGCACCAACGTGCCTACCGTCCCTGTCCTATTGTTTCTCTATTCTTTTATTTTTCTTATATGTACCCATCTCATGTATTCACAACTATGTATACACTTATACTTATTATCTTGTAAACAATTGACAAATCAAATAAATAAATAAATAAATAAATAAATATATTTGTAATGGCCCACGGAGAAAAGGTGCACCTTGGAGCATTGATTATTATCCACACTTCAGCCTCTATCATAGGACAAAGATTTATTATAACAAGCAAAGAAGCTGCTAATGAGTAACTGACAGAGGAAGCAAGTCCCCTGGGACTCCACTAAAGCAAGGCCCAGGGGATCAAGAGGGACAACCAGAGATGCAGGAGTTCCAGTGCACCACTGAAATTCAGAAACGTCTCCAGGTTCTTGCAGAAGAAAATGCAACTTTAGTGGAAAGAAAAGTGTCCCACAAAGGGAAAAAAGAGGGATTCCAGAAGAATGGGGAGGGTGCATGAAGAGCCATGATAGCCAACCAATCACTATTATGAGCTGAACATGTGCTGGACACATTTCTGGGCTGATCAGGTCCATCGCCTGCCAGACATGCAAACTGATGATGGGATTGACTTCTCAGCTCCACTGACAAGCTCCTTTCCTGTCAATTCATGCCGAGAGGAACAACAGTGCCAAGAGCACAGACCAGCACGTTCCCATGGACTTTGACGATGGAGAAAAGAAGCTCAAGATTTGAAGGGATCTCTCATCATTCAACCTTCCAGTCCATAAGAAAGGCCCAGAAAGGCAGAGAAGAACAACAAGGGAATGGCCACTGAAAGCAGTGTTGCGATATTTGTGGGGCTCCTACAAAGATGGGAGGGGTGTCAAACTATTTTGCAAAGTACCAAAAGGCAAGAAACAATGGATGGGAACTAACCAAGGAGAGAAGCAACCTAGAACTAAGGAGAAATTTCTGAGCAATCAACCAATGGAATAGCTTCCTTCAGAAGTTATGGATGCTCCATCACTGGAGGCTTTCAAGAAGAGACTGGTCAAGTATTTGTCTGGAATTATATAGGGTCCCCTGCTTGAACAGTGGGTTGGACATAAGACCTCCAAGGTCCCTTCCAACTCTATTACTCTATGTTCTATATGCCAATGAGGGGAAGATTTGAGTGTGAGCACTCTGGTCTGGGATAGGCTGCACCCCACAAAGACTGATAGATATATTTTGCCAAAGCATGATGGTGAGTTGGATTCATGAAGCTGAATTTAAGCTGAATTCTGTGACGGTTAGAGATGAAAATCCTGACATAAGAACTTATAAACAGAAAGAAATGTAAACATTGTAGAAATGGGAACTATTAAATGATTTATTAAAAAGAAATCAGGGAAGAAAACATGAACTTGCAAGATTTGTGACTATTGCTGCCTGTATGCATAAGTTCAAAGCATGGGAAAATAAATAAGAGGAATCTGAATTATTGTTACAGAAGAATAAACATCATTTAATAAGTATAACTGAGACTGCCTAATATGCCTTGGAAAAATTGGAATTTACTAAGAAGGTTCAGAATACCCCAGGCGTTTTATTCCGGCCTGCCAGCCATGTTTCTCTCTGAGCTTTTCCCAGTCAGAGGCAGAACTCCCTGGGTTACAAGAATTCACACCTGCTCCATAGGCTCATGCCTGGCTCCTGAACTCTCAACACTCCTGTGAAGGGTTTGGATCCAGAGCTGGAGGAAACATTTGTCAGATCTGTGCCCAGATGAAAAACTGGGTGGGACAGCTGTAATACTCTAGATAAATAAAATCCCAAATTATCTTAATAGGTAACAGAAATGGCCTGAAATCTGAAACTTAGTCAAGACAATTCACTTAAGGAATAAAAATGAAATGAATGCAAGATGACAAAGCACCTGGTTTGAAATTTTTGGAAAAAGATGCAGGAATAGAATTTGGTTATGAAGTTATAAGTTTATATGAGTCAGAAATGTAATGTGTCTGTGTCAAAAAAGAAAAAGAAAAACAATGATAAGCTTCAACTATAGAAAGATGATTTCCTAACTAGGGGACAAAATTTATACTTCATTCTATGTTGAAGTATGTTCTGGGAATTTAAATGTTTTAGGAAGAATTCAGAGCAACTGGAACTGATTCAAGAATGAGAAATTGGGTCTTATGGAGAGAGCCTGAAGGACCTGGGAAAGGCAGAATGGGACAACTGGGTGCAGCATCTCGTCATGGCCAACTCACTGTGGGAAAACTCTCTGAGGGACAATTCAACAATTCAAGTATTTAAAGCGATTTAAAAATTATTGTAATTTCTGTCATTCACTTTTCCTTTTGTTCCTCCTTTTCCATCCCCTTTTTAATGATTCTATTTTGCCATTTCTTTGATATTAGTGTAACTCTTGTCCCACAATGACTTGTCCCATGAGTTGGCTTCAGTGAGTTGGCTGTGGCAAGATGTCTATGGGGGGAGTTGGCCACACCAGTTTGGCTGCACTGAGTTGTACTAGATCCTGGGAAAGGTGCCATTGGTTAAGAAGACCATGGATGAGGAGTGGGGAGAAGGTAGGAAAGGGCAACACAGAAGGAGGTGAAGCTGCTGTACTTTGGAAGTCCAGGGAACAAGGCCAGAAATAAGGGAGTCCAGTTACAAGACGGCAGATTCCAAAGGAGTATAAGGAGAGATCAATCTAAAACAACAGTTGCATGCAGGCAAATGCACTGCCAAAGATGTGGGGGCCTCTCCCTTTCGGGGGTTTTTTCAAGCAGATGCTGGAAAACATAAAGGGGGATTACAGCAAATGGTTCCAGACCTTCCTTCAGTGTGGCTGAGTGTACTGTCCCAGCCAGTCTATGGGAATTGGATAGCTACTTAGGAATTATGAGCTGTCCCCTTAGGGAATGCATCATGGTAAATGTAGTTAAAGGTATCCTGGGAAATGTAGTTCATGTCACGTGGCCATATCTGTATTCCTGATTGGCCACTAAATTGACCCTTGAGGGATTGGGGGAGTTTTCTTCATTCTTGCCTGAACTCCCTAACTCATGGCAGCTTCTTTCTATAGTTACGAGAAGGGTTAGGAGATAACCATCTTTTACTACAAGGCAGATATACAAAGGATTGGTCATTAAAGAAGAACTTCGTCACAAACGTGAGTTATGAGGATACCAATAAATGTAATTTGTTATGGAAGTCTTGTTGAGTTATCTATCTGCATCTGTACAGCTTCAAATCCATCTCTGTGCAGGGCAGAAAACTGAGTATAAAAGACAGGATCCTGAATTAGCAGCATGTGCTCAGAGTCACTTCGAACCACAATCAATAATAATTAGTAACAATAACAATAATAATAATGAGGAGGAGGAGGAGGGCTGGAGGAAGGGAGGGGACCTTTGACATCATAAAGCTTCACCAGAGAGCTACTCTCTTGCTAACATCCCTTTGCTGGGCCCCAGCTTCTTCCTCAGAGGAACTGATTCTAGGCTGCAATGAAAAGCACCCAGAGATGGAAGACGTGTCAAGCCATCAGAGTTTCTGGGCTATCCTGGTGAAGACAACTCCAAACCACCAACAATGAAGTTGTTTAGTGTTTATGCTGTTAATAAAAACTTCCAGAGTCCCAGGTCAGGATACTGATCTCATCCACACATTTAGCCTGGGTGGGGGATGGGAGGGCAGAGTTGGGCGGGGGGGGGGGGAACTACCTTCTTCAACATTTTTGTCCTGATCCTGGCAGGTGGATCTGGGGTGCTGCCCACGATAGGTAAGATGCCAATGTAAACTTTCTATGAGTGGATTACAACAACAGTGTGTTAACAGAGAGTTTTGAAACTTTAATTCTGTTTTAATATTATTATTGTTCCTGTTAACTACCATGTTTTCGCACTGTAAGATGCACCTGACCATAAGACACACTCTTGTTGTCGGCCTCCACATGTCCCCATTGACTTTTTGTGATTCAGATGGTCACAAAAGGTGATCACATGACTTTGGAACACTGCAACGGTCATAAATATGAACCAGTTGCCACAAGTGTCAATTTTGATCATGTGACCATGGGGATGCTGCAAAGGTCATAACTGTGAAAAATGGTCGTAAGTCACTTTTTTCAGTGCACTGTAACTTTGAACAGTCACTAAATGAACTGTTGTAAGTTGAGGACTACCTGTAGTTGAGACTTGGTTAATAAGCTCAGAAATTCATATTTATTCATTTTTTTAATAGAACAAAAACTCAAGTTATCTTGCTTGGAATCTTTTATTAATGTTACACGATATCAATTCTACAATCATACTATCAGCCCATCTACAGAGACAATCTTTTTTAAAAAAAATATATCTCTGCTTTACATAAAATAAACAAATTGGTCTTCTGCACTTTCATAAAGTGAGTCACCAACTTCTTTTTGGACCTGGTTCGAAAACCCTTTGGGGCTCCTGGATGCCACTCACAGCAAGAGCCCAGAACAGCAGTCGAGGAGAAGAAACGCTTAAGAGGCCACCCCATTCTCACAGCCGCTGGGTCTCATCACCTGGAATTTCACGTTGGGGAAGAACCCCCAGCGTGGGGGGTAGCCACAGGGGCAGGAAGAGGCTCCCCAAACTATTCCTCCTGGAGCATGCCACTAATCTTGATTTTAAACGATAAAAATAAATAATACTGTATATAAAATAATTTAATCATTGGAGCTATTCTAAACTAACTATTGCAATGTTTAAAAGCCGCATGCCATTTTCCAGGAAAAACAGTGATGATCAATAGGTGGTATTGTATAAAATGACTTTCCTACTGGCATACAATCTTCAAATGATCCTATTGTTCAGCCTATATGGGAGTGGCTAGCAGGAAGTGTAAAGCAGCAATAATATAAACGCATTTAAAGATTACTTACTTAATTTCACCTTTCTGCTCCTTTTCCTGGAAGACGGAAATATGTTTTAATAAGAGTAAACGAAGCCACCACAGCATGCATTATACTTGCAGTTTGTAGGCAGAAGTCTAATCATAAGACAGCAAGAATCCCCTTGAGATCAAAGGCTCCGTGTCATTGTAGGCGGCTGTTTTTATTAAAAATCTTGTTTGCAAGTTTGCCTTTATAGGATGTAGAAGGTTCAGATCTTTTGAAGCCCATCCACCCCCTGGCCCATGTATACAGACTGCAGCCACAGCCAGTGTGGTGGGCATGGCACGTCCTCACAACACATTAAAATTCCATCAATCAATAAGCTAGTTGGAGCTATTTGGCAGCCATAACACCAGGGTCAGAAGCCATTTCGGACCCCAAATGCCTCCCCTCCTCCTCCTCCTCCTCTGCACTCTCTCCAAGGAAGGGCTGGAATCCCACCAGTTCTTTCCCAACCAGATTTCTCCAGAGCCAGGCAGATGGCGGTTGGGCATCTTGGCTTAGCGTTGCAGCTAATCAGCGACTGAGAAGCACATTCCAGGCTATCTGAACTCCCCTGAGGATTCTTTAACCAGAGACCTTTGCTTGTTCAATCTCTTTTTCCTTCCAGCTCTTTTTTCTGAAGGTCTAAGCGCCCAACATAGATTCCTTGACTCACAGGAACTTCATTTCACTCATCGACCAATAAAAATACATGCAATAAAACAAAGAAAGCAAAGTTAACCTCTACATCAAAGACTCCTGGCAAGCCTTTGTGGGCAAAACTCATACATAATACAGCAGAACTTCACCACTTTTAAAGCCATAGACATTTATCCTGGTATCTAATAATCAAGCAAATAAAAGTTGGACTGCCCTGGAAATTGAGTTTTAAAAGGGGTTTAATCAGCCCTGGAGAACTGGCATATGAGACAAGGTAGGGTGTGGTTTCGAGGCACCTGTGTCTGTCGAGTTTCCTGAGAGGTTTTCCTCTATTTCCCTTCCAACCAGCTGGGGGGAGATTCTCAAATGGGGCTAATGGCAATCCTCTTCTGAATTTGGGAACTGTGATGTGCCATGAAGCTCCTGTAGGAGTTAAAATGTTTTTATTTCATGCAATTTCTATCATGAAAAATTGATCTAGCAACCATTTCTCTTTGGTCTTAAACATTTTACATACACAAAAGAGAAAAACAAAAAGAACACTTCTTACAAACTGAAAGAAAAAGAGAAGAAGAGATGTAAAAGAAAGAAAGAAAAAAGGAAAGAAAGAGAAAAAGAAAAAGATCTTAAAAACATATTGATCTAGCTTGACCTGAGCCACAGATACCTGATCCTGTATTCTTTTATTTTGCTAGTTTTCCAGGCACAGTCACCACCAGTTGATTCTCCCTTTTTAATTCAATTCCTAGGGCACTCCAATAATGTTTATTCATATTATCCATTCAACAATCAGGATGAAAGTCTATTTCCTTAAAAGTGGCAAAATTCTGCTACATTTGTGTGTAAGCTTTGCCCACAAACAGTTGCTAGCAGGTTAGGGGTTAACTTTGCTTTCTTTTGTTTATTGGATGCATTTTTATTGGTCAATGAGTTTCTGTTTATCTGTCATTGTTGTTGGGTTCAGGTGGAATGAAGGTAGCTCTGAGCATTGTGGATCCGTTTTAAATGGAGATTAATTGACTCGCTCCCTGATTGTCTAGATTACTGAATCTCTTTTTCCCCCCACATTCCTTAGTGTTGGAAAGACCACTATTATTTCCCCACAAGACAGCTGGCCTGGCCGAATGACGCTGTGAGAGCAGAATCACGCATTGTGCCTGTGCAGAAGGAGGTGCAAGGAGAATCTCGTGGTTTGCTCACTTCACACCAGGCTCAGGTTCCCTCACTGCACCCTACAAGGAACAGGGGAGCAAAGAAGAGGGGGGCAAGGGGGGGACCCCAGGAAGGAGCTGCTTCCTGAGGTGGGGACCCCAACAGCAGCCCCAGCTGCCTTCCCTGGAGGGCAGAAGATAAGGCAAGGCGTTGGTGGGAAAATTAAAAATGAAATGTATTTGTTATTTTGAAAAGAGCTCTGACCTTATAATAAAAGGATTAGATGGGGTTTCCAAGCGGAAATGAGCCCTGAGAGCTCTGGCTGGCGTGCGTGCGTGCTCAGAAGAGGGGCTTATTGAAACCACAAGTCGAGGGGCTTAAGACCTCCAGGCCATTGGTGAGGTACCACTGCCCCCCAGCGGCTCCCTCCCACAATGGCGCCCAGGGAAAGCCAGAGCAGCCGCTGCCACTGAGGGAAGGGCAGAACCCCAAGACAGTGGCTGTCCCACCCTTTTCATGGGTGAAGCAGTCCAAGGGCAAAATCAAATGATCGAAAGGTATAGGTATTTTCCATGGAGTTTACAGTGCAGCCTCTTGCAAAAATGCTCAAGATGTCCAAAACAATACCTGAGGAATAAGATGACATATCTGTAAAGCGTTGTTCCTTCTGCCGAGGGACCCATTCCCTTAGAGATAACGGAGGGAAAGAGTAAAGTGAAGCCAGGAGAGATTGATAGAAGATAGATAGATAGATAGATAGATAGATAGATAGATAGATAGATAGATAGATAGATAGATAGATAGATAGATAGATAGATGGATGGATGGATGGATGGATGGATGGATGGATGGATGGATGGATGGATGGATGGATGATAGATGATAGATAGATGATAGATAGATTACAGATGATAGATAGATAATACATTACAGATGATACACAGATAGATAGATAGATAGATAGATAGATAGATAGATAGATAGATAGATAGATAGATAGATAGATAGATAGATAGATAGATAGATAGATAGATAAATGGATGGATGGATGGATGGATGGATGGATGGATGGATGGATGGATGGATGGACGGACAGACAGACAGATAGATAGATGATAGTTGATAGATAGATTACAGATGATGGATGGATAGATAGATAGAGAGAGAGAGAGAGACAGACAGACAGACAGACAGACAGACAGACAGACAGATAGATGATAGATAGATAATAGATTACAGATGATAGATAGATTACAGATGATAGATAGATAGATAGACAGACAGACAGACACAGACAGATAGATCACATGAACCACTAGCAGTATCTTTGCTCATCCTTGTACATACAGGTGAAACTCGAAAAATTAGAATCGTGCAAGTTCATTTATTTCAGTAATGCAACTTAAAAGGTGAAACTAATATATGAGATAGACTCATTACATGCAAAGCAAGATAGTTCAAGCCATGATTTGTCATAATTGTGATGTGATGGCTTACAGCTCATGAAAACCCCAAATCCACAATCTGCCAAGTCCTGCTGGAAAATGAAGTCAGAATCCCCATAAAGCTCGTCTGCGGAAGGAAGCATGAAGTGCTCCAAAATCCCCTGGTAGATGGCTGCATTGACCCTGGACTTACTGAAGCACACTGGACCAACACCAGCAGATGACATGGCTCCCCAAATCAACACAGACTGTGGACACTTCACACTGGACTTCAAGCATCTTGCAGTGTGCGCCTCTCCATTCTTCCTCCAGACTCTGGGTCCTTGGTTTCCAAATGAGATTCAAAAGTTGCTCTCATCAGAAAAGAGGACTTTGGACCACTGAGCAACAGACCAGTTCTGTTTTCCTTTAGCCCAGGTAAGATGCTTCTGACGTTGTTTGTTGTTTAGGAGTGGTTTGACAAGAGGAATATGACATTTGAAGCCCATGTCCAGGATCCGCCTGTGTGTGGTGGCTCTTGATGCACTGACTGCAGCCTCAGTCCACTCCTTGTGAAAGTCCCCAACACTTTTGAATGGCCGTTTCCTGACCATCCTCTCCAGGCTGCAGTCATCCCTGCTGCTTGTGCACCTTTTTCTTCCACACTTTTCCCTTCCACATAACTTTCTATTCATGTGCTTTGATACAGCACTTTGGGAACATCCAACTTCTTTTGCAATTACCTTTTGAGGCTTTCCCTCCTTATGGAGGGTGTCAATGATGGTTTTCTGCACAACTGTCAGGTCAGCAGTCTTTCCCATGATTGTGATTCCTACTGAACCAGACTGAGATACCATTTAAAGGCTCAGGAACCCTTTGCAGGTGTTATGGCTTAATTAGCTGATTTGAGAGCCTAGACATTTGAACCTTTTCAGAATATTGAACCTTTAATCATCTCAAATATTCATGGCTTGAACTATTTGCTGATGTAATGAGTCTATCTCATATATTATTTGTTGCATTACTGAAATAAATGAACTTGCACGATATTCAATTTTTCGAGTTTCATATATATATATATGCGTTTCTGTTTTAAATTTGTTGCTAGTCCACTGCTGTGCCAGAATGGTTTTTTCTTCATCCCATTCTGGTGCGTAGGCTAGCCCCAAATTTAAAACTGAAACGGCTGTGAAAGTCTGACTCACAGACGAACACTATAGAGAAGCCTGATGATGGCAGATGAGATTCTGCCGAAACGTTGCTACAACTTTAAAAGCAGAACTATAATGACGTGGGAAAATACCCGAACAAAGCTGAATACCATACATGTAAGTACCCGCGAAAACTTAAGAAAACACACACACACACACGCACACACACACACACATACATACTCTAGCATGAGCAAGGATACTGCTAGTGGTTCACGTGATTAATTCAGCCTGTGTTCTTGTTCCAGAACTCACACTGATGGGATCCTCATAGGACACAATCCTCACAGCGCTTGCAACTATGCTGCCTTGTACATCCAGCTGGGCAGAGCTGCCAATCTGTGTTGGGATGATGCGTCAAGAGATAACATGGCCCAGCAGTTGGTAGGCAGCTTGCTTGGATTTCCAGGGAAATTGCCCCTTCCGGGAGAAAGCACTAGATGCCGCAAATCAAAAGCACCATTGGATCGTCTTCATTATTATTTGATTTAGGAAAGCATTCTGATCTCTCACAATTGCGTTGTCTTTCACAGATCTGATATTTAAACCGTGCGTCCTCAGCTGTCAAATATTATTAGGGCTACGCAAATATTCAGCTGAGAGATTAGGAGGCAATTCAATCAGCTTCCTAAATTGAATTGACCATTCAAATGGCCAAATCAAATCAGACGCCCTCCGATCCAGTTTGCCTGACGCTGATGCATCTACGCGTGAAACAGCTTCTCCAGATTAGATCAATTTTCAGATTTGAAGCAGTGACTTAATGGGGTTTGTCTAAATCACACTAAGCCCACAGTATACACAAAGGTCCTTTTTTGACTGCACTCCTTCAAGAAGTTGAAGATTTCACCCATTTAATTAGACAATCTTTAAAAAACACCCTCATGTTGTTATGAATCCATTTCACTGACATTTGTCTGCACGCTTCCATGTTCATTATTTCACTGTATTTGTGACCCCAAAACTATTCTGGATTTCTGCTGTGGTGATGACCACCGTTCTGTATTCTCAGAATGTTGAGAGCTGCTTTGTGGACCTTCTGGTAGAAACTGTGGCTGCTATTCTCTCCTTGGACAGTTCAGCACAATACCAGATTCTGGGAAAATGAAATCACGGCTGCCAAAGTTTTTTCAAAATCAGCTCTCTTTTAACCCTCCAAAAGTGGGGGAAATGATTGACATTTCTCTGAGTATTTTGAGTGGTAGGATAAACCTGTTTGATTGATGGTTGAAAACATAAGGGTGTCTTGCACCAAAAGTGGTGGGATTCAAAAAATTTTTATTACCGGTTCTGTGGGCATGGCTTGGTGGGCCTGATGTGGCTTGGTGGGCTTGGCAGGGGAAGGATACTGCAAAATCCCATTCCCTCCCCACCCACTAACCTGTTTTCCAGCTCCATTCTCCTGTGCAGGGCAACCAAAGAAGACCCAGCTGATCAGCTGGGACTCAATGGGAGGCAGAGAAGAGATGGGGGTGAGGCGGTATTTGCCGGTTCTCCAAACTATTCAAAATTTCCGCTACCGGTTCTCCAGAACTGGTAGAACCTGCTGAATCCCACCTCTGGCACCAGCTGATCAAGAGACCCTGCCCTTGGATTGCCCCAATGATCCATCATAGGCTCCCAGCTTTCTAGACGTTAAAAGAGGAACAGGGACCTCATAATTGCAACAGTAACCTTAGACACCCCCCCCAAAGAATGTCCTAGAATGAAAATGTGTATAATTTTTTCAGATGACGCTCCCTTGTCAGCCTTTCCAGGCCATCCAGACAAGATGCACCAACCATGAACATTAATAGTACATTTATTGTAAGATGACAATAACAGAATCTTGTGAGCCTGAAAGTATTTCTTCCCACCCTTACTTTTACTCTCCGGAAACACGGATGGTTCCTCGGGAGATGCTTCTTCCACCCCATCCCTCCTTTGGACCCAGATTTTGTTAATTGGACCATTGTTTGTGCTGCGACTCTTTTTCCTGCCTTCCAGGGTCATTCCCTCTTCCCATTACATTTCCCAAGAGCTTCAAACAACAAGGAGTCATTAATGAAGATGGTTAGAGCTCTCATCCCTCAGCAGACCAGGGTTCAAAGGAACATGTGGTGCTGAGTCATAGCAGCAGGCTGCGGTTAGTGCAGCAAAGGCTCCGAGATGGGGGTCTCCTCCTTTTCCAGGCATCAGAAGGCCCGCTGTTCTCAGCTAGTTCTTGAATCTTGAGTAGAGCCCGAGGGATCAGGTTTTGTAAGCCACAAATCAGGTGCTCGCATTGGATCTGCTTCCTAGAACTCCTGAGTGAGGTGACCAGATGGGGATTTGGTCCAGAAAGCATCCAGCAGAGACCACAAGGGCCAGAGGGTCGAGTGGCACTCCTGGCTCAATGCAAAGCTACCCCTCGGCTGAGCCCCTGTGCCAGCTTCCAGTCAGCCCCCGAGAGCCCAGTTTACCCAGCTGCAGCCAGTGGCAGGAGCCCTGCCCAGTCCTTGTCACTGCTTCTTGTCTGGTCACATCCTCATTGAGGGGCCCATGGACCAAGGGCCACCATGTATCTTCCGAGAGCTATGGGGGGCTTCCCCCTCCTCCCGCTCCCCTTCTGCTGCTTTGAAATTCAGAATTCACCTGCAAAAACCTTTTTTAATCCTTCTTAAAAACTCAACTTCTTCCCCCAGAACTTCCTGGAATCTTCCACCACCAAGAAACATCATTTTTTAATTAAAGTGCTTTGTTTTGTTTTGCTTTAGTATGTATTTTACTGCTGTTTGTACTGTAAATCACTTCAAGATACTCCAGCCTAGGAAGTGATACATAAATACAGTAAATAAATACATTTGCAGAGCGTGTCAAGTGAGCTTTCCAACAAATGCATTCCTGTGTTTTTTCTGGCTTACTGGGAAGCCTCAGACTGGGCCAGATCCTGAGACATTCCTCTCTTCCATGAATATTTGTTATCAATGCTCACCAACAAGAAGAAATTCATTCAGGCTCCAGCTAATGACGCAGCTCCTGGTAATTCCCCACCCTGTGCAAGAGCAAGTCAGCAGTTCAGATCCTTCTAAGGAGTTTTTATTAATCTCTGGAAGCACGTAAAGATGGTTAAACCTGCTCCTAGCAGGCGGTTATTCTTGGCCAGAGCTCCAAATAAACTAAGGTTAGGTTCAATCGGGCTAATCTTTTCAAGACCTGATTAATGTGGCAAGTCCCATCCCAAAAGTAGCTTAATAAAAGCCAAGCTCTTGCTCGAGAGTTGCCACGGAATGACCTCAAGTGACCTTCCCACTTTCTGCTCTCAGGTTGAACCTTATTAAAGCTTCTTGAGAAGAGTTGACGGCTCCAGAGTCCGTCTTGGACCTGGCGGGACTGACCTCTGGGGATGCGTCCTTGGGTAGAAATATTGGCTTTTCTGTTGAAATGGCCTCACATTCTGAAGAGCAGCCAGAGCCTCAAAGAGTCCAACTTCCTTGCTGAGTCTTAATAAAAAAGGTGAAGTGATACGCAAAGAACTATTCAAAGCAAGAGCAGCAGGAGAAAGAAGTCAAAAGACGGAGAGAAACATGTAAGAAAGTCTAAATATTTGAGGGCTTTCATCCAAGACATGATCCAGGTGACCCCCATGCAATGATTATTTATATCCTGCCCTTATTTATTATTGATTGATCAATCAACTTTCTTCACTGGCCAACAGACGGGCTCGAGGCGGTAAGTTATTTCTACAAATAAGTCATGATGTGAAGTGATTTGTGGACGCACACCAGGCAGCCAGGAGCTGAAGAACGCTTTTATTTGAAGAGTACAGATTACGGGCGCCCAGCTGGGCTGGCAGCCGGCGGCTGGACCGAGCCCCAAAAGTTGAGCCGCTTGACGCCTCCGTCACGCCCACCAGGAGCGGGCCCCAACACAGGAAGCTCGACGTGAATATATCAAATATTATTTCCTCCTCCTATTTTCCCCATAACAACAACCCTGTGAGGTGGATTGATCTGAGAGAGAGGGGGAGAGAGGGAGAGAGAGAGAGACTGGTCCGAAATCATCCAGTTGCCTGTCATGTCCAATATGGGACTTGAACTCATGGCCTCCCACTTTCAAGCCTTAATCACTAGAGTAGACCAAACCAGCCTTCCATGTTTCTGTTCTTCCTCTCAATGTCAGAATCTCCTGGGATGCCTTTGGGAAGGTGGCCTCCTTGCTATATTAAGAACAGAGCCATTCGGGGTCACCAATTTTGGCTTTCCAAGGGTTCCAGGGATTTAGTAAAACATTGATCAACTCGGAGTGGCCAGAGTGGGATCTATGCAAATCAGAGGATTCCAGTTGCTTTAGTTTTACCCTATTCATTAAGCAGGATCTGCCTGGAATCCACCATCTAGTAGACCAAAAAGGAATAATTGACTTCACTGCACTCTCTGGCATATTAATCTGTAGCCTTTCAAACCTTCTTCAGGCGATGCTGACAAACCTTTGCAGCTTCTCAGCACATCACCTGAAGAAGCTGTTTTGCTCGCATATTTTGCTGCAGGTAAAATAAATCCGGGCTAGGAGGCACACAAAGTATCTGAGACTTGAACGGCTGTGCTGAGTTCTCTGCATTCACCGAAAGCTTTACAAACATTGCACTTGAGCCTCACCCTATAAATTGGTGTTGAATTTAATATAAAGTGTAATGTTGTGTTACTAGAGGGTGCCACAGGGGGAAAACTCTGAAGATCTCTATTAAAATCCTTACAGCTCTTTTGTCTGACATTTCTAACTCCGTTTTTGCCTCAGGCCAAGCCTGGGGACAATTTTGGGTGGGTGGGGGAAGAGGATCATCAGCTTTATTCTGTTAGGGGGGCCTCTGTCTCCTCTCCTCCTGCCCAGTTCATTCCCAAAGGTGGTTTAGGGACAATCAGAAAAATAAATTAACAGGGTCTGAAATTTGCACCACTCCTGAATGCTGCTGCAACCCTTTTCACTGACCAGGATTAACATGGTGCCTGAAATGATCAATTTATTGGGTTCACTCAAGATTGGGGGGTGTCTTTGAGTGAGTGTCAACTCCTGGAGTGCTCTCCCTGCAGAGATTTTTTTGGGGAAGGATTTTGCATTCTCCTTCCTAGGGATGAGATAGGGTGACTGGCTCACCTGCCCCCAGCCAGCTCTCAGTTCAGACTCTCCTGATGATTGGCCCCCCAGTCCTCCAGCTGACTTCCATGACTGCTAACTAAGGCAGGACTACAGCTCCCTGTCTCCCAGTTTCTAGTCTGGGGCCTTGGCTATTATATATCAACCCTGCTTCAGCCAATACACTTAACCTGAATTAGCTGAACAAACTGGGTTTGTACAACATGCCATGCAAAAACAAAAGATAAAACCTGTGATGACCCAAAGGGGCATGGCACAAAGACAACACAGTCACATAAGCAAGAAGAGTCCCTTTAGTACCTCCAACTTTGCCCCCAATGTCCAGTTACCTTCGTCTGAAGAAAAAAAACTCTCCCAAGAACAGTCTTTAAGTGGAGGAAATTCAGTCCAAAAACAAAGTACATATATATTGTAAATAAAAATCCACACAAACCATGCTGCAGCAATTAACTGGACGGGACAGGAGAAGGAATTGCAGACTTGAAAGGCCAGCAAAACACACACAATTGGGAAGATGCCAGAAACACAGATAAGCCTCGACAATACCAGATAATTCATGATTTGCTCTCAACAGTTTGCTGTGCGCAACTTCCCTTTTTAAACCCTGTGTTCCCAGCTGCAGCTAATGAAGGGATTCAGGGCCCTTTCTTCTCCCATAAGCCACACAACTCACATTGCTCCCTTCTCCATTCCTCCCTGTGTGCCCTAGGATGAAGAGGGGGTGGGCCTGGATCTTCCTCTGAATTCTCTCTGCCTTGCTCTACCTCTTCCCTGCTGTGCCCAGCCGGACTTTGCCCTTCCCCAGTTTCTTCCACAGCCAATAGAGCCACACTCCCACTCCCTGTCAGCTGCTTGGCCTCCCCCTCCGAATCAGATTCCAACAGGGGAATGACAAAACCTGACCACAATGAAAACTAGCTATTTCCCAAGGATCACAGACAAGCAGCTTCTGTATTTCAAACTCCCCAGTGACAACAGTTGTGCCAAAACTGACTCTGTGGTTTCTTCCCCAAACCCCAAAAACTTTAACCTTAGACTGTCTACTATTGACCTCACCCCTTTCCTAAGAGGTCTGTAGGGGGCGTGCATAAGCGCACCAACATGCCTACCATCCCTGTCCTATTGTTTCTTTTTATTTTTCTTATATGTATCCATTTCATGTATTCATAACTATGTTTATACTTATACCTGTTATCTTATAATTGCTTGACAAAATAAATAAATAAACAAACAAACAAACAAATAAATAAATAAATAAATAAATAAATCTTATCCCCCTCCTGGCAGCTCTCCTGGCTCCCCCCATAAGGAAAAACACCCGTTTCTGACCTCAGTGTACAGGGGCAGCCAAAAAACCCTAAACTGCATCAACAGAGGGATAGGCTCAGTAAGACCACACCTAGAATACTGTATCCAGTTTTGGTCACCACAATATAAAAAAAGATATTGAACTCTGGAAAGAGTGCAAAGAAGAGTAACAAAGATGATTGAGGGGCTGAAGGCTAAAACATATGAAGAACAGTTGCAGAAATTGGGATGTCTAGTCTAATGAAAAGAAGGACTGGGGTGACATGATAGCAGTCTTCCAATGTTTGAGGGGCTCCCCCAAAGAAGAGGGGGTCAAGGGTCTCCAAAGCATCTAAAGGCAGGACAAGAAGCCATGGATGGAAACTAACCAAGGAGAGAAGCAGCCTAGAACTAAGGAGACATTTCCTGGCAGTTAGAACAATTAATCAGTGGAATGACTTGATTCCAGAACAGCAATAACACTTAGACTTATATACCACTTCATAGTGCTTTTACCGCCCTCTCTCAACAGTTTATAGAGTCAGCCTCTTGCCCCCAACAATCTGGGTCCTCATTTTACTGACCTTGGAAGGATGGAAGGCTGAGACAACCTTGAGCCTGGTGAGACCAAAACTGCCAAACTGCTGGCAGCCGGTGATTAGCAGAAGTAGCCTGCAGTACTGCATTCTAACCCCTGCGCCACTGGCCAACACCGCAGTTAGAAGTTGTGTGTGGAGATTTTAAAGAAGAAATTGCACAGCCATTTGTCTGAAATAGTATAGGGTCTTCTGCTTCAGCAGAGGGTTAGACTAGAGTACCTGCAAGATACCTTCTTCCTCTCCTTCCCTTCCCTCTATGGGAATGTGCAGGCAGAGTTGCCTCCCCTACTCAGTTCAGGCGGACAGACACATTTTAATCCTCCTTCTCTTTATGGGTGGAACACATTATTCCATTCCTTAGCAATTGACGGCGGCATCTTGGCGCAGCCTAGCATCAGCCCAATGGTGGGACAGGAGCACTGAGAAGGCTATTAAGATGCCTCCCTTGGTTGGGATGTGTCTGAAGCAGGCAAACAGGCAAACTGACTGGTTGGCAGCTCCTACAAGGAGCAGCCATTGCACACAGACGTGCTTGCCTGGGGCCCATCCCCCTCAGTTCCCCTCATCTCTTTGGGAAGATTCGGTTTTTCACCTAAGAAAAGGAAAAGACCAAAAAAAAAGTCATCAAGCTTTGGTTTTTCACTATCCCCTCACCCCCATTTTCTTTTCACCTGTTCATGTTTTGGACTGGATTTCAGTCTGGATCCTTTCCAAGAAATCATCATTTAATCTGAGTCATTTCTTTTCTACTTCTACCATGTGTACATGCCACATCCACGTACCAAGCATCTGTCAATATTCCCTACAAATGGAGACCTCCAAGAGCAGGGTCCCCAGAGAGGTCCTAGGCTTGTGATTATATGCCAGAGATAGTGTCAAATCAGGAGTCAAAGCAGTACAAGTGATTACCGGTTTATTGCATGCTTGGGGATAGGTAACAGTCAACAGAAATGAAGGGGGCTGGACTTAGATCTCTTATGGGTGCAAAGGGACTGGAGACTGATAACATGTTTGACCTCTCCCTCGGGCTCAGCCTGGTCATCTTCTACTGACTTCCTGAGGACACTTAACCAGTGAAACAGAATTTGCCTCCAGAAGCTGTTGGGTTTTTAAGGAGAGACTGGACAGCCACTTATCTGAAATGGTATAAAAGGTCTCCTGCTTGAGAAGAGGGTTGGTCTAGAAGACCTCCAAGGTCCCTTTCAGCTCTATTCTGACACAAAGTTGGCCCTGGACCAATTTGGAGAAGTCCATTCTTGCCCTCCGATGCCAAAAGGTCACCTGCTTCAACTGGGGCCAAGGGAGATCCATGCTAGTCTGTTGCAGTCCATTAATAGGAAATAGCCTATTGATTTGGACAGGTCTCCAGTCCAAAAAATATGAAAAATGGTCCTGTGAGCTGCTTTGGATGCTTTCTGTACCCAGCTTGATACGTCCTGCTTTATTTCACAGACATGCATCAAAGGAAGGCCGGCTGGTGGTGAGAACAGATCTAAATTCTGGGAAAGGAAATAAGGATGACCTCTGATTAATTAAAAATCAAGACTTTGGTATGGAAGCACTCTACACCACTTCAGCTGCCCCTCCCGGTTTGTTTATGGCAGAAGAACAAGGTCAGTAATTGGAGGAACCTGAGGGAGATGTCTTCTCCTTTCTCTTGCTTGTCCAGATTGTGTGGGGAGGGGGAGGGGGAGGAGAGCTGGCATAGCAGGGCTGATTGCAGGCCATTGAGGTCATTGGAACTGGGGAAAGGAGGGAGGGGAGGGAGGAAGGGGAGGAACAGAGATCAGAGCATCAATCAGCCAGCCTTGCTTAAATGAAAAAAGGTCAAAACAAGAGAATGCACTCTTTTCTATTTGAGACCTTTCAATTAGATTAAGGTGTTGAAGAACCTGAAGAATTTTTCCTTTTCCTTTTTTTTCTTTTTTTTTCTTAAGCCTTTTTCTTCATCTAACTATTGATTGGATTAAGGTATACAAGAACCTGAAGAAATTTTGTCCTCCCTTTTTTTCTTTTTCTTTTTTAATCATTATTATTGGGCATCTTTTTTCTACTATTTTTATTTTGAACTATAATTGGTTACTTCACAATTGGATTAAGGTTTAGAAGAACCTGAAGATTTTGAATTGCTTAAAATGAGTAGGAAATTTACAGCTCCTGGTTCTTCAACTTCTACTTCTTCCTCTCCACCATCTGGCGGACAACGTTCAATACAGAGCAAGAACAAGAACAAGAAAAAGTGACTCTGCAGATGATTATGCAAGGAATTCAAAATATTCAAGCAAGATCAGAGAATATTGAAAATAGAATAGAGAACATTGAACAAAGAACAGAGAACATTGAACAAAGAACAGTGAACATTGAATAAAGAACAGGGAAAACCGATGAAAAAGTCGAGAACATCCAACAAATGATGTTGAAGTGTGATGAGAGATTCCAAAAAATTGAAGAAGAAGATAAACAAAGAGACAAGAAGATTGGAGATATTGATAATAGATTAATGGTGGTTGAACAAGATAAAAGTGGTATGTTGAGATGGGAGATGGATAGATCAGAATTCTATCTTAGATTCCAAAATGTAGAGGAAGAAAAAGGACAAAACGTAGCTGAGATAATGATAGAAATACTGGCTGAAGCTTTGGAAATAACCCAAGAGAAGATGATGGATAGAATAGATGAGGTCTATCAAGTTTTCACAAGATATGCGATGAGAAATAGCTTACCAAGAGAAGTTCACATTAGATTTACAAAGAAAGCCATTAAAACGTAAATATTTATTTTATTTTATTTATTTATTTATTTATTTATTTGATTTGCCAATTTATTTGATTTGATTTGCCAATTGTTTACAAGATAATAAGTATAAATGTATACATAGTTGTGAATACATGAAATGGTTACATATAAGAAAAATAAAAGAATAAGAGAAACAATAGGACAGGGACGGTAGGCACGTTGGTGCGCTTATGCACGCCCCATATTGCAAGTGGCAAAAGAGAAAACTTTGAAATATAAAGATAAGGAGATTGTGGTCTTGAAACAAATACCCAGAAGAGTGAGAGAGATGAGAAGAGAATACCGATTCCTGACTAAAATGCTACTTTAAAAAGAGGTGAATTATAGATGGCTGATTCCAGAAGGTTTAATGTTCACATGGCAAGAACAGAGACATAGAATTGACTCAATTGAGAAAGTGGAATTATTTTATACAGAATTTTTTGGAGGGAAAGAGGAAGAGGCAGAAAAAGAGATCTCACCAATTGAATTCCAAGAGGACTGCCAAATGGCGACTGAAAAAGAAGAAGATGCAGTAGGTGGAAAGGTGGAAGCCAAAGAACAACGTGAACTAAGATCTACGAGAGCTGCTAAACCTAACTATAAAATATAATCATGGAAGAGAAAAAATTGATTACAATTAATATAAATGGACAACTCAGCCGTTAAAAGAAGGAAAACCTTTCACAAATTAGAGAAATTAAAATCTGATATAATTTGTCTACAAGAAGTACATATTAAAAAACAATATGAACAATTGTTGGTACAGCCAAAATTAGGGAAAATATTTACTTCCTTGACCCAATGTAACAAAAGAGGAGTGGTTTTATATATTAAAGAGACCACCCAAGCAAAATTGATCTATACCGATGATGATGGAAGAATACTAATGGTGGAAATAATGGACAATAATATGAAAACACTCCTGATTGCAATCTATGCCCCGAATGACAATCAAGAAGAATTTTATAAAAAATTACATATGAAAATAATTGAACTGGACTATGCTAATATAGTTATGATGGGAGATTTTAATGGAATTGTAGACAATAAATTGGACTATACGGCACAGAAAACAATAAAGCAAAACAGAAAGACTCTCCCTAAATCTTTTTTTTTAATGGTAGATGAAATAAACTTAAAAGATACATGGAGAGAAAGAAATGCTAAAACTAAACAATACACCTTCTATTCAAATAGACACTTATCATGGTCCAGATTAGATATGATATGGATGTCAACAGAATTAATAACTAATATTCAAGAAATAAATATTGAAACAAGTACTTGGGCAAATCACAATCCAATGACAATTAAATGGAAAGGACAAAAAAGAAGATCTAGATGGATGTTAAATAATACTATTTTAAAGGAAAAAGACTTCACACAGTGGATGGAGAAAGAATTGGCTTTTTTCTTTAGAGAAAACAAAAAAGAAGATACATCAGTTCAGAATGTATGGGATACAATGAAGGCATATGTTAGAGGCTTGATAATAGACTATACAAGGAAAAGGAATACTATGAAAAGACTAGCCTCTAAGGCCTTAGAGAATGAGCATAAAAGACTTGAAAAAGAGCTACAGAAAATGCCACAGAAAAAGGACATCAAGCTAAAAATGGATATAATTAAACATAAAATGAGTCAAATAGAAAAAGAAGAATTAGCACAGAAAATTAGAGGTGCTAAACAGAACTACTTTGAAGACGCAAACAAACCGGGTAGATGGTTAGCATATAAATTGAGAAAGGAGAAAGAATCAAGGAAAATATTGCAATTAATAGATGACCAAGGCCAAGTTTGCCATGGTAGTAAAGAGAAGAAGGAAATCATTCGAGACTTCTATGGGAAATTATATATGCAAGAGAATATTGATGAGGAAAGAGTTAAACAGTACTTACAGAATGCTCATTTACCTCAGATACCTAAAGAGACTGAAAAAATGTTAGAAAGCAATATAACGATGATGGAGCTAACTGAAGCACTCAAGAAGCAAAATAATGGAAAGGCACCAGGCCCAGATGGACTTCTGGCAGAATTTTATAAAACATTACAAGAATCGTTAAATCTTCCATTGCTAGAAGTTATGAATGAAGTTATGTTAAAGAAGAAGATACCTAAATCATGGTCAGAAGCCTATATTACACTTATTCCAAAAGAGGAGGCTGACCCATTACAAATTAAGAACTATTAAGACCCATTTCTCTACTAAATGCAGATTATAAAATTTTTGCTTCGATATTGGCAGAAAGACTTAAAAAATATCTAAATAATTTTATTCATCCTGATCAAAATGGATTTCTGCCAAAGAGACAAATTAAAGATAATATGAGAGTAATCTTGGACACCTTGGAATACTACGAGGCACATCCTGAAAAACAAATGGCTCTAATATTCCTAGATGCATAGAAGGCATTTGATAATGTGAATTGGCGATTCATGTTATTACTGTTAGAACAGATGGGTTTTGCTAGAAAATTTATTCAAGCAATAGAAGCTATATACTATAAGGAGACGGCAAAGGTAATGATAGAGGGAGAACTGACAGACTCTATCAATATAAGAAAAGGAACAAGACAAGGGTGCCCACTATCACCTTTGTTGTTTGTGTTAACTTTGGAAGTGCTAAACAGAAATATTAGAGATGAAAAGAATATAAAAGGAATGAAAATCAAAAAGGAAGAATTTAAGTTGCAAGCATTTGCAGATGATCTGGTTTTCATTTTAGAAGACCCACTAGAAATAGCATCAAAATTGATAGAAAAGATAGAGACATATGGAAAGGTGGCTGTTTGAAAATAAATATAGATAAGACAAAGATCTTGACAAAGAATATGCTATCAAGACAAAAGGAAGAACTGGAAGACCTATTGAAAATTCAGGTCACGAATAAGATCAAGTACTTGGGGATATACTTGACAGCAAGATGCAGTACACTAAAAGAGAATAATTATATCAAACTTAAGCAGCAGATAGCGCTAGATTTGGTGAAATGGGAAAATTTACAACTGTCATTAATAAGGAGAATATCAACAATCAAGATGAATATATTACCCAGAATTTTATATTTGTTGGAATGTGCTGAAATGAGTAGATTGACATTTGAAATTAGAGAACAAGAGGATAAACAATTTTATAAAATTTGGGATCTATTCTATCAATGGTTAGACAATAAAATACAGTAATGAAATATGTAGACTTTTAGAAAATAATAAATATATAAAGATGTACTTCTTTCTTATTATATCTACAAAATGATTTTAGGATAGATTTGGGATGATAATATGAACTGTTATAAAATAAACTAAGTAAATTATGATTATCTTGTAAAACATGAATGAATTAAAGTATAGTCAAACGATTGATTAATAATGATAGCAAGGTATTTTATTTTTGATTGAAAATATGAGATTATATGCAATGCAATTGTAATTGAAGACTACAAAATGGAAGCACAAAACAATTTGTAAACCAACCGGCACACTGTATGTACACATATGGAAGATGGCTTGATGTTTTTATGTTTTGTTTGTTTATGTTTGTTTTTAAAAACTTGACTTCCGGTTTGCAAGGCTTGGGCAGCGGCAGGAATCCACGATCGTGCGCGGTTCCAGCTGCGCTCGCCGCTGGAGTGCCCCCAATCCAGCCAGATTTGGGGGCTAATAGTAACCCCGTAGAGGTGATTGAAGACAGGGGAGATCCAGCAGGGGTCTGGGGGAATTGCAACCCCCCTCCTCAGCTGGCTTGACTCCCTTTTCCAAAAGCGGTGGAGCGGCGGTCAGCAATGGCCACCACACAGAAGCTTTCATCCAGACAAGAATGTGCAGGAGGAAGCTGAGAAAGTGAAAGTTTTTGGCTGAACCGGGATAACAAGTAACATCTAAATACCCTGGAAACTTAACTTCATTAAAGATACATTGTTCCCAAAGAAGATCGTAAAAAGCGGCGGATGAAAGTTAAAAGGGAAAGTTTGTTTTTTCTCACTCTCCTTCCCTATGTAGATAGCAGGTGGAAATCGGAAAAACCCGTTTTGGCATCAGCAGGTAATTAAATTTGAAAATTAAAGCCAAGGGGACATTAAAGATTTCTGAACATTGGAATTTAAAAAAAAATTCTTTTTTTGCTATAAGTGGGAAGGGAGAGGTAAAGAATTAATATTAAAACTTTGCTGGAGGAGGCTGCTTGGAGCTTATAAGATCAGAGTTAAACTGTAACAAGACTTCTAAAAGATACATTTTGGAACTTTGTAATTGAACTGTTCCCCAGGAAGAGAAAGTATAAAAAGAAAAAAGTGTTAAATGAAACAGCTTGTGTCTATTTGGATTGCTTGGTGACTTTGGGACCTTTGGAAATTATTATTTGAAAGACTAAAAACATTTGGGTTGTTTAAAAATTTTTCACAATGGCATTATCTGTTGAAGAACTGAAAATGGAATTTAAAAAGCTGAAAGAAGAGGAACAAGAAGGGAAGGGCTCTTCTGGATCTGTTTTTCATTTCTTAGAAATGGTGATTTCTACCCATCAGGAATTACAAGAACAAGAAGGTTGGGATGAAGAAGAAGAAGCCATCTTTAATGAACAAACAACTTTATCTGGGGAAGAAAAGGGAAAGAGGGCAAAGAGAATGGGGAATTTAAGACTTAAAAGAACAACCAAAAAAGGGAAAAATAAGGTGAAAAATCGATACAATGTCAGAAAGCAACAGAAAAGAGGAATACAGAAGAGAGTGGAGATTAAGAGGGTGGAGATCAAGAGATGGGGGTGTAAAAAGGCTAGACCGGAGAAGAAAGGAAGGGAAAAAGGGAAGAGAAGTTACAAAGGTTTGAAACAAGATGTAAAGAAACAGGTGTTTTTCAGAGATAAAGGGTAAAAACATAATTAAAAAAGAGATTCTGCAAAAGTACATAAGACTGTATTGTTGTATTTGTATTTGAAATAAAGTTAGAAAACTGGACCATTATATGATTTAATAAAATATTAAATGGAATGTGTAAAATGCTTAAGATTTAATGATAGAGTTTAATTTGCTATGGATTATTGTCTTAATTATATTATAAACTTATTATTTTCTTATTTTAAAATGTAGTATGTAGCTTTAGAATGTACTAAGCAGAATCAGAATGAAAATTATATATTATTTTAAGTATTAAATTTAGGGGAAAGATATAAAAACGTCATACTTCAATCAGTGATTACAGGAGAAATATTGTGTTAAAGAGAAAAGATAATTAGATAATTGAAACAGAACGGACAAAAGATACAAGTATAATGATTTAAATTGAGATGAAATAAATAAAATAGAATTAAGAGAGTGAAAAGAGGGGAGAAGCCATATAGAAAATATAGAATGGTAAATAAGATATGAAATGGTATACAAAGTGAGCATGAATTTGATTTATGTCTGTACAAAAAGATGTAACCTGGGACTAAGCCGCTTTCCAAAAAGAAGTTTTATGTTTTCATGTTTTGTGTTTTGTTTGTGTATGTTTGTTTATTGAAAATTAATTAAAAAAATTATTTAAAAAAAACGAATATATATATTTTTTTAAAGAAAAATGTATCAGTAATTTTCTGGCTTCCATGTTCGGTTCTCCTCTGGTGATAACATGAAGAACAGCTTTTGTTTGGTAATCCAACCTGTGCATGTGCTGTACAAGCCAGATTTTCATTTTGGATTAAAGTATTACCGTAAGACTTCTTAAATATAATTTTGTGCCAACCCATCAGCTGAGTTCATGGCCATGTCTTTCCCTAGTTATATCTCAGTCCTCCCCGGGTGTTATATCACTAAAAGAGTATCACATGACCTGGATGCAAATGTGCAAATGCACATGCAAGGCAGTCTTTCCAATTCCCACACAGGAGAAGGAAAGGAAAGGCCAGCTGAGTTCTCCATTTCTCCTCCCAGCAAGGGCCACCTGACCTGGCAGGAAAACAGCCATCTCTCCCCTCTCCATCTTGTGATGGGATAGCTTTGAGGTGTGTCATGCCCGTTAGAATCTGACTCCAAGGGAGAGGAGGAACAGCTGACAGGGAGTGGGAGTGTGGCTCAGGATGTTGTGGAGAAAACTGGAAAGGGCACAGGCTGGTTGGGCATTCAGAGGAAGACCCAGGCCCATCATCCTAGGGCACGCAGGGAGAAATGGATAAGGGAGAAACATGAATGGTATGGTCTATGGGGGAGGAAAGGGCCCTGATCCCCTTCATGGGCTGCAGCTGCAAGGACTGTTTAAAAGGACAAACTGCTCATGGGCCAGTGCTGGAAGCAAAGTGTGAAAATATTTCTAGTTTGTCACTTCTTATCTGAGTTCTGGCATCCTTCCCAGTGTGTGTATTTCGATATCTGTGGACATCTTCAAGCGCTTTTCCTGCCTTGTCTCATTCATTGCTTCAGTGTGGGTTTTTTTTCCTATTTATAATTTATATGTATTTTGAGTTTGAATGGAAGTTCTTCCTTTTTGCAACTGTTTGTGGGGGAGTTTTTTCTCTAGTCAATGATAATTGGACCTTTGAAGCCAAGTTGAAGGAATTAAAGAGACTTCACCTGTTTTTGTGACTTTGTTGCTTTTGTATCCCATCCTGGGTCATCACAAGGTGCTTGAAATGGAAGGTTTAACTCCTTGTGGCATGGAGAGGCTCCACCCTTGGGACCTACCTTGTAGGTCATCTAGTTCAGCCCCCCACCAAGCAGGAGACCCTACACTATTTCTGACAAATGACAGTCCAATCTCTTCTTGAAAGCCTCCAATGATGAAGCTTCCATAACTTGCGAAGGCAGCTTCTGTTCCACTGGTTGATTGTTCTCGCTGTCAGAAAATTCCTCCTTATTTCCAGGTTGAATCTCTCCTTGTTCGGTTTCCATCCATTATTCCTTGTCTGGCTTTCAGGTGCCTTGGAAAATAGCTTGACCCCCTCCTCCTCTCTGTGGCAGCCCCTCAAATATTGGAAGATGCTATCATGTTTCCCCTGATCCTTCTCTTCACTAGACTAGCCAGGCCCAGTTCCTGCAACCGTTCTTGATATGTTTTAGCCTCCAGTCCCCTAATCATCTTTGTTGCTCTTCTCTGCACTTTTTCTAGAGCCTCAACATCTTTTTTTATAGTGTGGTGACCAAAACTGGATGTAGGATTCTAGGTGTGGTCTTACTAAGGCTTTACTGAGCCTATCCCTCTGTTAATGCAATTTAGGATATATTTTTTTGGCTGCCCCGTATACTGCTTGTTCATATTTAGCTGTTTAAAAGAGGATCCTAGTTGGTGCAATAGCTGAACCTGGGTCTAGGGCTAATTCAACCTTGGTCCCAGAGTAGCCCAGGCATGGAGGGGGAGTCAAGGTGAAGAACAACAGGCCGGCTCCCCCCTTGATCCTGCTGTGAGGGGCTGCAGCTCAGCGGTTTTCAGAAAGACACCAATGGGGGCACAGAAGGCCTGGAAAAGTCCATCAAGGCATCGCTCAGCCACAATCCGGCCTCTCCTGCATCTCAGCTAGGATGGCCAGGGTGGCACTCTAGGGCCAAAGAGGAGGGCATGTCCAAAGCAGAAAACTTACCCACCTCTTCTAGTGGCCAAAGAAGCAGGTTGGGTCATATTCAGAGAAAGATCCCCTTGGGAGAAAGGGAAACGCCTGCTCTTTTGGAACTGAACAGTTGGAGATGCCCTGGCCTGCCCTATGGGCTGGGAAGAAGACCAAGGCGAGGGGAGTCTTGAGGACAGGGGCATCTTCTTGGTGGGATTGGGGGTTGCAAAGGCGACAAGCTGCAAGGCGGCCCCCACTGCCGGCTGCTGCCATCACTAGCCCATCTGCTATGGAAAATGTGTTTCAGAGACAAAATAATAAAACCACAACATTGCTTTCATAAGCAAAACAAACTAAAGTCCATCCTTTCTCCACCCCGGCCTAATCCTCTGAAAATGCAAAGCACATTTCTGCATTTGCGCCATTGACTGACGGGAAACGATGGGCTGCTGTGTCTTTGTAAGCCAGCTGGAAGAAATGTCCCTCTGGTGTCAGGTTGATGTTCTGCTGACAGGGCTCTTCGCTGTAGGGGACCTGATGCACATTCCCCGACACGACTGTGGCCACCAGGCAGAAGGGGCCCCGCTTGCCCTGTCTGGTGAGGTGGGGAGGGGCTGATAAAGCTGATTTTGCTTTGGGAGAAGACACCAAAGCCTGACCAAGAACCTTAGAATAGAATAGAATGAATGATCTGGAAGGGACCTTGGAGGTCTTCTAGTCCAGCCCACCGGTCAAGCAGGAGAACCTATACTATTTCAGATAAGTGACTGCCCAGACTCTTCTTCAAAACATCCACGATTTCTGGAGGCACTGGGAACACCAGATTGACAAAGTTCTTGAAGACAAGCAGGTCAAGATCTTGCAGGACTTTCAGAACCAAACAGACAGACCCACAACACTCCTGACATCACTATAATGGAAAAGAAAAAAGTCTGGTTCATTATATTGCAATACCAGGTGATGCACGAATTGAAGAGAAACAGCTAGAAAAAATAATGAAATATCATGATGTACAAATTGAAGTTGAACAATTGTGGAGGAAGAAATCAATGGTTGTACCTCTGATGACCGAGGTGGGATACAAAAGCAACACAGGCACAAAAACAGGTGAAGTCCCTTTAATACCTTCAACTTGGCTTCAAAGGTCCAAATATCATTGACTGGAGACAAAAAAAAACTCTCCCACAAGCAGTTGCTAAAAGGAGGAGAAGGAGACTAAAAATACCTATAAATTATAAATAGAAAAAACAACACAAGCCACACTGAAGAAATTAAGGGAACCTGGCAAGATAAGGGCTTGAAGACGTCCAGATATCGGAATGCACACTGGGAAGGATGCCAAACTCATATAAGCATGGACAGACTAGAGATATTTTCACGCTTTGTTTCCAGCACCGGCCCATGCGCAGTCCGTCCTTTTAACCAGTTCTCACAGCTGCAGCCTATGAAGAGGATCAAGGCCCTTTCCTCCCTCGTAAGCCACACCATTCACATTTCTCCCTTATCCTTTCCTCCCTGCATGCCCTAGGATGGAGAGGGGATGGGCCTTCATCTGACTGTCCAGCCAGCCTCTGCCCTTCCCCAGCCTCCTCTACAACCTCTGGAGCCACACTTCCACTCCCTGTCAGCTGTTCCTCCTCTCCCTTAGAGTCAGTCTCCAACAGGGGCATGACAGTACCAAAGTAGTAGGAGCCCTTGGAGCAATACCCAAAGGGATGCCTAGATACATGGAAATGTTGAATTTATTAGACCTGAATATCCTGACTTTGCAAAAAAAAAAAAAAAATCTACCACCCCCCCACCAGAAACAGCCTATATACTCAGACACTACCTTAACAGCTCTTAGGTCCTTGGTTAGGTCTTGAACTGTTAAGTCTTTACCAGTCCCAGGCTATGAATCAAATTGAAGATTAACCAAATCATCATCAACTTTTATTAGTCACAGACCAGAATGAAAATCAAAACATAAAAATGAAATAGAACAGAACAAGACAAGACAAGACATAATAATGCAGGGGTCTTCAAACTTGGCAGCTTTAAGACTTGTGGACTTCAACTCCCAGAATTCCTCCTCCAGTCAGGTTAGCTCAGGAATTCTGGGAGTTGAAATCCACAAGTCTTAAACTTGCCCAGTTTGAAGACCTTTGTAGTAGTGTATTATAACTAACGGTGAGATCATCAGGGCAAAGTCTGCCTAATTTTACAGATAGCACAGCCGAATGTAGCTACTGTATATTGAAAAAGAAACTGGGATCCAACAGTAACAGTTGTCTGTAAAAGAGATTAGAATTTCTTGGATATTTTACCTGGTAAGGAGTTACAAAAACAGTCCAGGAATCCTTATAGAGGGAACAATATAGCAGGACAGAAGCTGTGATTTCAAGGCCTTCTTGTCCATAGAGCACAATCTCAGTTCATAGGGTACTTTTCCACCCCCACCCACCCACCCACCCACACACACACACAGCTGGCCTGGGGAGAGTTAGGCTTGCATTTTCCAACCTTCTTTTGAAGATTCCCCCAGAATTGCATTTGTGGGAATGAAGGTTGCTTTAAACCAGTGGTTCCCAAAGGGGCGGTGGGATGCCTTGGGGGGGGCGCTAAGAGGCCCCTGCAGGGTCCCCCCATTGACTGTTGCACCGCTCCGGAGCCGGAGCCTCGAATGCGGCAGCTCCGATGCACCGCACTGTAATGGGCTCCAGGAGGAGGAGGAGGAGGAGGAGGGGACGGAGTAACGTGCACTAAATCTGAGTGTGCTGCACAGGTGCTGCAAGAGCAGCGAACAGCCATGGAGCCGGCTGTGGCGGGGCCTGGAGGGTGCGCACGAGAGGAGAAGGAGGGGAGAGGGAGGGAGGAAGCCTCCGCCACGGGTTGCGCTCGTTCCTCAGCCAACCTGCATTTCCAAAAGGAAGAAAGAACAGGGGACAGCGAAGAGTCCCAAGGAGAGCACGCAGGGCTTTCTGAGAGAGTGAGAAGAGACACAGACACGGAGAGAGAGAGAGAGAGAGAGAGAGAGAGATTCGGCTCAATTCAGCTCCGTCTGCTCCCCTCTCTCTGTCTTTGCCCAGTTTGGCAAGGATTCAGCAGCGATCTAAGGCAGGAACCTCGTAGCACTGTGAGGTAACCGCCTGACTGTCACTCCTTTTGGAATGCAAGGTTTATTTTTGTATCTTTCCAGAGACAGAAATTTCCTTACAGTTATTCCCTGGGTGTGGGAGTTGGGAAGGGGGGAAGAAGGAGGGAGGAAGAGGCATAGAGAGAGAGAAAGAGAGAGAGTTGGAGGAGACAGAGAGGAGGGGGAGATAGAAAGAAAGAGAGAGAGAGAGATGAGAAGGAGGAAAGGAGGGAGAGAGCAACCTGTTCCCCATAGAAAACACAGAAAACCACAAAATCTGGGGGGGTCATGTGACTCAGTGGGAGGGACATTGAGTTGCCACACCCAGCCATGTCCTGGGGGTCCCGGTGTTTTGTTTTCTATGGGAAACAGGTCCAAATGGCTCTTTGAGTGTTTAAGGTTGCAGACCCCTGAGCTGGGGGAGGCAGAGGAAGGGGGGCTTTGACCACTTGCCCAATATCCAGGATCCTGCTCAGCCAAGGCCGCCCCTCTTTGTAGTTGACGTGCCTGACAGCAAGTTCACAGGGTGCCCCTCCTGCCAGGGATCAGCCTCCCAAATTCCCCCCACCCACCCTCAGGGCACTCACGTCGTAGAGGGCGGTGCTGTTCCCTCCTTCCTGGAGCAGGGCAGGGTTGGGGAAGCCCAGGGCAGGCAGCTTTGCTCTACTTTTGCAACATGCCACTGCTGCGTTCAACACACCAGCTCCGCAGGCTCACCCCATTGAGCCCCTTGCACTGCTCCGTTGCAACAGTCAATGGGGTGAGCCAGCAGTGCCAGTCCCTCGAATGCCCCTCTGCTGCCTCTTAGCGCCCCCAGGGGGGCTGGTAGAGGGGCGCTAAAAGGTGGCAGGGGGGCATTCGAGGCGGCGGCACTGCAGGCTCACCCCATTGACTGTTGCACTGCTCCAGAGCCGACGTCTCGAATGCGGTGACAGCGGCTTTGCTTTACTTTCCCAAAGTGCTGCCGCTGTCACGTTCTGTCTGTTTGTCTATCCATCCATCCATCCATCCAAAAGGTCTGTCTGTCTGCCTGCCTACCTGCCTACCTACCTATCTGCCTGCCTGCCTGCCTCTCTTTCTGTCTACCTACCTACCTACCTACCTACCTATCAATATCTACCTATCTATCTACCTACCTACCTATCCATCCATCCATCCAAAAGGTCTGTCTGTCTGTCTTCCTGCCTGCTTTCCTGCCTGCCTACCTACCTACCTACCTACCTACCAATATATCTAACCTACCTACCTATCTACCTACCTGCCTACCTGTCTCTCTCTCTGTCTCTCTCTCTCTCTATCCATCCATCCATGTTCAAAGCACCAGCCCCGCAGGCACATTGGGGAAGTAGAGCAAAGCCAGTCTGGGAGGGAGGGAGAGAGGGAGGGAGGGAGGGAGAGAGAGAGACCTGATGCATCAGATTGAAATGAAGCCTAGTTTAGACTGAGGCCCTTTTCCCCATTGAAACATCTTTGCCAGCACATTGAAACATATTTGGCTTCTATTAAAGGTTTTGTGGACGGAACATGGTCAAGACTATCAGGAAGCTCTCACATTTTGTTGAGGCTTTAAATAGGATCCATTGGACCAGATCTCCACCCTAAAAAATTACTTTTCCCCAATGTTTTAAAGTGCCAATTCTGAAGAAGGCAAAACCAAAATGTACTGGTAAATTACAAGGAGAACACACACACACACACACTCCCTTCTAACCCTGCTGAAGCAGGTGATTGGACTAGAATAGATATCTCATTATCTTTCTCCTCCGTCCCTCCCTCCTTCTCTTCTTTATTTCTTTTTCTTTCTGTCCCTTCCTTCCATCCCCCCCTCTTTCTTCGTCTGTCCCTTTTTCTTTCTTTCCCTTTTCTCTTTCTTTTCTTCCTTCTCTCTTTCTCTCTCTCTTTCTTTTCTCTCTCTCTTTCCCTCTCTCAGGCTCACCCCATTGACTTGGTGCACTGCTTCGCTCGGACTTGCTTGGGCAGGACCTTCCGGTGCAGTGGGCTCAATGGGGTGGACCTGCGGGGCTGGCACCTAAAACATGACAGTGGTGGCACGTTTGAAAAGTCGAGCAAAGCCAGAGGTCGGTAATTTTTGCTGCAAAGAATAACAAAAGCTTCTGTGTTGTGCACAAGAAGGGACACACATGTCAAGGCAATTCAGCAACATAAAATAAAGAAATAAAACTAAAACAAATCAACAATTGGCAAAGCATCTCTGATTAGATTTTATTCACTACTAGAATCTAATCAGAGATGCTTTGTCGATTCTAGTCCAATGACCTGCTCCAGCAGGGTTAGAAGGGAGTGTGTGTATGTGTGTACATGGCTGTCAAAACTCCAAAAACAGGTCAAGTAGCTCTGGGGAGGCCAGTCATAAATTAGAACACTTGCTAAACAACCAGCCATTAAGTGAGGACCACTTGCATTTGGTTTGCCAGTCACCTGGCCATGCCCACCCAGTCACATGCCCACCAAACCACGCCTATCCGGTCATGTGACTAGCAAGCCACGCCCAGCCAGCAAGCCACACCAGCCAGTCACGTGACTAGCAAGCCATGCCCTCAAATTAGGCCACACCCACAGAAATTTAAATCCCACCCCTGGTTGGGAGGGAACTGAGGATGAGTTTGTAGCACAAAGCGGGCGGTGGACTGAAAAAGTTTGGGAACCACTGCTTTAAACTATTAGCCGGAGGTGCGCTTTGATCCCATCTGCACAATGTGCCTTCCAGTTCTGGCTTCACCATCCCTCACACTTTGAGGGAGGGCCATTTTCATTCTTTCTCCCAGAGCAAATGCCTTCCTCTGTGTTTATTTTTACTGCTTCTGTTCCTTTTTGTTTGTAGAACTTATTTTCATATGCCAAGCTCGTTGCATTTGCTCAGAGACTTGGCAGCAAACACGCGGCAGATGCTTGACAACAATCATGGGTAAAGTGATTGTCGATGCACATGAAAAGCACCCAAAGGTGCAGGCACTGAATATACAAAGAGTGAGACTTTTGTGGTGGCTCCAGCAAGGAGTCTCTCTGCAGATTCTCAGTGTGCTTCTGAAGAAGCTTCTTGGATGAGAAGCGAAACGTTTTCAAGGGAAAAAAACAAGAAAGTGTGACCTTGATTCTATCAAAAGAATGCAGTCCACTTTCATCTTGGTGGTGAGGCCCACATATAGGTGTCCATCTTAACATAGGTCAACATAGGTCAGCCCATTTTAATGATTTAGTTACCCTGGATTAAGTACCTGCAAATTCCTCCTCTTGGGAAAAAGCAAGGACCACCCTGCCCAGAAGTGAGATACAAGAGATCACCATTGGGGTTGTTCTGCTTATTACTCTTTTGGATGGGTATAAAGCAGACAGAGCAACTCCACAAAGCATCCATACAAAAAAAAATTATTGGTTCATCAGGCATCCTTATCAACTCACAGTTATGACAAGGTTCTTCTTAATGTCCAATCCTTTGCATATCTGCATCATGGTGTAGAAAGATAATAAACTCTCATCCCCATGAAGATTGAAGCAGCTGCATGGTAATGGATTCAGGCAAGAGTGAGGGAGCCTCCCCCAACCCAACAAGAGTCAATTTAGTGACATGGACTACATTTCTCAGGATACCTTAACTGCATTTACCATTTACCTTAAGAGGCCAGCTCTCAATTCCTAACTAACTATCCCAAATCCCATTAACTCTAAACTGTCTGGACAGCACAGTTGTGCTGTGTAATCCAGAGGTTTTGGGGCTCCTGGCGAGCCCAAACAGGGAGTGTTCCTGGATTGGTGCTTTCCAACTGAGCCACCTGGAGGCACTTCTCAGGAGGCTACTGACAATGACTGGAAGGTACTTGGAAGTTGAGCAAGAAGCCTGGCAATGTTTCCATCACATGATTAATTTGGGGGCAGGGAGATGGAGCTGTAATTCCAGATGTGCATTTTTGTTTAATCCCCTCTTGCTCTTTTCCAAAGAGCTTAAATCCTCTAAATTTCTGATTTGCATTCAAAGCAAAAGAAATATGCATGATCTGTCTGTGTCTGACATTTTATATGCGGAGAAAGAATCAGTGGATCAAGTCATTTCAATGAGTCTGTTTCAGCCTCCCTGATGTGGAAAGATTGCATGGAAATAATGCCCAGGACTTTACAGGCATCGTTCGCTGTACCAAAACTGACTCTCCTCTTAAAAGATATTTCAATCATCCAGTTGTTTGATTTATAGAACTTCATTCTGTCACCATTGAAGTTTTTTTTATCATTTACCATAAAAACAAAATCAAAGATAAAGACATGAATAGTATAAGAATTGAAATTTAAAGGCCCAGGGAATAATGTGTATGGAAAAGATAAACAAAAAAAATGATGCCTCTCATTACTGTTGGAAATGTCTTCCAAGAAGGCTGCTCAGTGTCTGCAAAATGAACCTTCAAGCAATCTAGACGCTCCCAAGAATTGCTGCGATTGTGTGTCTGGGTGGGGAGTTATGGATTCTGGGCCAGGTCACACACTGTAGGCTTGAAAGGCCAAAGGTAGTGCCTTGTATCAGCAAACAAACTGGCAGTCATTCCCGACAAACGCTGTCCATTATCTTCTTAAAAGCCTCCAGTGATGGTGCACCTATAACTTCTGAAGGCAAGCCGTTCCACTGGTTAATGAGCCACGGTGGCACAGAGGTTAGAGTGCAGTACCACAGGCTACTTCTGCTGACTGCCAGCTGACTGCAATTTGGCAGTTCAAATCTCACCAGGCTCAAGGTTGATTCAGCCTTCCATCCTTCCGAGGTGGGTCAAATGAGGACCCAGATTGTTGAGGGCAAGAGGCTGACTCTGTAAGCCATTTAGAGGGGCTGTAAAACACTGTCAAGTGGTATATAAGTCTAAGTGCTATTGCTATTAATTCTGGTGATGCAGTGGTTAGAATGCAGTATTGCAGGCTAATTCTCTTGACTGCCAACTGCCAGCAGTTGGGCAGTTCGAGTCTTACCAGCTCTAGGTTGACTCAGCCCTCCATCCTTCCAAGGTCAATAAAATGAGGACCCAGATTGTTGGGGGCAAGATGCTGACACTGTAAACTGCTTAGAGTGGGATGTAAAGTGCTATGAATCAGTATATAAGTCTATAAGTGCTATTGCTATTGCTATTGCTCACTGTCAGGAAATTCTCCTTAGTTCTAGGTGATTTCTGTCCTTGATTAGTTCCCATCCATTGTTTCTTCTCCTGACTTCTGGTGCTTTGGAAAATAGGTTGATCCCCTCTTCTTTGGGGCAGCCCCTGAAATATTAGAACACTGCTATCATGTCACTTCTAATCCTTCTTTTCACTGGACTAGACAAATCCACTTCCTGCAACTGTTCTTCATATGTTTTAGCCTCCAGTTAAAATCATCTTTGTTGCTCTTCTCTGCACTCTTTCCAGAGTCTCAACATCTTTTTATATTGTGATGACCAAAACTGGATGCAGTATTCCAAGTGTGGCCAATTAGCTGGACATCAATACCTGGGGGAAAATCAAGCAGAGGATTTGTGAATATCTAGAAATGAACAAGGCGATTACTAGAAGCCATCATGGGTTTGTTAAAAATATATCATGACACACAAAACTTAATGCCTTTTTTTTTTGACAAATTAACAAAATTAGTGGATCAGCTAAATGCTGTGGACATGATATACTTGGACTTCAATATGGCATTTGACAAAGTAAACCACAACCTACTTCTTGGTAAAATTGTGGGATAGATTTCCTGACAGTGGAACGGCTTGCCTCAGAAGTTGTGGGTGCTCCGTCACTAGAGGTTTTAAGAGGTTTGTCCAGAATATAGTTTAACAAAAATTATATACCCTAGTATCACTATCAAACAATCATTTGACTATGATTTTATTCATTCATACTTTACGAGATAACTATAATTTACTTAATTTATTTTATAACAAATCATATAATCATACCAAATCTATCCTGAAGACATTTTATAAATATGATATTAAATAAAAAAAAAAGAAAAATATCTCTTTATATATTCATAATTATCTAAAATTCTAAATATTCTATTATTGTATTTTATCATCCAACCATTGATAGAAAAGGTCCCAAATTTTATAAAATTGTTTATCCTCTTGTTCTCTAATTTCAAATGTCAATCTACTCATTTCAGCACATTCCAATATTTTCTTAATAATTTCTTCCTGCAATGGCATTTTTCTCATTTTCCAGTTTTTAGCAAATACAATCCTAGCCGCTGTTAATACATTTACAATCAGGTATTTCAAATCTTTATTATATGTATCAGGTAAGATTCCCAATAAAAGATTATTGGGAATCTTACCTCACTAGATGTTTTTAAGAGGTTTGTCCAGAATAGTATAAGGTCTCCAGCTTTACAGAGGTTGGACTAGAAGATCTCCAAAGTACCTTCCAATTCTGTTATTCTGCATTGTTCTTTCCTGTGCTTGTCAGCCTCAGAGTCCTTGGCAGAAAGAGGGAGAGGGATTACTTCTGACAGGCAGGAAAGGTAGATCTTTCTAAAGGTCTCGTCATAACTAGAAAGTGCAAACACACTGCGGTCTGCCCATTTTTTCCTTCCCCTTTGAAAACAATTACTTTTTCTGCCAACTGAAAGGTTGCAGTTTAGAGAGCAAGTCCTGCAGGAGCACATCAGAGCTAGCCAGGTACAACGTGGTTTCCCTTCCCCCACCCCCCATCAAGCTGCTATAGCCTCGTGGTCACATGCTCCAGCTTGACTACCTCACTGTGAGTGCAGCAGTCCCAGGAGGAGCACCGCCTGACCTCCTTTCCAACGTCCAGCAGAGGTCCAGCACCTGAAGCAATCTTCCAGCACCCCACCTGTGGCTACAAAGCCTCCTGGAGTGGAGAGAGGAAGAGAGTTGGCCTTGATGCAGGATCCATTGCTCAGACAAAAGGACCATAAACCATAAGTTTAAATCCAGAACAGCCAATAACATTTGGAAGCAGCTTTCAGTCTTCCTGGACTCTGAGAAGTGCCCACCCATCTGCCCACCTACCCTTCCAGCCACTGGAGTCAGACAGACCACAGCCCAACTTTGTTTCTATCAAAACCCATGGAACAATTGTGTGACATATCCGTGTTGGCTTCATAGCCTCCAAAGAATCTCTTGGTGAGAAAATACACAATGATGAGGGCTGCAAAACAAGGGAAAAGACATGGCTGCAAGGGCAGGAGATCCACACACACACACACACACACACACACACACACACACCGCAATTCACAATAATTTAAGAAAGGGAGGAAGCCCAGCCCAATTCAACTTGCAAGGTTCTGTTCTCATCACCAGCCTCAGTACAAGTCATTCCAGTCTTCCTGTGGAGTTGATTCTTCCTGTGGCTTGGTCTATCTAGTCGAGCTGACGTGAGTAAACCGGGCTGAATTATTTATCACTTTTTGGTGTACTGGGAATTAAGAGCTGAAATAGGCATTTGGGGATTAGAGCAAATTGAAGCACCCAGATAGGAATATAATTTGTAGAAGATGTTGCTTGCATGAAAAAAAAAAGGAAAGGAAGATAACCTTCATTTAAGAAATAACAAGTGATGGGAAACCGTGAATTATTTAAAACTACATAGAGCTAATAAGGTGTAAAGTGTCATCCTCCATTATGGTAGGCGAGGGAGTTAGGTGAAAACCTGAATTGCATGGTTCAGAGAAGAGAGGGAGGGTCAGTGATGGGGGCAGAAGAGAGGGAGATGGAGAGAGGGGAAAGGCGGAGAGGAAGGAAGAAAGAGAAGGAGGGAGGGGGGAGTGGGAGAGATCAGAACTGGAAGAGAAAGAAAGCAATGACAGCCAAGAGATCACCAGTCTAATCAAAAGGAAGCATGCGACCACTGCCCACTTCTCTTCTTGAAAGCCTCCAGTGATGAAGCCCCCACAATTCTCCGAAGGCAAGCCATTCCAATAGTTAATTGTTCTCACTGTCAAGAAATGTCTCCATAGTGCTAGGTTGAATCTCTCTTTAATGATCTTCCACCCATTACTTCTTGTCATCAACATCATCATCCCTGAAAACCAACTTTGAAAAAATCTTTCCTGTTTTGTGGGTTTTTTCATCTGAATTCAGACACTAATGGGAAGTAAGTACCGCTTAAATGCAACAGTTCTATATAATTCTCAACTGCCTAAATCCAAATTTTCCCTGTGAGATAGGGAGCCTGATAGCCCTAATTCTCACTCAGGATAGTCCTTGGGCCAACCAATGTTCCTTCTGGTTAAGGACTTCATGTCATTCCCTGGATCATTCAGTTAACATACCTGGTATATTTTATTTATTTTGTGTGCCTATTTTATTTTGTATGTTCTACTTTGTAGCTCCAGTGTAGGTTTTATGAGAGGAGTTTATTTATTTCATCTAGGTAACTGACCTGTAATAACATGGAGAGCCAGTCTGAGCTGATTGGGTAAAGGCCCCAAGCTGGAAACCAGAAAGTGCTGAGTGTTATGTACGAAGCATGGGCGTAGAAACGGAGACGAAACTGCTTCTTGTGAACTTCAGCTCTTTATTTAAAGCATGATAACAGAGACAAAAAACCCCCGGATAGCGGCCGCCCTTTTATAGTGTGAACTGCTATCCGGATGACCAATGGATGTTGTTATAGGGTTTGAACCTCGTCCAATGGGACTCGGCCCGCCAACAGCCAGTCAGATTGCTCGGAATTAACCAATCATAACTTGCCATTATAAGGGCCAATAGGAAGTGCAGGATTACGATCCTGCTATGCAAATGAATCTTTATTAATTACATTTCTTTAGTTCACAACACCCCTCCCCCTGGGTTCCGTTTGACGGCCGTGGTGACGTAATCTACAGGTATGCAGGTTGTTTTACCTGCCTAGTTGATTTCCGCTGTTCCACGGTTTTTGTTTAAAGTTCGGTTCCGGTGGAGCGCAAGGCTCGTTTCTGCCCGGGTTGCTTCCACGATACTATCAGAGTCCCTTAAGTCCATTCCTGGATCGGGCGGGCCTGTTTCCGCTATGGTGTTCCTCTGCGGGAGGATGGCCCCAATCCCGGACTTTCTTCAGGTGGCGCGAGCACTTGGTTTAGTGGCCGTCTGTCCTCGATTACGTCATCGTCTATGCGGTCTTCGTTCCCCTCGGTATTCCCTCCCCCCTGAGTTTGGAAGTCCTGGGGGTCACGGATATTAGGTTGTAAACGAGATCGAAGTTGGTCTATGTGGCGTTTCCATATCTTGCCGTCTGTCGTCTTAAGGCGGTAAGATCTAGGGCCAGTGAGGTAGACTACGGTGGCAGGGACCCACAACGGTTCGCAGGAAAGGTTTTTAGCGTAGACCAAGTCGCCTACCTTGAATTGGTGATACGTTCCGCTGGATCCAAGGTTTCTCTGGCGCATAAGATGGGTGTAATCGGTCGAGGTGGGAGCGAAGCTTCCGCCCCATTAAAAGTTCGGCTGGAGTCTTGTTGGTGACACTGTGGGGGATAATGTGTTGTAGTAAGAGTATTTTGTTCAATCTAGCGTCGATGTCCCCCGGATCCATTTTTGGAGTGTCCTTTTAAGGAATTGGACCATCCGTTCCGCTCTACCGTTTGCACACAGGGTGAACCGGTGAGATTAAGGCATGGCGGATGCCTCGGTCCGCCAAAGTATTGTTCGAAGGTGAGAGCAGTAAATTGGAGTCCGTTGTCGGAAACTAGAATGTCCGGGAAACCGTGTGTTGCGAATAATCTATCTAGTTTTTAATAACGGAGTCAGTAGTCGTGCTTTTCATCTTGTGGATTTCGAGCCAGTTAGAGTAAGCATCCACGGTTAGGAGAAAAGTGTGTCCTTCGTAGGTCCCGCGAAATCAATGTGGATGCGGGACCACGGGCCTCGAGCGTTCCCATTCAGTGGGGTTGCTCTCGGTGGGGTGTTGCTGGCCTCTTGGCAGTTTCTACACGTGGTTACCCAGGCTTCAATTTGTTTATCGATGCCTGGCCACCACGCCGTAACCCGGCGAGAGCCTTCATGCGGACGATGCCTTCTTCCCAGTCGTTGCTCTCGGCATGGTGAATGCCGGCTAATTCAATCCCTAGTGGGGCAAACCATTGTAGGCCTAGTAAACTGGGCGGTTGCCATCGACAACAGTCAATGGGAGTGCTGCACTATGATTTTTGAAGGTTACTCGGACTTGAGTCAAGCCAGCGACTGGAATCGTATTCCCTGGTAATCCCTGAGGACGATCCTCTGGATGCTGAGGTCCTGACGGCGGATGGTCGGGATGAGTTGTTTGAGGTCTTCCAGGAGACCATCGAGAGGGACGATCCCGAATCGACATCCATTTGGCAGGGTTGGTTTTCTATGACGATTCTCACTCGGATTTTTTGTGCGTCTAGTAGCAAAGCGTGGCCGATGGTTGTCGTTTGGTGTGCCTCTTCCCGTTTTGCTTGAAGAGCCGGTGCTCTGTTTCTGTAGGAGTGGTTGTTTTCTTGGTTACCCAAGCGATGCCGGTTTACAAGAACGTTTCTTGCGGGTTGTCGGAGGGTGTTTTCCCTTCGGCTTGGGTTGGACTCTCTCTTGCTTCTGCAGGCCTGTGCGATGTGGCCTCTCTTCCCACAGGCGTGGCAGAGTGCGTAGCGGAATTTGCAGTTGCTTCTCTTATGGTTGGCTCCACAACTTTGGCAGAGTGCGTAGCGGAATTTGCATTTGTGCGGAGTCCTTAGAATTCGTGGACTCTGATTGTCCCGAATCCTGATGACTTCTTCTTCATCACTCTTCGGTTTGCGATTCGTTGTTGCCGGAAACTTCTCTAAACCTGGTGAAGTGTCACGGGCGAGTTGACGAGGCGGTGCGTGGTTGCGGTGCCTTGAGCAGCCGACTTCCTGGTTTCTTCTGCTGCAGTAGCATAGGTGACGGCCTTTGGAAAGCTGACGTTGTCTTTCTCCATAGGCCTTCTGTGCCCGTGTCGTGCATCTAATCCCGGAACTGGGCAGCTATGGCTTTTCTGTTGTTCCCTCTGGTAACACTCACGTCTTCGGGCCAGTGTTGATGCTGTGGATGCATAATGAGCCTGAAGGAGGGGTGCGAGGTGTCCCAACGCATTTCTGTTACTTCAGCCGGTTTTGCGATTGCTTTAGCCACCCGGAATATGGCAGGCCCACAGTACGTCAAAAACACCGCTCTTTTCTTGCTGGTGGACACGTCCTCTAAATTGTTGGTTTCAAGAATATCTGGAAACGTTCCATATCGACTCCCAGTCTTCTTTGTCTGGGTCAAAAGGAGCGGGTGGTATAGCACCGCCTGACATCCTGTTGATGTAGGTGCGCTCTCAGCCACGTGCTTCGGTTGGTGCTCTGTAGGGTTTAGCCAGCTCTATTGTCTCCGAATCCCATCCTCGTCGCCAGTGTTAAGTATGAGGCATGGGCGTAGAAACGGAGTCGAAACTGCTTCTTGTGAACTTCAGCTCTTTATTTAAAGCATGATAACAGAGACAAAAAACCCCCGGATAGCGGCCGCCCTTTTATAGTGTGAACTGCTATCCGGATGACCAATGGATGTTGTTATAGGGTTTGAACCTCGTCCAATGGGACTCGGCCCGCCAACAGCCAGTCAGATTGCTCGGAATTAACCAATCATAACTTGCCATTATAAGGGCCAATAGGAAGTGCAGGATTACGATCCTGCTATGCAAATGAATCTTTATTAATTACATTTCTTTAGTTCACAACACTGAGTTCTAATCCCACCATAGGCATGAAAGCCGCCTGGGTGACTTTGGGCCAGTCTGTCTGTCACAGTCCATGAAATGAGATTTGATCAACAAACTGCACAACAATTGGTTGATCTGGGGGGAAAAGTAAATCTGCACTTGTGGGAAACACTAGGAAGTAACAAGAAAATGGGGGGAAATACCTGTAATAAAAATTTGAACACAGAACATGTTTTCTTTATAAAATTATTTATAATACTTTACTATTCAAAGAGACAAATAGAAGAAAGGAACAAAAAGGAAATGCAAAAGCATATAAAAGAAAAGAAAGCAACAAAAATATTATATTGCAAATAAGAAAATCATTCAGCCCATTTAAACATATCATTAAATCTTCCACACAAAACAGTATTGATCAGTCCTTCCATTAGATTGGTAAAATGTTGATTTGAAAACAGAAAGAGAATGCATTATTATTGATTCAGTATTGTAAAACAGGGGTTATTCTGTTTTTCAAGAATGAAGAATCATTTTTACTACTCCTGCATACTTTATAGTTCATGAAGATATTAACAGATTAAAAGATATAATCCTACCTTTCTCTTGCACTTTTCTTTTTTCTTTTCACAAACATATGGCTATTAAATCAAAATATTAAAAAATGGCCCCAAACTAGTCCATATCTAGTCAGCAAAGATCCCCTCCTCCATTTTTCACTTCCAGGATAACAATATTGATGTAGAACACTTTTATCAATGTCTGATGTGTTCAGTAACAATGAAAAAAAATACTTTGTTAAATTACACACATTTTACCGTCATAAACATATTAACTTCTTTAGCCATTGATTTGTTCAGATGGGATATTCTAGAACAATTTTCAAACAATTAAGATCCATCTTAGAGATATTAATAACTAGTTATATTTAAAAAATGCTGAAGACTTGGCATTATCCCAAACACATTCCAATATTAAAAATAGGTCAGGAGTTTTATTATGTTGCTAGTGCATCTGGACCAAATTATGAAATCAAGAGATATTTTAATATATATCCATTCTTCAATTCCAGGCTATCTCAATTCCCCCAAAGAATTAAAAAGTTGACTGGCAATAAATTGCTTTTTGGATAGGTGAGTAGGCAGAGTATTGTTGGGATGTAAATATGAGATAAACTCCTAAATCTTTTCCCTATGGTGGGTTATTAAGTGTGGCCTCTCTGGTGCAGTTTATGACAATTCTCCATGGCCAACTTGTCATGGTCAAGTTGCCATGGCCAACCCTCTGAGGGACAACTCACCACAGCTAACTTGCCACAGGATAACTCACTGCAGAACACTAATACCAAAGAAATAGTAGAATAGAATCATTGGAGAAAGGATATAAAAGGAGAGAATGAGATGTGAATGGCAAAATTTAAAATATTTTTTTTATTTTTTAAAAAAATATGTTTTTTTTTTTTTATTTTAATTTAAATAATTAAATAGAATTGTTAAATTGTCCCACAATGAGTTGGCCATGGCAAGTTGGCCGTGGTGAGTTGGCCATAGCTACTTGGCTGTAGTAAGTTGTCCCATTCCACCTCTGGTGAACTGTGAAGTGTCTTAAACTTCCAGGGAATAGCATAAAAAATAGGAGACAAGTTGTGCCTGAGCCCTCCACCTCAGTTGAGGAAAGGATTTTCTACTTTGGCATAAATGGATTCCTTTACTACTCTGTCAAACATCTTCCCTGTCCAAAATACCAACATTATTCCCTTCAAAAGAATATCCTTTTTTGAAAAATGAAGATAGACTGCTGATTGTGGCCCCGTGGTGTTGCTTCTCCTGTGCTGGGCCACCCTATTGTCTGAAGGCTGCTTTATTTTGATGGCTGCCTCTGGCCTTCGGTTCTGCTTTGGCAGATTATATCCAATAAGTAGCTGAGTCAGAAGAGTAATTAAAAGCAATTTATTAGCGTGCTCTGATAAAGAGGATTTCTCTATGAAAGTAGACAGAGACAACCTGGAAAAATGCTTATATTTACATTTATAGTTAGCACAAGATAGAAATTTCAAAGTAAAAGTTGATTGGTTTAGAAATGGTCATCTGTCCAGTTACAACACAAATGTTTAAAGCATATGATAATATGCTAACATAGTCATAGAAAAGAGGGCTGTATTCTGAATCCAGTGGTAGTTTGTGGTAGCTGCTTTGAAACCCATCAAATTTGGTACTCAACACATTTATGTGAATATTTTGTCCCACTATTCATTGTTTATTTGGTATTCAATGCACAGGCTAGAACTTTTCGGTGTCAGCTGCCTTGTGATTCACTACATTATTCCTTAAGGCAAAATTTTGTTTGGTACTCATTGTACCTCCCAGAACCAATTAACGATGAGTGTCAAGGTACCACGTGAAAGGAAAAGGAAAAATTGCAAAGGAAAAACATCCGAACGGTATGAGTAAGACACATTCTTAGTGCTTCCCAAGGTTGGCCTTGAATATTTGCTTTGTTCATGGAGGCTTCAGAACAATGAAAACAAAACTCTGATCTACATTGCATCAAATGCTCTCTTGACAGTTTCTAAAAGGGAGCCTTTTCTTGAAGGTTGAAGTTTATGGCAAATTATTAGCAATATGTTTGAAAAAGCAAATTTAAAATACAAGAAAACCCATGTTAGTTACAACAGTATTACAAAAACATATAGCAAGTATTACAAAGTCAACCCTGTGTGGCCCTCAGTCCCAAGGTCTCCCCCACACCTGAAATGCTCCACTTCCCACCTTGGGTCCTAATAGGCCTTTTCCTACACCCACTGGGTCCTCCCAGGCCTGAGGGCTGATTCCCACCACACCAGACAAACACCCTTCTCTTGCTTCCCTTCTGAAGAGCTCCAAGGCTGCCTTCCATCTTTGCACAGCCACATGGAATGATTCTACAAGCTATTTTTTAGTTGCCACCACACAGCCTAGGGACAAAGCGCTTCATTTTGTTGCCTTAGAGAGGTTTCCACATGCTGCAAAAGCTTTCTGCAGCATTCAAAACCTTTTGAAGCACCGTGGAGACCTCTGTAAGGTAGCAAAATGAAGCCAATTGTCTGGCAACTGCCATTTTACACACACACACAGACACACACACAAATGGATGGGACAAAATGGCGGCCGCATTTGGAAAGTCACTACGGATGGCCCACAAACATATAGCCTGTCATCCTTCCATAACATGGGATTGGAAGAGCTTCAAAATTTAAGTGTGGGGCATGATGGGCATGTGGAAAAGAGGACCAAGCTGTTATAATGGAGTGGGAATTACTGAGACAGCTTCCCAGCTACCCAGAAGATTTCAGGGTAACCCTTTTATTTAAACAGCTAACAAGGGTAACGTCAAACTGCGCACTAACACAGCGGCTGACAGGCGACAGGTGATCATGTCTGACTGTGGTCTTTATATAGCGCACTGTCAGACGCAGTAGCCAATCAGCTGTCATGCTGCCTCCCGCTCTTTCCTCAGACCACAGAAGACTTTAATCACAATACAAACATTGCAGGGTTTTGACATGGTCAGACGGGAGAGAGAAGTGTGAGGGGCTGCAGTGACTTGGGTGGGTCATAAGGGCGAAGGATTGCAGGGCCACTGCAGCCATCTTCACTTTGAAATGGGGTCAAATGCAGCTTTTTCAATTTTCATTAAATGGCCTGTCATACCTCAAGGATGACCTGTACTGCACTCATGGGGCCACCCTTGGACTACTGCATCCAATTCAGGTCACAGAGATATAAAAAATATTTTGAGACTCTAGGACCAGCCCGCAGGGTGCTTAGATCTGGCCCACGAGGCCGCCCTGGAAATAGCGAAGGACTGGCCTGCAGTGCCTCTGCCAGTGAAAACGGAGCTTGGGAGTGGGGGGGCGATCTCCATTTTAGCTGGCAGAGCACTTGGGCCACCACAGGTGCCCCTAACACAAGTGACGTTGAGCTGCCCACACCCATGTGGACCCCCAAAGTCAAACACAATCCTGATGAAGCCCTCAATGAAATCAAGTTGGACACCTCTGCTGTAGGAAAAGGGCAGAGGAGAGCAGCGAAGATTACAAAGGGCTGCAGGCTAAAGCACACGAAGAACAGTTATGGGAACTAGGCGTGTCCAGTCTAACAAAGAGAAGGAGAAGGAGAAGGAGAAGGAGAAGGAGAAGGAGAAGGAGAAGGAGAAGGAGAAGGAGAAGCACTATTCCAATATTTGAAGGGCTGTCACAAGGAAAAGAGGGGCAACCTATTATCCAAAGCACCTGAAGGCAGGATAAGAAGCAAGGAATGGAAGTTCGTAAATGAAATATCCAACCTGGAATGCAAGGAAGAATTTTCTGACAGTGAGAACAAATAATCAATGGGACAGCTTGTTTCCTGGAATTGTGGGTGTTCCATCACTAAAGGTCTTCAAGAAAAGATTATCAATTTTTCTGTGATGTGATAAGGCCTTAGGCAGGGCTGGACTAAGAGACCTCCAAAGTCCCTTCCAGCCCTATGATTCTAAGAGGTTAGTATTTCAAAATCAGCTCTACATACTGCTTTCCAAGCCTAGAATCTATGTCAAATGCCTGTCGAAAAAATAAAAACAGAAGAATTGGAGAGAGGCCTTTCTCCTTCCTCTTGCAATTCTTGTTGGATCGAGTTACTATCAGAGCCAAGATGAATTGGATTGAAAGGTAAGCACATTTAATGTTTACAATGCTCCAAGAAAAAAAAATGTAGTTGGATAGGCCTAAACTGGAACTGAGACAATGCTGTCTGTAATTTAAGTGATAATGAACAGCCATCAAAGTTAATGGCTATTGATAGAGCAATGCTCTATGAAGTTGCCCAATCACTTTCAAAACAGTGGCCATCATCTCATTTGATGGCAATCAATTTCACCATTCGATTATGTATTCTTAAAAAATTAGTTCAGGCGCAGATCTTCCCATATTAGAACGAATCAGGTTCAAATCTTGCAAAGGAAGGAGGAAACTTCTCCTTGTTCCAATTCTCTATACCCTGCTTGAAATTGTACATTTGATTGACATGGAAGTGGGAAATTGTGAACGGTGGAGGATAATCACAATATGATTGGATGAACACAGTGCTAAGCTTTGTCCTGACTATTTTCTGGTCCTGGTCCTGTCTGCATTTGGAGGTAGGTCCAAAGGACTTCAATCAAGAGCCAAAGGGACCAATTATATGGGTTGCAAGGTTGTGGTTCAACCTTATCATCTTTAAGATGTGTGGATTTCAACTCCCAGAATTCCCCAGTCAGCATGTTCCTCGGCCAGAATCCCCCAACCTAAGAGTTGAAGTTGTTATTGTTGTTGAGAAACACTTTCCATCCCTGTGCCTGTCACAACCAGTCACAACACTCATATTCTTCAAACCTGGCACTTGTTGTGTAGGTAAAGGAACTGTAGATCTATATAAGATTGTGAAATTAGGTGCAATTCATTTAACAGTTGCCTTGCTTAACAGTGGAAATTCTGGTCTCAACTGTGATCAAAAGGCGAGGACTACCTATATACTTACAATTCTAACAATAGGAGGATGGACATGGATATAGAAGGGCAGATCTGAGCTACTAAGCCTCAAATACAAACAAACAAACACACACACACACACACACACACACACAATTCTTGAATGAGCACCAAACTCAGATGGTGTCAATATCAGATGTGTAGCAACATAATCACCCGCTCCCCAAAAGTCCCTACCCAAACTTAGCATTTGGTGTGAAGGAAGCCACTTGGTCTTTTCCCCAACATGTGTGAACATAACTAGTTCATCTATGACAGGGGTGTCAAACTCATATCGTCACGGTGGTGACACGTGACATATCGGGACTTTTTTCCCCTTTGCTAAACGAGTCGTGGGCGTGGCCAGTGAGTGACGCATCCAGTCCCTGGCCTGGGAGTTTGACAGCCCTGATCTATGACATGACTCATCCCATGACATCATTGTTAAAGCTTAGAGGGAACAAGTAGGTCACTGAGCTGCCTCTCAATTCACAAACTTCCCTCTCTCTGATCTCCATCCTGGTTCCTTATTAAAGCGATAGGAAGCCCATTAAGCATCCCTTCCATTTTGTTCCATATCTTTTCTTTTTTCTTTTCTTTTCCCTCCCTCCCTCCCTAGATTATTTAGCAGTTTATGACATTCTGTCTGCTCAGTTCTCATTGGAAGATTTGAGGCCTTCCCTGAATCTTCCCCTCCCCTTTTCCACTTCTTTTCTTCAACAGGTTTTGTCCCAGACATCTGAGATCTTTCAGAGTCTCTCTTTTTTTTAAGAGTGCAACCCTTCGTATTCAAAGGTACGCAGTTGCTCTAGGGTACTTGGGGGTGGATAAGAGATTATGGCAAAATACAAAGGGTTACACCTCATTTCCTGTGCTGTCATTGGATTGGGCTCTATAGTACCACTCCGCAGGGGCTGCCTCTGACTGCGTGCCCAGCTTTTCTAGTGAAGGCATCGCATGGAGAGTTTCATCCTTGTTGAAGTGCTGGAGATCCTGGCAAGGAAACAGCTCTGAAAGGATGCCCAGCAGGTCACAGATTGTCCCCTAGGCTTTTAAAATTAAGTTTATCAACAGCAGAGATCCAAGTCCATCCTTCCTTGCTCAGAATGTTTTCTCTTAAACCATCGGTCCTTCTTGAAGGGGAGGAGGGAAGGATTTGACTTCTAGACGAAGCACTGAGATGTCATCACCCACCCTGTATTCTCCTCCTGGAGACCATACAAGCCTTGACTGTGGATTATAGAATACTAATAAGGACTCTGATAAAACTTTTTTGGGGGGGGGACTAGGAATATCGATAGTTGAGTTTCTTTTTTATATGAAGCTTCTCATTATGTTTGCAAATTTTATTAATACATTTGTGATCTTCTATGACTTCACAAATAGGATCCTGCCTAAACTCTGAGAAAGTAATTTGTTGGACTACCTTGACAGTTTGGCATTTGGGAACAAAATGAGAACGATTCCCAATGCTGCATCTAAAATTGTTTTGAATTATTTGTGTCTGTTGTGATAAGAGAAAAAAAATTCTTTGCATTGAAAGACTCTTCACAGGAAACATTTATGGCCAAATATATAGATTGATATAGATAATTCAAGAGATCCATTGTTATATCCCTTACTTAGTAGGCTTTACATTTTTAACACTATTATTTTAATATGTTAATGTTTTGTTTTGTTTTTACTGATAATAAGTCTACAGTTGCTTCTAGATTGGTGGCATATAAGTTAAACAAACCAACCAACAAATAGTGAATATCTTGAATTCAGATATACATTTGTTTAAATGGGAAATGTAGGTTGCAGCTTCTAGAGACAATTTAATTGGTGGAAATCACAGGGGGAAACCAGAATGTCTCCCGCATGGTGAATTTGGCTCACCCATCTGCTTTCAGGAAAAGAATCATAAATTTCCTATCGCTTACAGGATATTGAAAAGCTTAGGATTCCTGGGATCCTATCAATTGGAGATCAAGTACCAAAAAAGTAGTTAAAACGAAAAAGGAAAGTGAAAACTCCTGGATCGGGAAACCTGGTGTTGTCCCAGAAGTCTTGGACCACGTCTCTATGGGGCATTGGGGAGGCCAGAGATTTGGAATGGCCTTTTTAAGCACTAAGGGCCAAACTACCGAAGGGGATGGCCTTCAGCAGACGTTGAAATCTGCAGGAGAAACCCAGAAGCTGCGCTGCTTTTTGAGACTGATGCGTTAGATGGAAGATTGCTTTCTCCTGCATCATTCCCAGAGCTTGGAAAACGCTCCTTAAGCAATTACATTTGGCTACCACTCTCTCTGTATTTATCAAATACATTTAAAAGCCACTTGTTTTTAGTCCAGTATTTAGAGGCCAATGGTTTCATCGTTTAGATCAGGGGTGTCCAACCTTGGCAACTTTAAGACTTGTGGACTTCAAGCCAGCTTTGCTGGCTGAGGAATTCTGGGAGTTGAAGTCCACAAGTCTTAAAGTTGCCAAGGTTGGACACCCCTGGTTTAGATGTTAATATACCAATCACATTTTTTATTATTGTAACTACTCCTGTAGTCCTTTGGGACAGGAACATTGTTCTTTAGCTTATCTTTTGTTGCTATTTTAAATTATAAATTGTCCTGGTTGTTCAACAGTGGTCCTAAAGGGTCATTCAGATCAGAGAAACTGGAGGGCAGATACATTTAGAATATTACGTGCTGTTCTGGATAGTGTCTCTCAAAACCTATATTTTGATTCCACTCCAACCCCTCAACCCCAAAATAAAGTGTTAATGCTATTCTACAATATCACTGATTACTTTATCTTCTAACTGCCAATTATGACTATTTGTTTATGAAAGGTAATTTCAAGAGAAGAATAAGAAACACCATGAAGGTTGTCATAGAGCAGATAGGAGGAAAGC